>NC_133542.1:39119856-39424579 GCF_048773025.1 Camelus bactrianus | reverse complement strand
TTACTGTTCCCCTGGGACCAAACACTGTATCACTGATTTGAAAATGCTTACAGTTTAGAAACCACTGCAAAACAGAATCATTCTTTATGGCCCTCAGCAGCAAAGACTAGCCCTGCCTTACTCCCTTGCAATTGGTATTTGTGGGGAGGCATTCCTTCTCCTGTTGCCAGCCAAAATTATTTGTAGTCTAATAATTTATTCACAAAATAACCCCACTTATTTGTGTTTCAGATATATCTTTCCTAGGAGACCCAATATATTTAATGATAGCACTGCAATAAGACAGTGCAATTTGCAACTTAATAGAAAAAAGTATGTTAACAATACAATACAGTTTCTGCATGAAGAACAAAAGAATTTCCTCCAGATGTATCAGCCCTAAGACACTGGAGGGAGAGCAGCAAGGCACAGCTACTCACGTGGTCTATGAGAGTAATTTCCCAGCGAGAGCTGACGGCACCGGTCATGACCCATACCCAGCATCGGTGAAAGGCAAGTTAACTGACAATGACAAGTCCTGTTTCCCCAATCTGATCTGTCTGCCAGACAGGCCAGGCCATAATTTTTTGTGTGTGGAAAATAAAAAGAACACAGACCAAGAAGAAAAAAAAAACATGACTTGAAAAATGGGGCAAAAGGAAAAATCGAGCAAACGCTAGTGCATATCCACATAACTGAAACAAATTGCTCCACACTTTTAAGGTGCAATGAGCATCACATATCTTTTGTTTTTCCCTAAATAAATGTCTCCAGCCCCCAGTGCCAAATTAGTAGAATGTCTGGTATCCTCCTTTTGTCACCCTCTTTAAAACATGCAAAGACCCAGAAGAGAGGTGAGGTGATTCTGACATCCTCATCTAAAGAAGAGAGAAGGGGGTCGGACGGGTCTGTAGCTACCTCTCCTCCTCACCACAGCCTGGTGTGGGCCTGTATCATCACCCTGCCCTGCTGCTGATCCCTGCAGAGATCCCTACAGAGATCACTCTGGATCTTCATGGGGACATGAGCCTGCTCCCTCAAGAGTGCTATTGATCCAGAATGTCATGTGTTCCCAGAATCACAGCTCTGAGTACTCAGCCCTTCCCGGCACAGCCATCCCTGCAAGGACCAGCCCCATTTCCCAGCACTGTCACAGTGGCTCAAGGTTCAGTTTATTGTAGACACAGAGCTACTGTCTCCTTTCCTTCCTTGGGACCCACAACTTTCTTCCTCCCTAAGATCAAGCAGCTTCCCCCATGAATCCCAGAAGCACAAAGGGCCTCACTCTACACTTTCGGTGGAAAAGAGGGCTGCCATCCACCATCTAAGTGGCCCACCCAGACTGCCTCTACTGGACCCATTAACTTCGAAACATAAGAAGTTTGCTTTTAGGTTTTTGCCAGCCACCTCTTTGGGTGAATACCCTGATGATTTGCGGGTGGGAAGTGGTTCTCCTTCTTTAGGAAAGAACCAATGCAAGCATGACAGAGATGATTTCATCTCCTTATAATGAGCAAGATGACTCTTTGTCACCTCTTTTAACTAGAGCAGAAAAATAAACCAAGTTCAATCAAAAGTAGGATATTCTGCTAGGCTAAGAGCTAGAGTAGCCCCACCACACACGCACACACACACAGACAGTAACTTAGTATGATATTTGCAACCACTGTGTGTCCCTACAAATAGTTACTCTCTCCAACATGCATTATTACTACTTGTTCCATAAACTTTGTGCAAATAAAAAAGTAGGAAAGACAGAATTGAAAATTAACATACATACTGAAGTGTGCTAGGTGGGCATTCAGTAGGTTACTGTTTGTATTTTCTTATACTTCTATACCATTTATTTGAAGCTTCACAACAACCTTGTAAGATATATCTTATTAAGTTTATTTTGCGGATGAGAGAACTAAGTTTCAAGAGGTTGAAAAAACCCAGTACCAGGTAGCAAACTGTGACACCAGAATTTGAATTCTCAACTTCTTTTCCACCCCATATCCTGATGCTTATGAAGGAGAAGACAAGAAGCAGCTTGGTTTCCCCGCTCCTAAAGCAGGAGGCTCATACCAAGTTGGAAGAAAAAAAAAAATCAAATAATTTTTTTCTTAAAATTGCTTTCAAACAATTTCATTTACTCTGCACAACATTCCACAGTAGCACTAGGGAGAATCCTGAGTGCTGGCTTGCTCCGTTTAGAATCTCTAAAGGAGGCAGAGACCCTGGCCCTCGAGCCCTGGACAAAGCCCAGGACGAGTCAGAGTACGGCTTGTGAAGGGGTATGAACGTCATGTTAGCAAGCCCGACTCTGGAGGATAATCACAGGGAAAAACAGCAACACAACCGGGGGTAAGGATACACCTGGACGAAGAATGGATTTGTTGAGGGGAGGGGCAAGTAAAGAGGATTCAAAGACTTGTACGAATTTACTCTGACTTGAGGGCACTTCGTGATGTAGTTGTGTGAGGCTGCCCTGGTACCAGAGGGATCCCCTGTTCTGGAAAACAGAAGATGCTCCACTATCCAGGACTCTGCCCCCCTCCCTCCCTATTCCTACCAACACCCCAGCTCAGTTGCTGGAACTGACAAAAAAACAGAGAAGGCAATAAATAGTAGGAAGTCCTAAAGGCAATGTTCAGAGTCCTAGCTTATTTGCTTTTCAAAGTCTGCCTCACCTTTCCTTTGGTTCAACGTGCTACTCCCATTTCGTAAAAGAGGAAAATAAACAGAGAAGCTGAGTGACTGGCCCACGTGACTCGGTAGTTACTGGGTTTCAGAACTAGAGCTCAGCTCCCCTAATACTCAGCTCTATATTCCTGTTGGGCAAATGGAAAGAGGATAATAAAGAGGACATTTCCTTCTTCAGAGGATTTTTTTGGTTTATCCTCTCATCCTTGTCTGTCTGTCTCTCTCTCTCTCACACACACACACACACACAGGTACACCATTATTTAGATACTTAAAACAATGGGTCTGTAAAGAGACGTAAGAGCTGCTGGGTGTGGATCGAGGTAGGGAATGTCTTGCATTGAGAATGTGGTAAATATTCGCAACGGAATTGGCCTGTTACACTGAGATCTGCTGCATTCTGGAAGAACCCTTGGTCTTCTTTTAGACCTTTTTAGCCAAGGGACAGATAAAGGGGAAATGCACCTTGGCCAATTAAAGAAGGAGAAAAAAGTAACTGGAATCCTTCTGAAATTAGTCTACTAGAAGTGCATGGAATCTTTATTATTACTTCCCTAGTATTATCTTTTTATAACAAGAGAATAGTGGACGGAATCCAGAGCTTGGTCATTTTTTTGGTCTAATTCATACTCAGTTATCTCAGGTGTGATTCTTCTGTGTGGCTTCTCTACACATTGGTAATGGGTGATATTTCCAAAAAACAAACTTTGGATCTTTCTTCAGTACCTCTGTTAAATCTATGGCGCAGGCAATTAGGGCCCTTGCCAGGGTCCCTGTGCTTTAGAGGGCCCTGTCTGGGCCTTCTACAGGGCAAGAACAAGGAGTCCACAGGGCCAAAGCTATGTGCCCATCTGGAACCCATGCCCCTGATTATAAACCACATTGGGTACCTAGGACCTGAATTCCCAGACCAAACAGTCCAGAGTATCTCTGGGGGCTTGCACAACATCCTTCTGAGAGCAGACAATGTAACCCACTTGCACACTCAGGTCTGAACTGTGATGGAGAGCTAGCTGTTTGTGGGACGGAAGGGAGGCAGACAGATGGAGCTTGGATGTGTGGATGCAGGCATGTGAATACCCTGAATAGGAGACGGGAAGAAAAGAAGGTGGGCCTTGGTGGAGTGGGGTCATCCCCATTTGTACTCTTGGCCCAGGCCCTGCTAATGAAATGAATGTTGGTGGGAGACTGGCTCTATCCCCTCACAAGAAGCGAAGCCTCATAATTTAGACTCATTGCCTCCTTCCTCTGACTCAATTCATCTTCCACAGTGTGACCAGGGTCTTCTTTAAAAACACACATGATCTTATCAATTCTCTGATTAAAAATATTTCCATGGCATCTGTTGCTTAAAATATCATAAACAAACTCTGGGTACTCTGGGTACTCAAAGTCCCCTCTGATCTGGCTATGCTCTACTCACAGCTTCTCCCACACAACCCTCCCTCCACCCCCACCATCAACACTTGCTATGGCTTATACACTGACCATCTTGGGCAACCTTTTGATCTTTAAACACAATCTTGTTCGCTCAAGCTCATGTAATTTTAATTGTGATGTCTCTTTGTCTGGTCAGCATATAGAAGAGGCAAAATAAATTTTTGTTGATTTGAATTGAATTGAAATTTACTGATTTACTGATATGAGAATAATTTTTGAGATGTTTCATTTGTTCTCTTTGTATTTCCAATATGCCCTTCCCCATTCCACCACCCTCCTTTATAAGCAGGTTGCCAACCCTTTCGTAGTCCATTGCCGTGGGACTGTTTTTTCAGTGTGAAAGCACATGCTTCTTCTTCAATTCATAGATTATTCTCGTCTACAATAAAAGCCTAAACTCTCAAGAGATTATGCTCCAGGGGGGAAGTATGCTCCAGTGGTGGCCATGGGAAGGTACTTTTGAGGAAAAATATATCGGGAAAAATAAAGAAACAGCCAGAGACTAACAGGGGACAGAAAACAGCAGGTTCCTGAATTTGATGTCGACATCCTGGAGGTAGCAAGTCCTCAGAAGGGTTGAGGAGCTTCAGGGCTAAGAACCTAGAGGTGGATGTTGAGACAATCTCCACCAAATTGGATGGACATTCTGTCAAGAGGCCAGGCTGCAGAACTAAGTTCTCGGCAGTATTATCCCAGTAATGCTTCCTCTATCCTAAGTACCGTAAGTTCACTTTGCCCTTTAGTCAATGGGAAAATGCTAGAATAATCAGACACCAATCTTCTCCTGCCCAGAACATGGGTGTGTGGCTTAACCAGTGAGGATCATTTCTAGCTGCTGTCACTGTTGTCAACTTGGTGCCCATCAGTCCCCAGGTTATCTAACAGAGTTTGAATGGGATTTCCTCTGGCTATGTTTATAAAAGGAAATGTTTTCCAAACAGCATGGAGATTTCTCAAAAAACTGAAAACACAACCACCACACGGCCCAACAATTCTACTCCTGGGTATATATCAAACAAAAAGAGAAGAAAAAACCCAAAACACGAATTCGAAAAGATACATGCACCCCAATGTTCACAGCAGCAGTGTTTTCAATGATCAAGAAATGGAAGCAACCTAAAGTGTTCATCAACAGATGAGTGGATAAAGAAAATGCAGCATACATATGTGCAAGAGAATACTACTCAGCCATAAGAAAGAACAAAATGTTGCCATTTGCAGCAATATGGATGCTCTTGGAGGGCATTATGCTAAGTGAAATAAGTCAGACAGAGAAAGATAAATACTGTATGATATCCCTTATATGTGGAATCTAAGAAAAACAGTAAGAAAGGAAGAAAAAGAGGACACAAACTCATCTACAAAACAGAAACAGACTCGCAGACATGGTAAAAAATCTTATGGTTACCAGGGGGAAGGGGGTGAAAAGGGATACATTTGAGAGTTTGAGATTTATAAATGTTAGCCTCTCTATATAAAAAGAAATTAAAAAACAAATTTATTCTGTATAGCACAGGGAATTATATTCAATATTTTGTAATAACCTTTAAAGAAAAAAATATGAAAATGAATACACGTGCATGTGCGTGTGTGTGTGTGTGTGTGTGTGTGTTTATGCATGACTGGGACATTATGCTGTACACCAGAATGTGACACATTGTAACTGACTATACTTCAATCAAAAAAAAAAGAAAGAAAAGAAAAGAAATCAAAAGGAAGAATGGACAACTACAGCCAAACTCAGGCATCTTCTGTCTACCTGCAGGTCATTTTAGGTCTCCCAGGAACTGCTGCTTTATCCTCGTCGTGAAAAATAACTTACAGGTATCTCAAAACAGGCCTGTCGGAACACAGCACAAGTTATCTGGCTCTAAAACTCACCATATCATATCAAAATATTTGCCTTAAACTCACCCTGTGGGTACCTGGAGTCAGCTCAGAACAAGGTGAGGTGAAACCTAAGATCCACCTCCTTCCTTCCCAGTTTCAGCCATTCAACTGGATTGAAGCAAGTCGACCTAACTGACAAAGTAAGTCTATTTCAAAAGTTCACCAAATGTAGTTTGGCATGCGTGCGCGCGCACACACATACACACATACATATGCGCACACACACAAATCTTCCTCCAATGCACAGTAATATCCTGGGAGGCAGAAAAGTTTAATAAAGGAGCAGGAAAGGTTAGAAGAGTCTTGTCTGAACATTAATGCTGATTTATTATTCATGGGTCTGTTACTCATCAAACTGCCCCATGAACAATCTACACATTCAGCCTTAGATACTAGAAGAGAGCAAATAAATGATAAGGAGACAGGGCTTTGCACCATGAAATCAAAAATCACCTAGCTGTTCTCGTTCACTAGGTGAATGTGCATTTCCCACCTGGGGAGGAGACTGACGCCAAACTTCTTGGAGCTCCCTCACTCAGCTTCAAACCTTACAAGTAACGGTGAAGACATCCAGGCCACCTCGGGCTGGTCTACTCCCTTTCTTCCTGGGAGGCCAAAACGTTTCACCTAGACTGGCATTTATCCCTGTTGAGAAGGGAAGGTAAGACCAAAACAATCTGCTACTTGGCAGGCCCTCTTATCCCTTCTCTCTGTTTTGGATTCCTCCCCAGCCAGAATCTGCATCTCCTGCTGTGGCATCTCTGGAGTCTTCTATCTGCAAGGAGCCTCAATTCAATGCAAATCAAAATCAAAACACTTCTTCCCTACTGAAAGGCAGACATTGTCCTGTTGTGGCAAAGCTGAAATCATTCTTTTCAACTCAGTGAGTTTAGAAACTGTTCAAAGTGGAAATATTGGAGAGACATTAATATTTTAATACCATTTAAAAATTTTGCCTCTGTCCTGTTTCAGGTTCAGCACTGTTTTGGGAAAGAGTCACACGCAGAATCCTCTCTGCTCAGCATGGAAACGCAAATGTTTTTACTTAACTTTTAAGACTGTTGGACACGGTAAGGATTTGGTGTTTCTTCTGTATCTGAGAAATGAACTCATGAGAGCTTCACTTTTGAGAGCTCTGAAAGGTTATAAAAATAGTCTTCTTTTCTATATATTTTTTAAGTGAGTCTTTGGATAATCTACTTTCCTAAGTCACATCCATCTGTTGTTTTCCCAGGACTTGCCCAAACAATGGCAGAGGGACAAGTTCCCCTATCTTTTACAGTAGAGGAAGGTTTGCCACTTGCAAGTTAAACAACAACAAAAATAAGAATAAGAATGCAACACAATAGATCTTCTATATTTCAAGAAGAAGTGTATTGGACCATGTTGATGTTTGGAAGTTAAGTCGGAGAGCCAGGCCTCAGAATGCTTTTCATTTACCTAAGGAAATAATGAGCTCAATTCTGCTGGAAGAGAGGAAGACTGCGAGGACATTGAGAGGGCATGTGAGGATGGGGAAGGTGGCCTGACGTGCCCTTGTGCAGGGCACTATGGCTAGGGGGCCTGTGGAGTGGACAAGTGGCATGAGTTTGGAGACACATACTCCTCAAGATGCCTGCCCCTGCACCCCTTGACAGAGCTGCCTTAAGAGGTCAGCAGCTGTGTCCCTCAGGGCTCCCACCTGTCTCCTCCCTTAGGGGAATCTCAGCCTGGGTAATATCAGCCCTAGATTTCCCCATCTCTATTACTCTCTTCATACTGTTCCCGCTTCCTAAAGAGTCTCCTACTGTCGTTACCTTAAAAAAAAACTTCCACATTCGAACCAGCCATTTCCTTCCTAAAGCAGGTCTCCACCCCAGATAAAATTGAGTCTGCTTCTGAATCGCCACTCACCCCATAGCTTTGACATCCATCACACATTACAGGCTTAACTGTGTAGATCCTTTGTCTTCCCTTCCTTATCACAGGTTCCTTAAGGGCAAGGATTGTATACTTTTTCACTCTTTTATCCACACTCCTGCAGTACCCAGCACAGTGTCATGCACACAGCAGCTATTCGATAAATATGGACTGAGTGAATGATTAAACGAATACTTAAAAGAGTCTCCAGAAGCCACAGTTGATTGCAGAGAGAAATAATGAATGATTGCAAGGAGGATTCAGCTCCTGGGGTGGTCAAATTCAGCCCCAGCTCCAGATATGCTACCACTGGGAGGGTATGAGTGTGTAGCCCCCCAGTGGTATGTAAAATTTTATATGACGTGTCACCAGTAGGCTGCTTCTGCTGTAGCCCTCTTCCTCCCAACGGGCATCTCTCTGACTGGTGAGGGGGGAATTGCCTGTACTACTAGTTCTTAAAACTAAGGAGGACAGCGGATTATTCAGGGAGTTTGAACTTTCATGCTTTGGGACTCAACCAAAAAGTAGGATGAAACCTTTGTAGATCCTGGATGTTGTGATTATGCATATTCTAAAACTTTATGTAACTCTTTATATTTAAATTTGTTTTTATTAAATAGAATCGAAATATCCTCAGCAAATGTGGAGTATATGGAAGGGGAAGAGGGAGTCAGGACATCTTCTAAAGATTACTAGTTTTTCCCCAATATCCATTCTAGTCTTTTTCCTGAATTTTGTTGACCGCATGATTGCCCAGCTAAAGACTAACTCTCCCAGCCTCTCTTGCGGCTTGGTGCAGTCAAATGACATAGTCTGTACCACTGGGTGTGAGAAGAAGTAATCTGAGCAAATTCTAGGTTATATTCTCAAAAGAAAACTGTATCTTCCACTTTATCTTTCTCTTTTCTAGAGGCTGGTCCAATATCCTACATGATGATAGTCACAAAGCAGAAAGAACTCTGGGCCCCTGGATAACCTGGTCCTGCCCTTCCCTGGGACTTTCTGCCAACCCGGTCTTTTACCTATGAAAGAAAGAAACCTCTGCTTGGCTTGAACCACTCCTATTATGGTTTCTGTTAAAGCAGCCAAACCAGTATGCTGACTAAGTAGCCTGTCAACAAGGAGCTATTTGGCATCCTTATTTTTAGAAAATTCACGGGAATTTAAATGAGTGGTAAGTGTGTGAGCAGACGCGTGTGCGTGTGTGTGTGTGTGCGTGACTAGTGGCAACCCAAGTTTTGCAAACTGGCATTGAGGATCAACCATCAAGCATTTGTTAATGGTCTAGTAAGTCTGTAGACTGTCAACAATCTTCTTAACAAAGCCAAGATTCATGAATTTTTACCTAACTGAAATCTAAATCAAAGGTGCAAATGAACAGAAAAGTTAAAAATGATCCAGGGTCATCTTACTCGCTTTTTTTTTTAATGCCTAGCATCTAGTCTAATTCTGGCACATCATAAGTAGTTTACCAAATAAATAGATCAGTGAATTCATAACTATGCCTGGAGCACCTCCTATGTGCCAAATATACATTTTCTTTAAAGAGTTTAAATTCAGCTCAAATGAAACAAGACACTTCCTTGATCCATTTTTTTTTAAATGACAGTTAATTAAGTGTTATATTCACTGTGACTTCTTTCTCACTTGGGAACCAAAGATGAGGCTTCTCCATAATACCTGAGCTACACAATATTTCAGGCCAGAAACAAATATGATGGTCATGACATAAAATCCACTGTGAAACCAGGAATCAAATGATGTCACTATTAAACCTTACAGCTAAGGCTTATCTAATTCTCTCTGAGCTAAAATCATCCATGGTAAATGCAATGAGACAGGGTTATAATGGATGTTTTGTAAGTTTTGCTTGAATTGCCTGATGAGTTGAGAATTTCAGAATTAAGTATGTTAAATGGGCATAAGAAAAGGAATCATTAACATCATAAAAGAATTAATACTGGTTTGGAAATTAGCATATAATTTACAAAAGGAAAGGAAAATGGGGAAAGATATGAAATAATGCATGCTGAAAGTAAGTACTGAATGTTGTTGATGCAATATTCAAAATCATGAACATCTAAGAAGTTTAAAAATATAGATAACATCTGCTCTCACTCAAGTGGGATTCATTTGCAAGGAAATTTGCCAAAGATGTAAGCTGCCTTAAAATCTACATATTATAAATGCTTTACGGTTGTTTTGATTGGTTTGGCCTTTCTCAAATACTGGTATTTTTAAAAGATGGACAACAAATTCCAGGCCACTGATTCATTTACCAATGATCTCTTGGCTGTCATTCATTTGTCCCTTCTCCTTGTTCTGCCTGCCTTCCCTTCTTTTCCTATTCTGCTTTCAGAGACAATTTTCCATTTAATAATGACAACAATGTAAATCTGTATAAGTATTTTAAGGTTCCAAAACATTAGTATAAGGAACTTCTCATTTGATCCTCACAACACTTCCAGGGGGTGGAAAGGGAGAGTATTATGGTTCTTTATTTTCCTCAATTTACCAATGACAAAAATAGGCTCAAAGAAATTTAATTACTTGCCTGAGGCCTGACAGATCCAGAATCCAGGGTTCCCAACAGTTCCATATATTCACCTTACGTACACACCAGACTGTCAGCTCAGTGGAAATCCCTGTGTCTCCTTGGCTTTTAGAGGGTATCATGACAGCTTGTAACCATGTGAATATTAGTCTATTTATCAAAGTCTCTCGAGCACCTATGATGTGCCAGGCACTGTGCTACATAAGAAGTACTCGTAAGTGGACAAAACAGACTCGGTCCCCGTCCTCTTGGATCGTACAAGTCACTGACGGAGAAACTATTACACGAACACAGATGCACTTACGTACTCTAAGTGCATCGAATGAAAAGGCTAGAGTGTTCTGAGAGAGAACAGAAGAGGGGACCTTGTTTAGATGAGAGAGAGAGAGAGAGAGAATGTGTGTGTGTGAGAGAGAGAGAGAGGGAGGGAGGGAGGGAGAAGATCTGAGACCAGCAGGGAAGAAAAGAGGATCTAGAGCCAAGAGGGGGAGAAAGTGGGCCTATGAAAAAGATCAGCACTGTACCAACGCCCTGAGCACCTAACACTCTGCAGGAACTAAAGAAGAAATGAAAAGAAAGCCAGTGCAGCTGCCCCTTCCCACACAAGGGTCGAGCATTTTGTGAGTTCATGCAGGCCTTTGCAGGCCACGTTGAGGAGTTTGCGTTTTACTCCAAGAACAATGAGAGGTTACTGGATCCAGGAACAGACATGATCCAATTTATGTTTTAAACGGTTCCTCTAACTTCCCTGTAGAGAATGAGTTGAAGGGGGACAAAAATATAAGCAGAGAGATGAGACGGAAGGCTCTCACGGGCGTTCATATGGGACACAGCGGCAGGTTAGGCTGAGACAGCAGTGAAGGGGATGGGAGTGGGGAGTGGCTTTAATGTCCTGAGGGCGGACAGGAAAAGACTCGATGTGGAGGGGGAGGGAAGGATGGGAATCAAGGCTGGCTCTCAGGCTTCTGGGGGTGTTGTTCATGGGGCAATTTTAGCCACCTGGGCCTTTCCTTGCTCCCACGGTCACAGGAGAGCCCTCACGTACACATAACTTGTGATCATCAGCTTCATGTCCCAGGCTGACTGACATACCATCTCTTATTCTAGGCAGCAGCAAACTATAGTATGTTTAACAGGCATTTATCCTTCTCATGTTCATATGGAGATGGTGTTAGAGCAATAAAGATGTATTTTTATATTTGAAAGTGTGACCAAGAAAGAACTGGGTTTTTAACAACTTTCTGTGGAAAGACAAAGATGCAATTTTGGGGAGTTACTGCCTGGGGAGAAAAAAAAGGAATCCTCCCATCCTAAGACAGAAGACAAGTCTAATTCTTCCAACTTATGTAGATTATTTAAAAAGTAAAGACATTAATATTTGGAGGAAAACTAGCTACTTGGAAAGTCTTCCTGCCTAAGTGTTCACTGTTATATGCACCCCAATTCTTTCCATTCTCCAATGTTGACATGGCCCCATTTCTTTTTATACTGCAGGCTGCATGAAGAGGACTTTATGGTACAAAAGATAGATACAGCTAATAATCATAGTAGCTCGTATGTGCATGTGTGTGCTTTATAGTTTACATGTGGTTTTACGTCTGTTATCTCACTGTAGTCCTCTCAATTAAATGATTATGCCCATCTGAAAGTTAAGAACATCAAGGACTGTCCTTAGTGGTTTTTCTGTATTAATTAACTGAATCCTTACAACAGCCTAATAGTCTAAGGGCTTGGGGTGAACACCAGAAGCATCACTTGGAAAGGCATATCAGGACAACAGACTGCAGTCTTTGATTCTGGAGTATTCTGCAGAGCCTTGTTTGGAGGCATTCTGCACCAATAAAGACCCTGCTCCAGCAGAGGGCGCCACTCCTTGTCACTCCATCTTCACATGGGGCAAGAGTGAGATTCATCTTGCACAAAACAAACAGGTAGTCTGAGCTTAGGGGCCAGCTGTTCACATGAGTTGCTGGAAAGCCAGATGCCCAACACCTAAAGATCTCAGCTGTCCATAAGAGGGTATAGCCCCCGACCTCCAGTCCCCATTGGGAAGAGGAAAGCACCAACTTCATGAGATTTTGAGATTGGAGACAGCTGCTTCTCCCGGCTAGGGTGAAGGCAGTGGCTCCCAGTTTGAGCCAGCTTGCACCAACCAATCTGGGATAATCACTCAAGGCCATGTTTTGGACAAACCTGTGTATCATTCCACATATCACTATTCTTCAGACACAATTATCATTCCCATTTTACAGAGGAAGAAACCAAAGAATAGAAATATGAGACAGTCTGCCCAAGATGGCATTGGAGGCTGTGTGCAGCCTCACCACTTTAATATCTGCCCTCCTACCATGCTGGGAGAGTGCAGCCGGGAAACAACACCCTTGCCCCCGTGGTAAATGCTGGTGACCAAACAACTCACCCCTGTCATCCAGTCCTAGATGGGCAAGAACCAGGGTGTGAGGACCTGATCTGAAGTCAAAGTCTGTGGCCCTTCACCAAGGTGAAGATCAATGGGAAAAGAACTGAAAATAATGCAAACCAGTTGGATGCCCCAAAGTTCACCTGTAGATTTGTAGGTCTACACACTCTTAGAATCTGACTCCCCCCAAAAACATTTTTTTGTAGCTGCTGTCCTTGTAATTATACACAGATTAGTTGTTGCATTTATGACCTGGGGTCAGATTCAAAAAAAAAAAAAAAAAGAAAGAAAGAAAATATCCTGAGTTATATAAGCTTATGACTGATTAGGGAAAAAAAATCCTAGAACAGGAATAGTCACACTTTGAGAGCTCTTCAAAATACGATTTTCTACCTCAAGTGAAACTTCAATAAAAGTATAGAACTTATACAAAATTTGCTAAGAATTGGCAGTGCAGCCTGTAACAAATTTCAGAAACATCAGGAAACTTGAATTTCAGTTCTAGTTAACACTGTCCTTGATCAAGTAACTTCACCTCTCCAGGCCTCAGTTGCTCATCATAAAGTGAGTATGCTGGGTTGGCTGATCAACCCTGGTGTTCAGGGCGGGAGGGGAGCATCTTACTCTTTTAATAAATATGTGTGATCAAGCAGACTTGGAATGATTTCAACCTACAAATGTCAACTGTCAAGATGCAAAGAGGTCCTTTCGACGTCTGGCCCCAGCCTGAGAGTTGCCTGTACTACACACCTTCATTCATTCACAGATGTAATGCTTATTCCACAGGCAAAGCCTTGAGGAAAAGTTATCTCAATTAAAAAGGAAAATAGTTGATCAAAATTAAATATTGCCAAGTTGCAACCCATGGGAGACAGAGAGGAATATCTTCACTCATATTTTTGATTAGAGACCAGAATAATAAATGAGTAGTGAGCTTTTCTGCTCATCTCAGTGAGTGTGGTCTCCCAGTGTCAAAAGTGATCAGACCCTCCTTTACTCAAGGCTTTCTTTCCCAGATCTCCCTCTGAATCTAAGGGTGCCCAGAATTCAAATGGTACCATCAAGGACTCAAGAAGGTTTTAATGGAGACAAGCTTCTCAGAGGGCTATTCCCAGATTCCGTCATTCCCTGACTGGCCCATAGATGTCTGGATAATGAGACACACTGGTTCTCTTATTTCTTAATTTTTTTTTAAGACAGCCAGATGCCATTAGAAACTTCTCAAAGTTAATAAGACAATGTCAAGAAGAGTTCAGAAGAATCTACTCAGAAATTCATTAACTGTCAATCCTTTTATATACATAATAGATCAAAATTGATAGCAATGATTAAATTTTAATTAGGAAAATTCCTAATGATAGATTTCACAGCCTCTTTTAAATGCCATACATATGTGCATTCATTCATTTATTCAACAAACATTTTTGAGTGCTTAATATGTGCTATGCTCCACACTAAGCATAAAAAAAAGTTCATGAAAATATATCTATGACCTACCTAATTTATTCACAGGACAAAATGTGGTTCCTAAGAAAATGTTTATAGAGTTTGCTATTCACAAAACATCTCGTGCCATCAGGGTATTCTTTCTTCTGCTTTGCAAAGACTAGGACCTGGAAAATAATATCCAAGTTTGATCTCAATCTCACGGACTGAGCAAATATACTCCCTGTCCAGAAAAACAGGTTCTGGCTTCCGATAGTCTGTGTGACTTGGAAGATTTTGAGTTGATTAGCAGGAACTGTGCTATTTTGAGGCTGAAACCATTTCTGTTTCAAATAGCATAAAGTTGTACCCCAGGAATGATGAAAATGCCAAAAGTAATTTCCAGCATTCCAGAAGATTAAGAAATTGAAAACCAAATATTTGGGGTGAAAGCAAGTGTATAACAAATGTTTATCCAAAATTTTATATAAGAATATTATTGTCTGCAAGTGCCAGCATCTGGGTTTCACACCCATTCTTTCTTTTCCCATATAATCAAATGGCACATTCTATTCCCAAAGCAAAATACACAAGAAGCTGTTTTCTTTTGAGCCTCTTTATTACAGATACAGATTCTTTTGTCCATCTTTCCAGATGCTCTGAACCCCATAGTGGGCAAGAATCCCAGTGGCCGTTTGCTTTCTACTATTTTACATGTGGAAGAAAAGGAAGTTCTGAGGGGTCAAGGCTCGCCCAAAGTGACCACATTAGTGGCAGAGAAGTGAATAGGCTAGACCTGTAATTGCAGATCCCTGACTCTCCACCCAGAGCTGTCTCTAAGGCATCATCTGACTGTGTTCAACATGTAGCTACTGCGGAGAAAGACGGTTCAATCTCTCCCCTCAAGGAGTGGACGAGACCACTACAGAGAAAGCGTGTTCACGTAACTTGCCTGTCAAGGCTTCCCCTTGCTTCCTTGACTCTTTACCAAAAAGGCAGGGATGCTCTTGTCCATGCTCTACAGTTCCCCTTAGGCCATGTCTTCCAAGTCATCCTCCCTCGAGCATTACTGAGGAAAACAACATGAAACCCAGCATCCCAGAGTAACTGGTGTGGGCCTGCCTGAGCCCCGCCTCTTCCTTCAGGACTTCGTTAACTGTCTTTTACGCTAAGTTGTAAAAAATGTATCTTTAATCACCACCATCTCCTTTAGGATTTCAAAGGAATAGCCTAGCAGAGCCTCTTAGAGATGCAAACAGTTCTCTGACTTGCTCATTTATCTCAAGTCACGTGTAGAAAGTTCCCTGGCAGCTGCTCAGAGGAACAAAGGTGAAACCTCCAATTAAGAATGACTTATGTGTACTCCTCCGGCCAAGAGTCGCCCTGCCTTGTTAACCTCCTTTGCTCTGCTTTGAGAGGTGGGAGCCCATGGACTCCAAATTCATTTATTCCTGTTAAGGGTAATTATCTCAATTTCTGATGACGCCTCCAGCTATTGAAGAGTGATGATATGCCGGTTGAGATGTTTTTCTCCACCCAGGAAGAAAATAGGAGGGACTATAAGACACAGATTGGGTCTCCGTTCATAAACACAGCAAATTAATAAGCCTCTTTAAAGCACAAGAGTCAAATTTAAATCTCCCAACAGGCTATACATTTTGTCTTGATTGTGTTCTTTAGATCTAAATGACAATAGGGACATAGACTAAAGAACTATGAAGGCAAATTTTGTGATACGAGGTTTTCACCTTTATTAGAAGCGACGATTACACTGCGCTAGATGAATGGGCAGCCTCTGAGATAAGGTTCCATCCCATCTCTCTCTCTTTCTCTGTCTCTGCCTCTATCTCTGTGTCTGTGTCTGACTCTGTTTCTCTGTCCCTTTTTTCCCAACTAAATTTCTTTAAAAATTGTTGCTGTCCCCACTCACTCCTGAATGAACACTGCCATTTGACTTTGGTCCACAGCATTTCATTAAAACTGCTCTCTGCAGGATCGGTAACATCATCCTTCTGGCTAACTCCTCTAGACAATTTTTGTGTCATGGGGGCATCATTTAGGAACCTCTCTAACCCTTGAGCCCTCAAGGAAATTGCTTTAATATCCCTTAATTCTATGGCCAATAGAAGCCCAAAGCCCTTGCAAAGGGTTTTGTGAAAATAACCAATGTCTATCAAGGGCCTATTAAGTCCAGGCACACATAGTAACTCATTTAACCCCGACAACAATCCTGAGTTAGGAAGCACTATTGTCCTCATTTTTGAGGACAAGGAGACTAAGACCCAGGGTGGCTCCACAGCTGACAAGTGGGGGCCCAGACTTAAACCTAGACAGCCTTTCCCACCTCCACCCGACTCTGCCACCCTGGTCTCCAGGGCTCCTCTGTACCCTCAGCTCTGGGTTTCTTATCTGCTCTCTGATTCCTACCACACTTTCTCCAATGTGAAATTCAGCCCCTCTTCCAGTTTCTATAAAATAATAATAATTATTTCAATCAAGCACACGTTTATTAAATTTCACAGAATTTTTGTGAGGGTCCATGAAAGTGTCCCATCATGCAGAGTCTGGGGCCTTTGTTATCTCCCTGGCTCCTTCCTTTCAGTCTCTTCTCTTTGCCGTCTCCCTCCAGAATTACTCCAAGACCTCTAAATCCTCCTTCTATCCTGAAGGTGAACATTTCCTTGTTTTGAAACCACAACATGAGTGGTTTTATTATCAAGTGTTAACAGAATTTCTTTTTTTTTTTTTCCCAACAAGCCCATATCTCTCTGCAATAGGTATTCTGGTACCATGTCTTAGACAAGCAGAAACAGTAATTTCCCCTAACTTACAACAGTTCTGTGAACATAAATAGCATTTTTGACTCATCACCACTCTCTCTCCTTGACATATTCTCCAGTCTCGGCCTCTGAGGCCCCCGTCTCCGTATTTGTCTTCTGCCTTTCTGATGAATCTTATCTGGGCTCCTTTTGGGGCCATTTCTCCTCTGCTCTT
The DNA here is from genome assembly GCF_048773025.1 of Camelus bactrianus. Lineage (NCBI taxonomy): Eukaryota > Metazoa > Chordata > Mammalia > Artiodactyla > Camelidae > Camelus > Camelus bactrianus. The sequence continues at coordinate 39,407,294 of NC_133542.1, read as the reverse complement.
CCTCTAAATATTGGTGTTTTACAAGATTCAGCCTCAAGCCCTCTTTTTTTTTCCCCCTTACCTAACACATTGACTCCAAAATATCTCATCTATAATTATGGGTTCTGTTACATCCACATCTCTCAAATTCATATCCCCAGCACAGCTCTCACTTTCCTGACAGAGAAGGCCAGAGCACTCCACAACCTGTCCCACATTTCACAGCAGATGTACCAAACACCTCAGGCCGAATTCTCCAATAATGAAGGTCTCCTCTTGCAAAACTTCTGCTTCTGTGAAGTTCTCCCTCCACAGCACCACCAGCCAGTGCCCAAGCCGGGAACCTCGGCGTCTTCCGTGCTCCTCCTTCCCTCTCTCCACCCAGTCAGCCTTCACAGTCTCTTTACTCTAACTCTTATTAAGCTCTCTAATCCATTCATTTCTCTCCAGCTCTACAGCCACCGCTAGGAAAGGCCACCGCCGTGGCACACTAACAGGGCTCCTCGTCTTGCCCCACGTCGATGCATTTGCTACGTGACTGTCAGAGAGGTACTTCTAGGATGGAGTTTAGACCTTGCAGTGCCCCAGCGAAGACTCTTCCCCTTGCCTTGAGGATAAAGTTCTACATTGTCCAACCACGCACAACCTCTCCTGCCTTGTGTCTCCGTGGTGCTCCGGCCTCTGCCCCTTCTTGCACTCTGCATGCCAACCGGAGGGAAGGGCTTTTAACTCTCCCACACGCTGTGCTCTCTCTCAGCCCGACATGCTGTTTTCTTTACTGAAAACACTCTCTTTTCCCTCTTAGGCTAACTTGCATTGGGAGACCATTTAGATATGACTTTCCCAGGAAGTTTTTCTGATTTCCTTGGACCACACTAGGCACCTCTGTTGTATGCATTTTCATTGCAGGTGACAGAGACCCTCTCAAAGTGATTTAAGAAAAAAGAGGGATAATTTATTGGCTCACATGACCAAAAAGTCCATAGGCTTAGTTTCAAGCCTAGCTAAACTCAAGTACTCAAAAATGATCTCATTAAAATGTCTCTTTCTTCACCATTCAATTCTTTTTTTTTTTTTTTCTTCTGTGTTCAGCTTTATTTTCATATAACATCTCCACATTTGATGACAAAATGGTCATGAGCAGCTCCAGGACTAAACTCTACCAATTTAGCATTCCTAGGTGAGAGTGCCTTTTCCCAGTAACTCCAGCTAAAATCCCAGGAACTCCTCTCACTGGCCAGACCTGGTTCCCATGTCCTGTCCTGAAGCTAAGGTGGACACTGGGCCTCACTCAACTACATGGGCTGGCAGTGGAAGAAGGTGGACTTCCCAAGAAAAATCAGGGTGCTATTTCCAGGAGAGAGGGAATGAGGTTGAAGCTAGGCAGTCCAAAAATAGTTAGAGAGACATGACAGATACGAGAGATACAATAGATAGACTGGTAAGGAGGTAGTAGGTGAAAAAAGGGAGAAAGGAAATGTTTACTTCCTTAAATTACCCTTGAGAGTAATTCGATCTGTTAGCTGTAAGAGCATGGTTTCTCGTTTCCCTGATGCCTCCAAAGGATCCCTCTGAGAAACACGTGGTATAGTCAAGAAAAAGGTAAAGAAAGGAAACAAGGAGACTACTGTCAGACTGTAAATTCCTTCGTGGGGTCTGTGTCCTGTCTTCACTCTGTACCCACCCCAGCTACGAACTTCATATTTGGTAAATAAATGAACGACTAGGTTAACTCGGGAGTGGGCAATCCTTCCAGAGAGAACTCCTAAACATCCAACCTCTGCTTTCCATCTCAGAGTAATTCATCTTGAGAGAAAGATGCAGCCGGAGAAGGCATTAGCTTCCAAAGAGGTAGCAACAAGTATGGGCAAAGGGGCCAAGCTCATTAATACTAAGTGAAATAATTTAGTATTCTAGAGAAATTAAATATGTGGGTATCCTCAGATTTAAATAGCCATTTTGAAAGAAAAACATATTAAAAGAAAATTTGGTTTTAGAAGGTGGGAAGGATGTGAAACTAAAATTCCTTTTAGAGAAGCATTTCTCAAGTAATTTGTGAGTTTTCATTCGTTTGTGTGTTTTTAATCTTGTTATGGTTTCTAAGGTATATAGACTTCAGCTAAATGACTTGTATTATTGCATTTCCAAGCTGTTCACAGCTCAACTTCTAAATATGATGAATAAATCAGAAAACGATCATGAAAGGAGTTTCAAAAACGATGATAAAAACTATGTGAAATTTTAAAATCTCAAGAAAAAATAAAAAAGTGAAAATGAGCTCACTGATCTCTGCTCCCTGAGTCAGATATAACTATAACTTTTTGGAAAAGTTTTGCAAATTATGCCTGTGGTATGTGCAGCCTCTCATATGTAAATCAAACTGACACAATTCTCTTGTGGTAAAGGGAAAATGGTCTTCTGTAAAGTTTAAATTCTACTATTATATTCATTCAATTGCTTGTGCCTTCTAGAAATTTTCTGTGCCAGAAACGGTCAGGGACTAAGGATACAAAAATTTGTAAGGCCTAAACCTGCCTCTAGGAAGTCTCAGTATAATGGGATAAAGAGATGTTTAAATACATCCTTGCAATAACTGCATTAGGAGTATGTCCTAGACCAGTGTGGGCAGAAGAAAACGTGTGCTCAATTTCACCACAGATTAAATTTAACAAGATACCAGCTCTATTTTCTATTGGAAATAGTTTCAGCCATTTCGTGGTTTATTATAATGTTTGCTATTGGGTTTTGGTAAAAAGAATCTATCATATTTAAATAGTTTCCTTTATTTCTAAATTACTTGGAATTTTTATTGAAAATGACTGTTTAATTTTATGATGCCTTTCAGGCATCTATTGATACAATCATTGACTTTCTTCATTTAATTTGTTGATGTAATAAATTACATTAATAGATTTCCTAATACTGAACCACCCTTATGGTCTTAGAATAAACTCCACTAGGTCTATATTATACTGTTCTCATAACATGCAGCTGGAATCAATTGGTATATGCTATACAGAATTTTTATATTTATATGCATATAGGAAATTATAGTTGTTCCTTTTTTATAATATATTGATCAACTTTTAGTATTCAAGTTATGCTGGCATTATAAAAAGAATCAGGAGAACTTTCTCCGTTTTCCATGGTCTGGAATAAATCAAATAATTTTCAAAAAATTCATTGAATTTTTTTTATTTTAAAGGATAGATAAAAAATAAAATAAAATAAAGTTTCAAAAATAAAGGATAGATAAAATTTCAAAAAACCTACACATGTTCTTTCTTTCACAATCCATCTCTCAGTCTGGCAAAATATTATGTGGAATTTTATACCTTCAAGAACATTATTTGATCAATGAAGATAGGAAATGTTAAAGCAATAGTGTAACAAACTGCAGATATTTCACAATGACTGCTAGGTACTTCAGAGATAAGGTGAAGTTGTGAGGAGAGAAACTCTCATCTGAGAGGCTCAAAGCTTCTCATTCCTGAATGCAAAAATCATTGTATTTGCCAAATGGAGAGATTGTTCATGTACTCTTAGTGGTCCTATTTGAAAATTGCCATGTTGAAGTCCACTGAGCATCCAAGTTTCTAGATAAAATTGTGAGATTAAAGGCACAAGGATGTTTCAGAAAACTTGGAAATTATTGATCCTTGCTAATATTTGTTCTATGGGGACAAAGTGCAAAATTTAGTCCAACTAAAGTATATGCAGTGGATATAGTGGTGCACCACTCAGACCCACTCATTCAGGACCAGCATATGCCCACTGCCTCAGCTGCTACAAGTGTTGGCTGTGGATACCTCACAACTGAGTCTGTCCCACAGATGTGTCCTTGGCCTGAAGGAGCTGACTCCCCCAGGTGAGGTTTCCTGCACAGAGGCGATTCCCATCCAGGGGCTGATTAAGCAAGGATACAAAGACCAAGATACAAAGAACCCTGTTACCTCACCCCATACCACATTTGGGGGTGTGAGGATTAATTTTATGTGTCAACTTGACTGGTCCATGGTGTGGTCAAATATCAATATTTCTGGATATGTCTATGGATTGTATCATGTCATCTGCAAACAGTGACAGTTTTACTTCTTCTTTTCCAATTTGGATTCGTTTTATTTCTTTATCTTCTCTAACTGCTGTGGCTAGGACTTCCAAAGCCATGCTGAAAAAAAAGCGGTGAGAGTAAATATCCTTATCTTAGAGGAAACACTTTCAGGCTCTCACCATTGAGTATGATGTCAGCTGCAGGTTTGCCATCTATGGCCTTTATTATGTTGAGGTATGTTCCCTTTACGCCCACTTTCTGGAGAGTTTTTATCATAAGTGGATATTGAACTTTATCAAAAGCTTTTCCTGCATTTATTGAGATGGGCTTATGGTTTTTATCCTTCAATTTGTTAATGTGGTATATCACACTAATTGATTTGCAGACATTGAAAAATCCTTATACACCTGGGATAAATCCCACTTGATCATGGCATATGATCTTTTTTAATATATTGTTGGAGTTGATTTGCTGGTATGTTGTTGAGGATTTTTGCATCTATATTCATAAGTGATATTGGCCTGTAATTTTCTCCTTTTGTGATACATTTGTCTGGTTTTGATATCAGGATGATGGTTGCCTCATAGAATGAATTCGGAAGTTCCCTCCTCTGCAACTTTTTGGAATAGTTTCAGAAGGATAAGTAGGTATTAACTCTTCTCTAAATGTTTGGTAGAATTCCCCGGTGAAGCCATCTGGTCCTGGGCTTTTGTTTGTTGGGAGTTTTTTAACTACTGATCCAATTTCAGTGCTGGTAATTGATCTGTTCATATTTTCTATTTCTTCCTGATTCAGTCTTGGGAGATTGTACCTTTCTAAGGAGTTGTCCATTTCTTCTAGGTTGTCCATTTTGTTAGCATATAGTTGCTCATAGCAGTCTCTTGTGATCCCTCATATTTCTGTGATGTTGGTTGTAATTTCTCCTTTTTCATTTCTGATTTTATTAATTTGGGCCCTCTCCCTTTTTTTCTAGATGAGTCAAAGAACCAGCTTTTAGTTTCATTGATCCTATTGTTTTTTTAGTCTCTATTTCATTTATTTCTCCTTGAATCTTTATGAATTCTTTCCTTCTAACAACTTTGGCTTGTTTCTTCTTCTTTCTCTAATTGCTTTAGGTGTAAGGTTCAGTTGTTTGAGATTTTTCTTGTTTCCCGAGGTAGGCTTGTATCGTTATAAACTTCCCTCTGAGAACTGCTTTTGCTGCATCCCGTACATTTTGGATCATCATATTTTCACTTTCATTTGTCTCTAAGCAGTTTTGATTTCCTCTTTGATTTCTTCAGTGATCCACTGGTTGTTTAGTAGCATATTGTTGAGCCTCCATATGTGTCTTGACCTACTTTTGAAGCCATCTCTAAAAACTCTCAAGTCCCTTTCCGAGCAGTTTGCTACACCCCACAACAAACACTCCCCTTGTCAGGCTCTCCCTCTCCAAGGCCATGAAGCATACACCCCAATCAGGCCCCTTATGAGGCTCCCACATTCCCAGGCCAGATACTAATGTTCCAGAGCCATGTAATTATTCAAATTAATCAATCCCCAGGAAGCCTGCAAAACCTAGCTAGCACATCCACCCAGTTTGCCATAGGCAAATGTCATCCACAGCTCAGTTACTCAGGAGTAACCCTCTGAGGCCCTATGAGGCAGCCTTCTCTCTTTGGAGGAATAAGTAACAGTGGTCTGCCTTTCATCTACCCCAGTGTCAGTGTGTATGTCCAAACAATCAAAAGAATCTGTAAATTTGATAAAACACAAATCTGCTTATTTGTACGCCCTCTTCTCTGCCTCCAGACATTTACTTACCCTGTTTTTCCCTTGTGTGACATTCTCCTACCTGACTTCATCCTCAGTTGTGAGAAACCTGTCATTTTAATTCAGAAATCAACCTGAAATTCTCTACTTTTAGGGACCCTTTCCCATGTTTATGGTCCTCATGTGTCCTTGGGCCTTTCTTTAGGCCACGTTAAGGCACACATCCCTATGCGTTATATTACAATGCTTTATGGGCAGATTCATTGTCTTCACCATTTAGTGCGCCATTTGAAAACATTACAGTATTTTATTTTCTTTGCCCCACAGTCTCTGGCATGAGGTCTGTTATAGGCTAGTCCCCTCAACAAATATTTATTGAATTCAATTTGTTGGAGCAGTGCTATGCCACTTCAACCCTGCCCGAAAGTGACATGTCACATCCCTGCCATTCTGATGCTTCTTTCTTTTGCCCAACTCTGCTGCAAGGTGGAAGGGCTGCAGGCGCGCAGACGAGGAGGATGGAGGGAAAGCAAATGCGGAGAGGAAGGGCTGCAGTCCTGCCCCAGTGGAAAGGGGTGAACAGAAGCACGGCAACAAGAACAAAATACTTCAGGAGAGTTAAGTGTAAGGACACACAGAAGGTGAACAACAAATATTTGTTGAATGTAACAACCAGATTTCAGAATCTTAAAATGGCTGTTCCAGGATTAGGTCACGTATCACTTGAGTTACATGAATATAGAGGACCACACTGGATCAAAATTTTCCCTTTCGCAGTTAATTTGCCTCGCTGAATTATTCACATGGTAATTAAGTTCACTTGGCTCTTAATTGCATAAGATATTGTTTTAAAGACAAAACCCTTTTTTCTTTATAATTCATGAGTGGTGGGATTTTTTCCCCCTGAAAGATTCTTGAAGTCTTATTCTAAATTATTTTCTTGAGTTCAAAAAAAAAATCTAATAAAATGTTCTCTCTTAAATCACAGCTAATTTAAGATACAGGGTGCTTAACAGACATCTCTAAGGAAAAGATGGTTTTATTTTGTTATTAATGCAAAGTACTATTTGCACTGGCAGATTGGTATAACTATCGTATGGCTAATTAAATGAATGTAATGACAAAAGGCAAGTATGTATATTTAAAGGAATAAGAAGTTACACTGAGTGTGGACAGCTCTCAGCCTGGCTTCCTTTCCAGTCTCAATCTCTCAGTCACTCAGCATGTCTGTCTGTCTCTTTTTCTCTCTCTCTTTCTCTGTCGCTCTACCTCTACCTCTAAAGGCACCTCTCTCATTCCTTGTTTCCTGTTACCTACTCTTTTCCCCATTCTGTGGTCTAATTCTGGAGGCAGTTAGCAAGTAGGCTCACCTCACGACCACCTGACTACTAAACCCTATCATTTTTCAGTGTTATCTCCTGGGTTTGGGCTTCCTTAAGTCTGAAGCACACTCCAGATCTAATCAAGACCTTCCCTGCACAAAGAACAATCCAGTTCTGCTCCCCCAAGCCATGGACTGTTGACACAGAACTTAAAACTAGAAAAAGGAATGCTGAGTGGCAGACAAATTAAGCCAACAATCATTCTTATCTTCCATTTTTCCATGATGGAAAATAGGAGCTAAAAACTTACGATGAGTCTAGGCTTCAAAAATTCGTAACCAAATTGCAGAAATCTTAATCTTTGGTTTATTTCAGCAGGACTTCAGGATGAGTGAAATCAATGGATATTCAGTAACCATCTAGCTCTTTGCTTCATGTTCCACCACATCCAGAAACAGGACAGAACTCCAGAACTGGACAAGAGCTTAGGAATTATTTTTTATTCTCTATAAAGTATAAAAGTTGAGGCCTGGAACACTTGGATTTATTTAGAAGACCTAGCTCTTACCTAAGAGAACGTTTAGACCTAGTTCATGATACAAGGCATAGTCCTTGACACAGCTTAAAAAAAAAAGAAAAAAGGAAAACCCTGAGCACACTTTAATCAATAGCTACATTGCCTAACACAGTCTTCAAATTCTATAGGAATTTAGGGAAGTGGAAAATTACTAAGGTGGCCCAGGCGTAGCCCTGTAAGGAGAGAATTCGGAATGGTGGTGAAGGTACGGCCTCTAGCCTGGAAGGAAGATCTGCAGGAGGAGACAGGCTGGGTAACAAACAGGAGAGGAGCAAGGCTGGACGGCTGGGGTCATGTGCTTAACGATTTTCTGTGTCAGATCAAAGAGTTTGCAATTAATCCTAAAAAGTAATCTATTAATCTTAAAACAAGTCATGGTAAGTTTTGAAGTAGGAACGAAACATCATGAAAACAGCATTTGACCAAAGAAAATCCAACACAGCACAGTGGTTAAGAGCATGAATTTTGGAGCCAGGCAGCCGGGATCTGAATTTGGGCTCCACCACCTACTTGCTCTGCAGCCCTGGCGAGTCACTTAACCTCAGTGTCCTCATCTGTAAAAGCAGAATAGTAATAATACCTGCCTCACAGGGCTATTGAGAGGACTAAGTGAGTTCATATTAATACACATCTAGAGCAATATTTGCTCTTATTAATAGTGTTATGACCCCAGATATCACTGGGAGCAAGGAAGGGGGGTACGAAAATCCCTCTCCAGAGAGATTAGTTTGATGGCTTCTGGCAAAAACCAGAAAGCAGATGATGAGATGTGAATTTAGGACCAGGTGGTAAGGAATCCCAGGTGAGCCCACAAGACTATACTGGAAATATAGGGGGTTCACTAAAATTAGCAACTTTGGAGAAATGAATGCTAGGCATAAGAAAATGTATGTTTTTAAATTGGGAGTTCGAGATTTCCAAATACTAACAACTATATATATGTATAATAGATAAACAACAAGTTTCTCCCATATAGCACAGGGAAGTATAGTCAATATCCTGTAGTAACCTATAATGAAAAAGAATATGAAAATGAATATATGTATGTACATGCATGATTGAAACATTATGCTGTACACCAGAAATTGGCACACTGTAAGTGAGTATACTTCAATAAAAAAAAAAAAGAAAATGTATGTTTTCACAACTTTGGAGTTACCATGATTTATCTTTAACATGATTTATCTAAGACACAATCTTTAATATGATTTATCTAAGACACTTATCCCCAGAGATTCACAGATTCCACCACTTCTCATTATCTCTCACGGTCTCACAGTCTCAGGGTTCAGAACTGCTTGGTTCTTTTCATTCCTCACTTGCATATCCAACAATATCCTCATCAAAAATTCCCCTAGGTGTCTTCTTGCCTCCCGACTTATCTTGCTCACTCCATTTCCCTAAAGTCCCCACTAGTTCCCACCATACCTGGAAGGATCTATATTACAGGTGTCAGAATAAGCACATTCAGTGTCACCACATTTGATTGTAGCATGACCCAGAAGAGAGACTTAAAATCCCATCTCAGTGCCCTCTTGTCTGGTGGTAAGACCGCAGGGCATGCATGTTTGAAGCAAGATGTGAAGGAGGAGGCTTTCTTACCTCCAAACACAGAACTTGGGACATGAGCCACTACCTCGATCCTCCCTTCCACTCACCTTATGTATCCCCTCTGAAGCTCTCCTTTCAAAAAAAAAAAACACAACCAGGGCTCTGTGAGGACCTCATGCATGCTGAGCATGTGCTCTACCACTCGAGCTGTACCCTCCCCACATATAAGTTTTTTATCTTCCTATTTGACACCTCAAGGTCAAACACGTTGGCTGATAAAATCCAGTCAGCACACCAGCATACGGAGCAGAGAAAAATTAGGTAAAGGCGACAAATTTTCTCTATAAATCCTTGCATTTTCATCTGAACAGGAAAATATTTTGAAATGCTCCCTAACAGACTTCCTACTGACAGGTTATTGGGCAGAACTGAATCACATGACCACTTCTGGCTGCAAGGGTGGCTGGGAAAATCTGCTGAAGGGGAAAGGGAACTCCATGACTGACTTAGACCAAAGCTGATTCAATCCTTGGAGCAGGGCACTTGGCCTTTCTGACCAAAATGCAGGTTTGGTTTACAAGGAAGTCGAGGGGAATGGCTATTGGTTAGACTAAAAATATTTGCCATACAGACACTCCATACAGCATGTCTAACATTTTTTTTTTTGCATGATTTATGACTTGGGAAGAGAACCTGTGTGTGTACAAGATCTTAAGTTAAGCAATGGTTCCACTCTGTCAAATGCTTTCTCCTGATCCAGCTTTACAAAGCAACCAAACTCTCTCCTTGTTTCTGTGTGTTTTGTTATTTCCTTTAAAATTTCTGCAAGGTCTACAATTTTTATTGCCCAATTTTGTACTTCACTGTGAGTCATTCTGCCAGTTACCACTATAAAAGGCTTTGCAATCAAATTCCCAGCAAAAAACAAAAAACAAAAAACTTAAGAAAGTCTAATTTTCTTACCCCTCATCCTTAAGCTATAATAATTGAAGCCTGAAGGTGACAAGTCTTCCAGGGCCTTTCCTATAGCAGTGGGCAAATCCCTAATTCAAATCAGCACAAGCACAATCTCTCCTTAAGGGTTTATGTTTTTGAACTTCTCTCTGACACCTACTTTGACCTTTAGAACTTTTTTTTTCTTGCTACATCAAGAGCAAACCAACATGAATTTCCAAATATTCCTTTGTTTCCTCTCTTCTTCCTTCTTCTTTAAAGGAATATAAAAATTAAATTTTTTTTGTTCCTGACTTTATCATTTTTCCTCCTATTTCTCTCTTCCAACTACCTCCTGATTATTCCTGAGTATTTAATGATCCTTACCAAATTGAGAACTCCTCTTCCTCAAAATTCAATTATACACAGGCTGTAAGTCATAAATTCAAAATTACTGGACTTCCATTGTAGTCACCATGATTTGTAGCAAATATTATACATACAAAGCATTATGACTTTTTTGTCTGCACCTCTATACAAATGTTTAATGCAAGTCATTAAAATTATAGAGGTGGACACAAGAGAAGGGCATAGGAAGAAATCCTGAAAAATTTATAAGGAGTGTAGTCTGATAAATGTCAATTAATTACACAGAACTAAGAATAATTTAAAATATAATGAAAATGGGATTTGTACCAGTTAGCGTTAGGTGCAGCTGAGTAACAGAGACCTTTGAAATATAGTAACTTAATGTAGACATTAATTTCTCCCTCATTGCTTATAGCCCACTGGCCCTAACTTGGTCAGGTGGTCAAAGGGAGTCTATAAGGAAGGCTAAGAAAGGTAATCCTTTAGCACAGTGTTTTTGTTCTCAGCTAGCCAAAGGGAAGGTGTCAGGGGGAGACTAGAGAATACATAGTCCTCTAGTTTGATGGTTATGCTTAGTTAAAAATTTGCAACTGGTTACTTAGGAAGAATTGACGATCTCTGCTGCATTACTGCGTCTCTATGAACTGAATAAAGAAACGTATTTTAAGTGCTTTCATAGTTTTACTCCAGTGTGTAACCTTCTAATCCATGCATTCTCAACAGGGTGATATTGCTCCCAATGAGGTAAAATTGGTTCTTGGGAGGGGAAGAGCAGGGCAAAAAGATTTTACTCTTATTATGTATAAAACACAGAAATACACATATAATACATAACAAATATACAATTTAATTGTGGTATTAAAATTTCATGGGGGGAGGCTTTTACTTTAAAAAAAGTCTCAAAAGTCTCTTTGAATGGTGGCAGGGGGAAAGATACTGACAGAAAAGTTGAAAAACATTGTTCTAACCTAACGCAAGGGCTTTCAGAAATACAGACGTCAAGGTTGAAGAAGGAAAGTGTCTCTTGCCAAAGCTTCTTTTTAGTACTTTACATATATACATGGTTATACAGCACAATATATAGAAAGAACTTGCAATTTCAAATTGTACTGATCATTCATTCAACAATTATTTTTTAGTGCACACATATGAAAAATATGCTAAGTTCCGGGGACACAGCCAAAAACAGAGCAGACACTCCTGCTTCCATGGGGCTTACGGGCTATCAGAGATGGGAGATGTTGGACATTAAGGGCAATCACAAGGTCGTGTCCAAGGCATCTAACTCAGCTTCTGAATTTGAATCTTCTTCATGACTTCCTTGCTCAGTGACCTGGGAAAACTATTACTTTCTATAGGCCACAACTTCTGCCTAATGTTCACCTAACAACATCTTTGTAAAGATTCAAGCTGAGGTTGAATATATTATGACCATATCTGGCATACAACAGGTGCTTAAGAAAATAGTATTATTCATATCATTATCTGGTGGTTTCCTCTTACCTGTTTTGGCTGAATCCATGTTATTCTCCTACCTTGAATTTGACTAACTGTGCATTCGTTGCTTTTTCCTCCTTTACTCCTCAACTCATCCTGCTAATATTTTCTGACGGCTCTGGGACTAGACTTTTCAAACCATTTGGGGTTATATATGGTCTAAAAGGCCGAACGCCCAGAAAATCTAGGGCATACAATTATCCATACTATTTCATCTATTCATTCAAAATGTACATTGGGCACCTACCACATGGCAGGATCTATGTTAGGTTAGATGTTAAAGAGGCTGGAAAAAACAAAATGGACCCATCCCTGTACTTGAGGAATGATGCACATTTATAAGTGAGAGTATAAAAGCACTCTTTTATAGAGTAATAAAAAGGACTATATGCTATAGGAACATTTGAAGGTCTTGCCTGATGAGAGAAGTCTCCTTTGAAAGATGGAGGTGTCTGGTGAAGGCAGGGAAAGCACATTTCAAGAAGAGGGAACGGGGTGCACACGTCCATGAAATGAGATAGAACAGAGAATGTTGGGAGGATGTCCGGTAAGAATGGAGCATAGGGACACTAGTCATCTAAGGATACTGGTCTCACTCTCTAATTGTTCCCATGTTCCCACTCTTCTTGTCCTTCTTTTTATTTGTATTATCTTACTAAAATTACAAAGCTACCCTGAAAGGAGTTCAGCTTTGTCTCCATCTCTCCCTGTCTTTGTCTCTGTCTGTCTGTCTGTCTGTCTGTCTCTCCCTCTCTCACACACACATACACGGGCACAACTAGTCTCCTTACATTTTACCCAAACTTCCATGTTTTCTCAATTGTCACCTTTGGTATCATAAAACCTACCTTTGCGACTCAAGGTGAAATCCGTGGACCAGCATCTCTTCCATCACCTAGGAACTTGTTAGAAACGCATGCCCTCAGGTCCTCCCACCCCAGCAACATACACACACACACACACACACACACACACACACACACACACACATACAATGAGTCAGAGCTCCAGCGCCACACCACCACTGAATGAATCAGAATCTGCATTTTAACAAGCTCCTCAGGGCATTCATATGCACATCAAAGCTAAAGAAGCCTGCTTGCTCTAAAGCAAAAGATCCAGGGTTGTACCTCACCCAGGGCTCTGCTATGACCACCCTGATCTCCCATCTGTTTTTTTTTTATCGTGACTTACATTCCTCTAAGAACCAGATCATCTGATCCTTTGATGAAATATTTGTCCAAGGAAGGTTCTAGTCTCCTGAAAAGTGGGATGTTTGATATGAGATCACAAAGAAAAGCATTTTGATGTCATCCCATTTCATCTCCTAAACTTAAACACTGTTTCTCTTTCACTTCCTATTTCAAATAGCTTTTCTTTTGGATGTTTAGATTTTGTCACATTAACTTTCTCTCCCACTCTGCCTAAAAATGAACTTTCTGGCTCTGGAGTGTGTTATGTAACACTAGACATCTTCCTTCCTAAATTCTTAAATCAAGTTTTGAAAAAATTTATTTTGCATGTTTTTTGGTGTGTCATCTCCTACATCTTTTAACCTTCTCAGCAATGTGCTACAGTATAACCTAAACATATTTTTTCCTAATATATGGCATGGGTCCTATAACCCTTTAAATATATTTCCTTGCTTTCTGCCAAGGTGCCATATCTTATGGTCATATCCAATTGATGCACTGGTAGTTCACCGCTCCCCTACTGAAATCACCTCCGTTCATCTTCCTACGGGAATGTCAAATACCGTGCATACCTGCAGGATACAATAAACACACAGAGGATGACAAACGCTGGGGAATTTTTATTCAGGGATTGGAAAAACTCTCCTTCCTGCCTCTACTCCCCCTTGCCTGGCACTGCTGTCTCGGTGTGTCCAGAACAGAGGGCGGGATCACCCCCCATCTTCAAGTATCCTCCTCCTCCATCACTGGTGCTCCCTGCAGAACTGCCACTGCCTCCACAGACTCTTCTCGAACTTGCCTCCATCAAAGGCCTTGAGCTTCTCTGCTTCTTTACTGTGTAAGAACTGGGTGTATTTATTTAGACCTCCTGCTCTCTACTCAGGATACACCTTTCCATTAAAACTGCCCTCAATTAAAACACCCTTATACACTCTTTACCCACTTACACCTTATCCCTTTGCAGTCTTTAACTGGTACTTGTCGTCTTCAAAAGGTTTTTCTTGTATTTGTCACAGAGCGAGATGAGTTACTGACAAAAAGAACAATCGGCATCTATGGTCCAGATGCTATGCCGAGCACTTTACATTTTTTGTCTTGTATCTTCTTCATAATCCCTTGATCAGTGGGATGTGCTCCCAAAGTGCCAGCTTTAAGTCCAACTTGATGGGGTTGAATTCCAGCTCCACCACTTACTGTCTATGAGACCTTGGGTGAAGCACTTAACCTTTCTATACTTCAATTTCCTTTTCTAGAAAGTAAGGATCATAATAGCACCTCCTTCACAGGACTGTTATTCAACATTAAAGTATGTTGCATGTAAAATGCTTTCAGCAGGGCCCAACCCAACCAATTTTAATTATTGTCTCTATTACTATCCCCATCTTACATATGAGAAAAATAAGGCACAAAGAAATGTTATGGCTTGTCCAGGTTACCTACATGCTGGTTATTGACAGCGCATTTTGCTCTGTAATGGGTGCCACCAGAAGAAATTAAGGAACTAAACCAGGTAACTTCAGAAAGGCAGTGAAAGAATCCAACCGTGCAGCCAAGGCTGGACGGTTGATGGTGGTGCACAGGAGGTGCCCAGGGAGGGATTACACTTCTGGACGGGAGGAAGCCTCTTCATGAGTGCTCAGCTCACAAGTTCCCTCTCTCCTACCAAACACCAGGGAAACAGAAGAACCCTCATACAGAGGCGCACAGAGAAGAACACATTTTTAGAAGGTATATGAAAGTATACATTTAGAACAATGCTGCACACTCAGAAATTTCTAACTTGCACAGATTTGTGCAGTATCAAACAGGACAAAAATAGCTACATCCTACATATACATGTGTCTATTCAACACATAGTTACTGAGTGCCTACTACGTGCCAGGTAAGGTTCTAAGTACTGGACACAGAAGGGAAATAAGCCCCGCTTTCACAGAGCTGACATTTAGGGGTGCAAGGAATACACAAACAATCTGAGGTAGTGAGAAGAGTTATGGACAAAATTTAAAGGATTAATGTAATATGATAAAAATTTTTATTCTTTAAATGTTAAGGAACATCAAAGTAGAGACAGAATTCTCTGTAATAAATGAGTATAGTTGTTGTGAGCCAGAGTAGTGACCAGTATCGCATGGACTGACACAGATTAGCACAGAGCCAAGAAACAAATCAAGAAACCACATGGAATCAGGACCTCCAGAAGAGGATCCAGGCAGACGTACTGTAAAGGCATTTTCCTTAGCCACTCTTAATAAGAAGTGATCCACTCTGAAGTTGCCATACATATGTCTGTGCGCCTACATTGTATGTAAGAGCTGCCTTCACAGTCTTTTTTGTCACTTTATAAAATCTGGAATTAAAATAGCCCCTTCAGGTGCTCTTTGATGGTGCTAGAACAGGACAGGGCTAGCTGACAGTTATGGCTGCAGGTTGGAGCCTGGAGGAGATAAACCCCAATAAGCTGCCTCTTCTGCACACAGGTGACTGAGCAGGGATTCTGGCTCTTTCACTCATCACATCTTCGTCAGCATACCTTCCACTCTGTGACCTTTTCCTGTGCTGTCTTTGACCTATGAATTGCACATCGTACACTACAAAACCTGAAGCTCCCATGTTGCTATAAGAACACAAAGAGTACTTAGGTTGTTTCTACCTCGCCTTGAAGTCCACTTCCTGCATCAAAGGATGGCTACTGTGAGCTCATCTTTTAAACTCCTGTTTATATTTCATGTCTCATTTACCTGAGTCCCACACAGTGCCAGATACAACGCCTTAGCAAAGCAAGTTACGTCTGTAAAGTGGGGTACTCTTCCTGCTTTAAAAGAAGCTGGTAACAAAACTTAATTCAAAGTGGATCAAAGACCTAAAAGTAAGCCATGAAGCTCTTAGAAGAAAACAAATCAAAGCTTCATGACACCGGATTTGTGCATGATTTCTGGAATATGACACCAAAAGTACAGGCAACATAAGAAAAAATAAACTGGACTACATCAAAATTTAAAACCTCTGTGCATGAAGGACACTATCAACTGAGTGAATAAGCAACCACAGAATGGAAGAAAATATTTGTAAATCATATATCCGATAAAGTGTTAATAAACAGAATAGATTTTTAAAAAGTCCTATAATTCAACAATAAAACAACAAATAAACCAATATAAAAATGGGCGAAGGAACTTGAAAAGACATCTCTCTGAAGTATCTCTACACATGGACAATTCAGTACATAAAAACATATTCATCATTGCTAATCATTAGAGAATTGCAAATCAAAACCTCCATGAGATGTCACTTCATACACATTAGGATGAACATTTGTGTGGCTTCCACCCATTGGATAAACAAATGTGATATATACATACAGCAACATATTGTTCAGCCTTTAAAAAGGAAGGGCGTTCTGACACATGCTGCACCGTGGATGGACCTTAAAAATATTATGCTGAGTGAAATAAGCCAGCTGCAGAAGGACAAATACAGGATGAATCCACTTATATGAGGTGCCTACACTAGTCAGATTCATACAGACAGACAGCAGAATGGTGGTTTCCAGGGGCTGACAGGGGCCGAGACCAGGAATTATCATTTCATAGGTACTGAGTTTCAGATTTGCAAGATGAAAAAAAAACAGAGACGGATGATGATGATAGTTGCACAATGCTGTGAATGTGCTTAATGTCCCTGAACTGTACACTTAAAAATGGTTAAGATGGTAAATTGTATGTACCCTTTATTATCTGAAAAGAATTTAAAAGAAAGTGAAGAAGGCAATGAGGAAGAAAAAGAGGAAAAGGAAGGAGTAGAAAAAAAAAGGAGGGGGAGGAACAGCAATAAGAACAACCATAATCTGTACCACTACCTGGGAAAGTTGAAAAAATTGCCCTACTGCTTCCATCATCCTGAGGCCCACCTTCCTTTTATTTTCATTGGCTTGTGCCTTGGTACTTCTGCCAAGGAACTGGGATGAATATTAATTTGGAAGGATAATGATGTTAAAGGCATTATGATAAAAGGATCAATGGATGTTATACTTACATCTCTCTCTCATTTTCTCTTTCCCTTTCTCTACACACACACGCACATATACACACACATGCACACATACACACACACTTGATATTATTCACATAGGTAGATAATTTTGCTTACTTTGAACCCAATCTAACAATATCATCTTCCCAAAAAAGTCTGAAATAAATGGGATTAATCATAAAACTATTTATGAACTCCTGCTAGAAAGGAACAATGCAGCTACAATGTGGGTAGATCAACCTTATATATACACAGCAATTCTGCAAAAGAAAACCAAGCCAATGGTTTTACTACGATGTTAGAATAGAAGGAAGATAAGGTTGCTAGGGGCAAAAAAACAGTGGCCTCTCAACTCGCTCCCTGGGGCTTTAAACATTCCAAGTGTGGTGTATTTTTCAGACTTTTCAGAAAGAACAGCCAATCTCTAAAGAATCTGGGTAAAAGCTGTGCCCAGTTATTTCTGTGGTCATTTGTGGTTTGTTGTGACACTCTCCAGTCTACCTCCCGTTGCATGAAACAACCGAAGGAGGCGCTCAGTTGGACCTTCTGCAGAGCTCTCCCTTCGTGCTGCATGTTTCGTTCAGACCGCTGGGGAGAAAAGTTTCTTTGGTCCCTTTACAGTCAGTCGTCACAACAACACTGGGACCCTGCCACTTTTCTCAAGGCTTTGTCCTACCTGAGCTGTGAGGCCGTCTTACCACAGCCGATCTGCATCCACTGTGCTAATCCCTGCCTGCCCGGTGTTTGATCTGATCACACTGAATCCTTGCTTTAGTGTATGGCCAAAAAGAGGCCAAACAAGGGTAAATTGCTATTAGTTTAAATGTCCCACAGCCAACCACCTTCTGGAATCTGTGTTCAGATTCTGTCTCCATTATCCTGGAAAGTAGAAGAAAACCAAAAAGAAGGCTTTCCTCCTTCTGGGTCTTTCCTCAAACATCAACAAGAGGAGGAAAAGTGATGGAAGGTGGGCACTGCCAGCCTCACTTTACAGATGAGAAGTTTGAAAAACTGGAGCAACAAAGAAGAATGACAACTCAGGAAACTGCTCGAGAGCCAGGATCCCAGCCTCAGTCATGACCAAGACCAAACCCTAGCTCTGTCGCTCACCAGGTATGTGATCTTTGGCAAGTTACTTAACTCTCTGCCTCAGTTTTCTCATCTATAAATATACATGATGTTAACGATACATATTCCACCAAACAGCTGTGAAAAAGAAAGCACGGAAGACAATGCCTGGCACGTAGTTAAGTGCCGATTAAAGTTAACTGTTGGTATAATTATTATGATTATCATGACCATTAAGAGACATTCTATCTCTTGGTTCTTGCAAAGCTAATATATTTGTATCTGTCAAGATGCTCTCAGTTACGCCACATTAACAACGAACCCTCAAAATCTCAGTGGCTTACCACAAAGGATGCCTTTTTTTCTCACTCTTGCAACACAATGGTCGCAGCCAGCTGTGGTTCTCCTCCACATCATCTTCATCCTGGGGCCCGGGTGAATGAAGCAGCATCCTCAGGACCACGGCCCAGGTTGTGGCTGAGGAAAAAGAGAACAGGGTGAGGTCGAAACTGGCTTTTTAAGGCTTCTACCTGGAAATGGCCGTGCTCCACTTGCACTCATAGTCCACTGACCAAAGCAAGCCAAAACTCCACAGCATGGAGAATTATAATTCCCCACGTAGGCAGGGAACAGAGTGGGTTAATGGAGATAGATCCACTGCAGTGGAAGAGCCGGGATCAAAGCTCTAAGGCTCTTTCCTCTATGCCACTCTGTCCTGTAAATTAAAGTTTATGATACTGTTTTTCTGTAAAATTAAATTTGGGATACTAAAACATAAAATTTTTAAGAGTGATAGTTGGGAAACTTGCTCTTTTTCTGGGTGCTATTCTTTCCATAAATGTACCCTGATGCCATTATGCCTTCATGCAATGAAGATGAAGTGACCAGAGGCAGCAGCAACTTGAGTCTGCTGAAGCCTTGCAGCCCCTTGGGTCCCCTGCTGCTTGGTGAGTCCTACTTTCTTCACACCCCACACTGACCAGTGGTTATTGTCTGAGGACGATGTCAAAGGGACCGACTTCCATTACATTCATCTTGCCATTTGACCTTTCAGTAACACGAGGTCCTTCCACAAAGAAAGAGACTGACAACACTATCAGCCCTATCCTTTGAGTCCCTGTTTATAAATAAACTCGGGAAATACACTGAGTCACAGTCTTTATCTCATGCCATAGAATCACAAAAGATTAGCATGAACAGGACCCTTGAGTTCAACTAAGTTAACATGAAATGCAAAGCACAGCCAGTCAATTTGAACGCTTGAGTACTTCTCAGCAACCCAGTCTCAGCCAGAATGCCTTCAGCAATGGGAAACTCTCTACCCTAGAGGCAAGCAATTCCACTATTGGAATGTGATGACTTTCAGAATGATTCTCCTCTTGTTGAGCTGAAATCTGGCTGGGCAGGTTCCAACTCCTTGTCCTAACTCAGCATTATGGTGGAACATGGCATCTCAAGAAAGACCTTCCAATACCTGCAGAAAGTCCTTGGAACCTTTTACTGGTCCTCTTTCTTGTTCCTCCCATTATTTTTCACATGACAGGAGTTCCAGAGCCCTCCACACCTACTTTGCCAATCTGGCTACCAGACACCTCATGAAAAACTCAAAACTTCTAAATCAGAGGCAAATACACCCCTAAGCCACTGACAAGGAATTAGGAAGATTGAATAGGAAGATAAGGGAAATCCATAAGGTTTGAGAATGTCATGTATCGTTCTATTTGTATTCAACTAATAAATAGTAATGAGAACCTTCCAGAAATACTTAGTGGTTGAAGAGAAAGACTGAATTTTACATTACATGTTTAGCAATTTATTTTATAATATTAAAAAAAATGTTGTGCTTTTTGAGATTGTCTCACTATAAATTCTTTCAGGAGGGCCTGCCTTTGAATTGTCTTCCAGAAGTAGATCCAAATAAGACAAAACACTTTTTCCCCATAGGACAAACAACCTGCAAAGGTGAACAGCTACACATCTTGGGATGTAGAACTGATTTTCCACACTGAATAGTAAAGCAAGTTGACCCTTAAGGGGAACAGAATTTTCATTTGGAACATCCACTGATCTTATAAGCCCAGTTACAAAAGAATAAGAATGAAGAGATTTCATCAGGTTTCCCTAGGTTGACGTGTGTGTCCAATTACAAAATAAATAAGTCATGTGTGTAATAAATGCGTAGGGAATACAGTCAATAATATTGTAGGAACTTAGTACGGTAATGGATGGTAACGCATCTTTTTGGGGTGATCATTTTGTAACATATAAAAATACCAAATAACTATTTTGTACACTTGAAACTAATCTAATATTGTATGTTAATTATTACTTAATTTTTTTACAAAGATAAAAGAATAATAGTAAGTTTTTTAATCAAAAAAAGTAAGCAGAGTGATGTGATGGCAAATAAAGGGGGCGGTCAGGGAGGGCTTCTTGGAGGTGGTTTCATTTGAGCAGTGATGAAAAAATGAGTTAGCCACTTGAACAGAGATGGCAGAAGTACATCTGGGCAGAGGGAACCTCAAGCATAATGTGTTGACGACAGAACAAGCTGGATTGAGAACAGAAATTGAGCCAAGGGACCTGGAGTGTTATGATCCAAAGAAAAAGGGGTGAAGTCGGAGATACAGACAGGAGCCCAATGCTGGAAAGCTTCCTTCTCTCATTCTCATTACTAATGACAGTGTGGGTCACCAAAGCCCTTTCTGTACCTGATTTGAACATTGTTTCTTAGGCTCTCTAAGCTCTTTCTCATTATTCAGGCCTCTAAGTGGAAATACCACTTCTTCAAAATGGACTTTCCTGGATGTTTGTGTGCACACACACACGCACGCACGCACACGCGCACACACACACACACACCAGCAACAATCTCACTTTATCTTGTTTAATGTCCTTGATAGCATTTATCACTATCTGACATTTTCTTTTGTTTACTGTTGGCCTCACCCCATCCCTTACCAGAATACAAGCCCTATGAGAATAAGGACCTTTTCTCTCTTACTCAGTATTCCCAGAGTCTAGAACCATGCTTAGCACATGATAGAGGCTCAAAATTATTTGATGAACATCTTACATCATTGTCCCTAGGAAGCAGACTCTGAGGCAGAGATTTGTGCTCAGGAAGTTAACAGGGAGTGGTCTTGGGAATAAAGTGAGGTGGAAAGAACTGGACAGAGGGATGAACGCAACCCTCCGATGCAACTGAGCTAGGATGGCCCTTCAGAGATGCTCTGGATGGAAACAATCAGGCTCAGCCTTACAGTTCCATGTGGACAAGTCACAGCAAATGGGCTGCCTCTAGGGAGGGGCTGGGGAGTAATTTGGGGCAAGGCACCTCGCTTCACCAGGACAAAGCCTGAAGAAGCCCTCAGCTGTGACCCATCAGCAACCAACACTTAGGGCAAGTGGGAAATTGAGAGCTTCAGTTCTAAAGGGGGTCATCTAGGCAGCACATATGGCACCCACTGCAATAAATAAACAAATGATGAATGAATGAGGGATTACTACCAAAACTAACAGTATCTCTAATAGAGTTGACTATATCCAATACAGTCTTATCAGCCCTATTTTGGGCACATCCCTTTACTCATCTTAACAATTGTGCATAAAATACATACCTGTATATATAACCCCAGAATTACTTCCGTCTAGAAGATTTTAAAGTCTTTGTTTATGTCACAAATAGCTTTAGCTCATTTCTGTTACCCTATTTCATTGTAGTTCTTGAACATAAAAAAAATTCTTTTGTAGGCATATCACAAGCATTTTCATGTTGATTTTAGTTAAGAAATGAACCTGTATAAGGTTTTATTTCCATCAACAGAGATATTAATATATTCTATAGGCTTGTTTTATTCAGTGTTTCCTTATTACCTGGCTATTTTTTTTCTTTTTGCCTTTAGCCATAATGAAAATTCAAGCTAAATGACTCTCATGGAAACTTATTTGTGAATGGTTTGTATTGTTCCTTCTGGTGTTTTAAATGGTTGAAAGTAGTAACAGTAATACTGAACTGTAAAAAGTCATCTTCTGAAAGTATGCCAGGTAAACATGGAGATGACAATAAAACAGTCCTTTTACTAGAAACACCCATGTCTCAGGGAGCTAGATACAGGCAAATAGTTTGTACCATGTTCTAGAAAGCTATTTTCATGCCCAAGCTCAATGCACAAAATAGAGGAATTTATGACAAAAATGACCTAGCATAATAGCTCCTCCTCTTTTAAACTTTCCTTAAAAACTACTAATGTGTAGCAGAGTAACTAGAAAGCACAAGGAATTATTTTCATTTTCAAGCTGGAAAATCAGTCTCTCACCTACACAGATATGCCTGACGTCCTCCTCCACCCCTAACACATGACACCAGGCACTGGGGCTCCTACTGGACAGAGACTCTGAAGTCACCCAAAAATGGGACCAGGAAGGTGAGAACCATGTGAGCAAGTCACAAACAGGAAGAGAGCAGTCCTGAGTAATTCCCTCAGTAGGAGGTCTGTCTTCCTGAGCCAGAGGGGGCATGGTACATGAGAGGCTTGGCCCTGTTTAAAACATCCAGAAACAGAGTAGACACTGACTATAAAACTGACCACCTTAAAATGTCTGGGAAAGATGCAACCTATGTCATGAACTGTAGTGACTAGTGGTAGGAGAGGAACTGGCTTGCTTATGACGTAAGGAATGTGTTTCTGCCAAATCCATTTTTATTCTATGGCTGGACATGCAGACTAACTGACCTAGGTCTCCACACAATATCCTAAAGTCCTCAGGCCAGCTTCCACTTCCAACAGTGATAAACTTCATCACGTTCATCCATCAGTATGGCTGCATACCCACTGTATTGAATCTTGTCTACAATCATTATTAACAGTTTGCTAAAATGAGAGATAAACGGGAAAGAAAGAAAATACGCAGTGGGAAGAAAGAGAAAGAAATTTGATTGAGGAGTCTTACTGAGTTTGATGACACATAACTTGGCAGCAAGGAGCATTCCTAGCTCTGACACCCACATAAATATGGGAATTCTTCCAGACAGGCTGCTTTACAGAGATAGAGTAAGTTATTGCCTGCATCATGTATGTTTAAGGGCATGGGAAAGCTCACTGTTCTCTAGAATACTCTTCCATTCATTAAATAATGTGAGAAGTGCCACATTTTGAGTTTTGCTCCTTTGGGGTGGTGGCAAAAGAATGAGGAGATGGGGTAACAGTGATCATTTTTTTTCTCCCTCCCCTTTTGTCTACTACCAACCCTGCCTCTTTTGGGTTGTAAGCCAATTTTATGGATAGATGCTGGCTCCAAAAAGGAACCTTACTGATGAGATGATCTAATTTTCACATTCTGTAAGTGAAGAATGGGGTAAGGGGACAAGCCAGAGAGACCAAATGACATGCTCAGGAGATAAAGAGCTAGGTCTAGAATTAGGGTCTCCTGCCACCAGCACAAGGACTATCGCCCCCTTTGATCCTTCTGCAAGGCTCTATTTCCAGAGGGCTGATTTGTGTAGATACATGAAGGACATAAGATGATAGAATATCAAACTCAGTGCAGTATTTAAATGATTCTCGGTGAGTTAGATCATAGATACTCAACCTGGTAGAACTTGGATGTGGTGTGAAGAAAAATCATAACATAATGTTATAGTCGGAAATTCTACAAACCTCCACATTTTATGTATTACAAGCCACAGAAAGAACAACTGGACAAAATCTTCTTGGCTAGTGGGGGCACAGAGAATCTGAAATTTTTTTTTCCTGAACAGGGGTAAGACAAACAGTTAAATCAATTTCCCTTCTCCTCACCCAAGGGCATGCTAGAATCTTCCATGGAACACGTTTGGGGTATTTATCAGAAGTGGGAATAGGTTCAGAACACCAGGCTGAAGCCTACTTCTGATACAGAGAAGGTCAGAGGAGGAATGTTCTTCAAGTTTCACTTTCCTTATGGAGCAAATGCTTAACCTCTTCATTTGTAGCTGACTGCACCCAAAATGTGTACATATGGAAAGAGAACATTGTAAAGCTACTGCCACTGCTCAACCAATAGCCAGAAGCATTCAGCTTTTCCAAGGAAGCTCCACAATATCGCTTCTGCATGTGAAGGACTACATACTTTCCTTAGAACTGTTACAGAATAAAGTCCGCAGTTCTTACCATGAACTTCAGGCTGTGATTTGGCTCTTCTTCCTTGTCACTCTCCTCTTTGCTCCTTCTGTCCCAGACAAGCCCCCTTTCTATTACTCAAACTCCTAAGCTACTACTTGTCCCAAGGCCTTTGCATTTAATGTCCCCTCTCCCTCTTCCCTAGATCTTCAAATGACTGCATCGTTTCCTAAATTAGGTATCGGCTTAACAAAGAGGCCTTTCCTGACCAGCTTATCTAAAATGGAGTGTTCCAGTCAATTCTCCATTTTCTTTTCTTCAAAGCTTTTAGCACCATTTAAAATTATTTATTTCTTTATGTGTGTTTTGATTACCCTCCCAGTAAGCTTCATGAAGACGGGGACCTTATTTCTATTTTCACTGCCATATCCCCAGTCCCAGGGCAATAGCAGAGCCCACAGCCACTCATTAAAAACATTAAAAACAATAGGTCAACTAACATGGCAGTAATTCCCACATCCTCTCCACCCATCCAGAGACACAAAATTTGTGGCACAGACCAGAGAGATCTTGGACCCAGGTATCGGTAGGTATTAAGAGCACTTAATAATAAAAAGGGAAGAGAAATCATCTACTGAAAGCCTCCTCTATTGGGTTATACACACATTCTCCAGGCCCCATAAAACCCCTTGGGGTGGGAATTTTTGTTATTCATTCCATTTTACAAATGAGAAAACTGAGGTAGGAGATCTTAGGAAATTTGCTCTGTGTATTTAGCAGATGGCAAAGTCCAGGTTTGAACCCATGCAATCTGACTCTTAGGAACTATCTTTAGTGTGTTTCCTCATTTGTGCTTTAGTTTCAGTGCTCCATCAACTTCCCCCAGTTCTGGGACACCTGGAGCTTCATTTGCTATATTCTGAAGAGTAGACTTTTTAGAAAATAAACCGTTCTGGAGGTCATCACTTATTTCTCCTTCTTAATGCCATAAAAACTAATATCTTATCTCAGCTGCCTGACGTCTGGAGTCATCTGAGTTTTACCATGGAAGGTAAATATTTTTAAACTTTTATTTGCTACTCTCTGCTGTGATTACCTCATTTTATAGTACTCTGCATCGCTGTGTAAACAAACTCCTTATGACCTAAGGAAGAGAATTTGCTGAAAAGGGACAAAAAAACGGGGAGGAAAACAAAATCTAGCTTTTATTTCTGAACTTTAGGATTCTGCTTTGATAAAGCAAACCAAACAATCAGCTTAAAAGCATTCTGAAAAATCCCTGCAGGTAAAGGCTCTACATTGTTCAAACTTCCAAATCTTATTTTATGACTTGGTTTGTCCCCCATTTTGTATGCTAGTATTTTCAGAGTGAGTAAAGGAATCAAGAGGTAGGTAATCTGTTTCCTCTTTCTGTTTTTAAGAGTATGTTACTAGTCGTAGTTGTGAAACATTTTTTAATTGAGATCTTCAACCAAGCTTATCAAAGTGCCAGGTTATGCCTGCGTGGCACATATATAAAGCTTCCCACTGGAAAAATTAAGCTGTTGCAAAGTCCCTTTGGAGGGAGTTACTCTTCTAAGTGCTGGATTTAAGGTTTGGGAGACTGGATTTTGTGTTTATCAGAGCAAATAAAAATAAAATTTCAGGTCTCTTAATAAATTTAAAGGAAATCCTTGGACCACATATTGTTCCCCTTTAAGCAGGCAGTCTGTGTGAAATTTTTTATTGTAAAATAAATCAATCAATACCTCACAGCAACCAAAATAGTACATATACTTACATAATTCCCCCAGCTTTGAAACTTCTTCTTCTTTATAAACATAATTATTTTTAAAAATCAAATAAAAAGCATCTCTGGTGTATTATTGAACACACCAACAAATCCAAAATAAGTAACTGGAGGAATGGCCTAATTTTATTGGATTGTTCATAGAATGAGAGAATGGCTCAAATTCATTTTCAACCAGAATGGTTTTTTATTAACCTGCAGACCCTGGCTAATCTCAATGGGAATCTCTTTTAAAGCTGACGAGTCTAATGTACACGAAGTTCAGCTTAGCGAAAGTTAAAGACTTTTGGACACAGAGCTGTCTATGTAAGAATTATCCTCTCATCCTTTCCCACAGAAAGTGACAGAGTGTTCGAGCAAAGATGAACTGTAGATGCAATAAAAGTAGAGGGAAGGAGCAGAAAGGAGAATAAAAAGGAAGAGGAAAGGACAGAGGAAGGAAAGAAGGAGAAGGAAGAAAGATGAAAAGAGAAAAATTATATTCTGCCTTTGCAAGATGGCTCATAAGCATTTTGGTTTGGGACCTTTTTTTATCTGCAGGAGGTAAATGGCCTTTGTGCCTGATACAACACATTCCTGAAAGATGGTCTATACAAATGTTTTAGGCTTAAGGATGTAAGGAAACACACACCATACACTTTAAAAGACTAAATGTAGAGCCTTGTATATGTCTATCAAGTTGGAAATACCTTCACCATGTTCAGAATATTAGTCAAATAGTCCTCATGCTATTTGCAGTTGTCTTTGCATTTGCCAGTACCTCAGAACCTTGGCTAGAGCAAGTGGCTAAAAACCTAGGTAATTAATCCTATTCTTGTTACCTGGATGAAGTTGAATAAAGCTTCTGAGTCTAGATTCAGGGAAACATTACTACCATTAAAACTTAAACTGGTGTCTGCAAATTGTAGTCCACAGAACATTAGACCCATGTGATGTTAATCAGTCTTCTAGGGGGAAAGGTGACATCATCCACTAAGTTTGAAAAACTGGTTTCTACAAAATGCAAATCTAACCATGTGGCTCTTCGTGAAGGAGATATTTACGCCAAATTTCCCAAAAGTTTTTGTGCAGAGAATATCCAGGGACAAGTGACCCAAGGAACGTACGTAGGAAACATCAGTCTGGACCAGATCCCCCTACCCTTCCTTCACTGAAAAATTTGTTCGCTTTCAGGGGTAACCGGAAGGCTGCAATACAAGAAGACAAGCTTCCTTTTACTTAGAATTAAATGATTTGAGGAGAAGCAAAAGTCTGTTTTTCAAATGATTTAATGTTCTGATAACCCCCAGAGTTCCAGGAGGAGCTGAAATCACCCCCACTGTAGTAGAAAACCCAGATCCTGGCAAGGCACCATGGCACAATATCAAAACAGACCAAGGTTCAAATCTGGGCCTTAGCAACTGCTTGCTACATGGCCTTGGGTAATAAGGTCTAATCATCTCTGAGCCCCTAAATTTTCCTCTCTCATGTGAGGGCAACGATGCAAACCTCGTAACACTGTATGGGTTTAAACGAAATACCGTGTGGAAAAGCACCTTTTGTAGGGTTGGCCTCAGCATTCATATAGCAATAAAATAAGTTCTTTCGCCTTTTTCCTTCCTCCTACTCTTGAAGCCCAAAGTGAATATAACATCACCGTTTAGCTAAAAGAAAAAAAGTACTGCAAGCCTGAGAAACTCTCTTTGGCATTCCAGTCTGGGTGGAGCAGATACGCAGGTTTGAAGGTTTGATTCCACTCACAGATGATGAAGCTTCTAGCCTGTGCCTCCTGAGACGCCCTTCTGGAAAGGCCTCCTGTCAGAAAACACGGAGATCAATCTCATCCCAAAGGTCAACGTGTTTGTCACCTCCTGTCTAGACTATTGCAATGCTCGCGACCTGGATCTCCCACAGGGAGCCGTCCGCTGACAGCCGATGACCCAGACGTGACAGCATGCCTGTCGCTAGGTCGGCCCGTGGCAAGCCCAGCACACCCAGGCGGACGCCCAGCCTTGGCTGATGTCTTACGTCAAGTCCAATTTACAATCTGGGCTCTTGAATTAAACCGCTAGGCAGTGATGAGCTTGGACTGCTGGAAGACCTTTTCATTCCTCACGGCCCGCTGATAACTTGTTGGACACGGAGGTACTGGGATACAATACAGATATCTCTTCATTCAGGTCTGTTTTCAATTCAAGTAACTGGCCCCACGTGTGCTTCTAGCTAACGGTGTGTGTGTGCCAGGGCCAAGAGGAGTCTGCGTGCAGTTCTGCCTCCCCAGACCAGAGACTGGGGTTCAGGACATCTCAAAGGATTAAAGAAGTAAACTGAGCATAGGGAAATTTTTTTTTTAATAGCTAAAATTAGCATTCTTGCCCCCGGGTCATTGTCTTGAATTGCTTAGAATTCAAAATGCATTCTTGTCTATAAACCTAGAAGGCACCACACTGGTTTTTCAAGTAG
This sequence comes from Camelus bactrianus, assembly GCF_048773025.1. NCBI lineage: Eukaryota > Metazoa > Chordata > Mammalia > Artiodactyla > Camelidae > Camelus > Camelus bactrianus. The sequence goes on along the minus strand of NC_133542.1, from coordinate 39,378,641 downwards.
GGATGGTATCATCAACATTCTCTATCAGCCCCTCCTATGACCAACATTTCTAATCCATTCATTAAAAAAAAAAAATCACTGTCAAGAAGTTGGGAGAAAGCACAATTATGTGGCATAATGTGACTCACATAAGACCTTTGTCAGTGGAGTAAAGTGGGTCTCTTTGAAAAGAAAATTGGTCCTTTCTAGGATTCAATTTCTATCACCTTGACCAAGACTTAAGCTAATTGACCATCCCTTGGTCTTTTGAAGACAGGAAGCTGATCTTCTCATCACTTTTCAATTTGCCAAAAATATGACTTTTATTTAAATGTACTTGGCTGTGAGCAACAGCAGCAGAAGAAAGTATGTGAAGAGAAAGAAAGAGAGCCCGGTGGAATCAGGAAGAGATTAAAGAGGAGCAGAACACTCTGCCCCAGAAAGCCAGAAATGAGGGGGCATGACGAGAGAGAGAGAGAGATTACCCAGCCTACATGGGGTGACCCCGTCTGCCTCTGCCCTATCAGTCAGCACATGACTGAGAGAACGTGGATGCATAAACCAGATTCCATCCTCCAGCCATAAACTGCATAGACGTGGGCTCCTCAAAGGCTATAGCAATGACTATTTTAAGGAAAATTTCATAAACAAATCATGCCTCATTTTAATCTAAGTGACTCCCTAGTGCTTCATTGATTCAACAGTTTTGATAATCCTTTGCTTTGCACTTCTTCTCTCAACTCAAAACAAGATAGAACATTCTACACAAGAATCTTTGAGATAATCTAAGATTCCACCTGAATGTATACAGTCCCAGGGATCAGAGAGATTTGCTTTTAAGTATTCCAGGCACACAGCTCTTTATACCAGGATAATCAGCAGGATAATCAGCAGGAACTTGCACATAAGTGCCTAGGCATTCGTTTGCCCTCTAGTTTCTCATTAGATAAAACTTAAGGGGGTTAGGAGGTTTCCACACAGTTTTCTTTCCGAGCAGTCTGTCATTCTTGGTGTATCACTCTCACTTTCCGAAAATGGCACAAAATCCAGCCAGACTTTTCCAAGAAGGAATTAGGTTACTCCTCAATCCTATGCTGCTGTTTAACCCAAACAAGCTTCTTTCCCACTGGAAAAATGTATTCCCGGCTCTCGCTACAGGCCAAGGAGAGGACTGTGGATTTCTTGGCTTATTCTTCATTAGTACAATCACAGAAACAAACGAGAGTGATTTCTTTTTTCTAGGTAAACGTTTTGTACCGAGTGACACCCTCTCTTTGTGCTCCATGTTCTCTAAACTGCTGTCTATTCAATATTTCTGTTTCTTGCAATATTCCCTTCCCCTGTGGGTCTCATTCATTCCTGAGGATTTTTGAGAGAGGGCACCTGGACCAATGACATTAGAAGGAATGGAAGACAGAAATGTAGAGTAACAATCCAGTTGGGCAATCATCTTAATTGACCGAAAACCGGGTAAGGCTACACAGGCAAGTGCAAATTATACACATACCATATATAAGTCCTGGACCTCTACCTTCTGGTTTCCTGCACTTCAGTAAGACTTCAGGGCATTAAGGAAGAAGAATCACTTCTTTCATAAAAAATCTGATTTGCATAAACCTTTTTCTTCTTCTCTTTAACGTGTGTATGTGTGTGAGTTGGTTTTATTTGAGGTACAAGAATGATAAGATCTAAGTTCCCTAAGTTATAGTACTATAGAATTATATGTGGAGACCTTCAGAAAATTTCCCCACTGAAACAAATAAACTAGTTTGTTCTTCAAGGCTTAAGACAGAAGTCTTAACTGAATTGGATTATCAATATTGAGGGGATTACTACATAAAAATATATAGTGTGATTTCACTCCATTAAGATTGAAGAGTAGAAGTGTACTAAGAAAAAATCCTAAATAAAAGAAAAGAGGAAAGATGGCACTAAGAAGACAAATGTCTATTTATAAATTTCATACTCTCTTTTCAAGGAAAATTGTATTTTAAAAAATATTAATTCAACAAGCATCTATTGAATACCTGGTAGTATACACAAATACCACAAAAAAGTCAATGAAACATACTTCCTAGATACAGGAAATTCGACATGTAGTTGAGGAGATAATACAAAATATAAACTTACATTATAAAATTTTTACATACATCTTTCCATTTGATATTCAAAATAACCCTGTGAATTAACAAGAAGTGCTCATTCTTATTTAATGTGAAAGAAAACTGAAGCTAAGCAAGGCAAAATGGTTTGCACCAAAATCACACAGAAGTAATAAAAGGCAGAACCCAGACTCAATCCTAAATTATCTGATACCAAGTCTGCTACAGGTCATTGCCTCTACAATTCAAAGTGAAATGTCACCAGTCCCAAAAGGGAGGTATGTGCAGAGTGTTTACTGGCATACCTTCTTGCCGAGAAGATCAGAAACAACTTCATGGAGGTATTTGCTCTGAGCCTTGAAGGACGGCAGAGTTTTGACAGGCACAATGGACGTAGGGGAAATTATAAGCTGAGGAAATCATTTAAAGAGAGCAAAAGGTAAGGAGGCAGGAACAAGTGCACATCTGAGAAACGGTAAGTGGCTTAGTCTGGCTGGAGTACAAGTTCCGTAAAGGAAAGCAATGGGAGGTAAGGCTGGAAATTTGTGCTGGAGTCCAGTCATGGAGGGCCTTGAGTGTCTTGCAAATAAATATGAACACTTTTGGTTGGCAATAGAGAATTACTGAAGGTTTCTGTACAGAGGAATGATACAATCAGAACAGAGTTTTAAAAGATTAATCTGGCAGTAGGATGTAGAATAGTTTGGAAGAGAGTGAAGAGTTACAAGGCCAGGGCAGCGATCCAAGTGAGAAATAACAGGGGTCTGACCTACAATAGTGAGACTAGAAATGGGAAGAAAATTAAGAATAAAGATGAGGAATGTTAAAAATACAGACTCAGAAGGACTAATGAGATGAGAAATGACAGCTTCTGAAATAAAAAATAAACAATAAAAGCAGGTTTGTAAATAAATAAACTGAATACAAATGTGACTGTGTCCAGTGGTCATCACAGATATTTGTCATGAAAACATGTAGCCATAAGAAAAAAATGACCTACTTTCACTGCCACACCCCCAGCCCTGTACACTCAGCCAGAAACATGGTGGTTTGATTAAGCACTTAATCAGGCTTTGTAAGTGGTCAGGTGTTTGTGTAATTACTGAAGCAGCCATTAAGAAGTATGTGCTCAAAAGTGGACCATTACTTATTTCAAGTAAAGGCAGGGTTAGGACAATACTAGCTGCTCTTAACCTGAATCCCTCAAAACTCAGTGCCCAAATACCATGGAACTTCCTTTTCACTCACCTGAGTCCATACTGTCAGGGGAAGGGGGACTCCCTGCAGTCACCTGGGGACTCAGGATTATGGAAGTTCTTCCATCTTTAACACGTGACGTCCAAGGACATCTTAGCATTGACATTCAGCTGACAATTGGGGAACGAGAGCGAAAAGAGAATTTCATGCAAGGGTTTTATGGTCCAAGCCTTAAAATGGTACACATTACTTCTGTCCACATTTCTTTGGCCAGGATGCAATCACACGGCTATAACTTAACTGTACAGGCTTGAAAATATGAAAATAACTCTGAGCCCTGAATGATAAGGAAATAAATTTGTTGAACAAATAGTCAGCATCTGCTTCTAGGCCGCAAAGTTTAAAGATAAGGTGGAAGGGCTAAGGGTAAAAGAGGAACCACAATTCTCTCCATAAAAACATGAACTACATTGCCATGTGGCTGTCTAGCGCGTTATCAGGCAGTTGGCAAGAATGGATCGCCTCTTCCTTATGAGTGGGGCCATACAGTGTCTGAGAATTCATCATTCTTCTTAAAACCTGGGGTGTGTGTGTGTGTGTGTGAGAGAGAGAGAGACAGAGAGACAGCAGTTATATGCTAGACCCAAAAGAATAAAAAGACATATTTGCAACTCCCACCATCAAAGGAACCTCAGTGGAACATGAGGTGAAGTTCTCACCCACCTTAGGCTCTTCCATGGGACTGGGAGTGGCAAAGTCAATACTGGCTCATTTTGTTCATGCCTTATCCCCTTATTTCAATTTCCCCTTACTGTTACGGTGCTATTCTAGATTTGAAAACCCAGACCTAGGAAATTACTGGTGGCAAACACCGCATCCCACAAGGAGTCCGATGATGTAAGGGGATGGAACCTAGTGAAGATGAGACGAAGCCTCCATGGATAGAAGATAAGATTTCCCAAAAGGAGATGGGAGATCTGTACCTTGAAAGGTTAAAGAAGAACTTCCTTGAAGAGAGACAAGGACCTGGGGACAAGGGAGCAAGTTTAGGAATGGTTTTCATGGGGATAGTTCTTACGAATAGTTAACTTTTTGGGTGATTTTTTCTTTCTTTATTTTTTTTTCTAGTTTTATTGAGATATAACTGACACAAACATTCTATTAATTCAAGGTGTACAACATAGTAATTTGATATATATATATATAAATATATAATAATATTATTATATATATGATATATATATGGAAATGATTACAATAAATTTAGTTAATACATCCATATCCTCATAGAGTTATAATTTTTTCTTGTGATGAAAACTTTTAAAAGCTACTCTCTTAGCAACTTAAAAATATACAATAGAGTATGTCAACTATAGCCACCATGCTGTACATCAGGTCCCCAGAATTTACATACCTTATGACTAGAAATGTGTACCTTCTGCACACCTTCACCCATTTTGCCCATTGCTCCCCCTCCACTGCCTCTGATCTGTTCTCTGTTTCTATGATGATCTTTCTGTTTGACTTATTTCACTTAGCATAATGCCCTCAAGGTTCATCCATGTTGTTGGAAATGGCAGGATTTCCATCCTCTTACGGCTGAATAATATTGCACTGTATATATGTATCATTTTTTCTTTATCCATTCATCCGTCAATGGGCATTTAACTTGGAAAAAGTTGTATATAATGTGCAATCTTAAAATATTTCACATATTATTAAACGCTCCATTTTTCCCAACCTTTCTGTAAAGCTTTAAACTTAGCTGAAGTGGTATGTAGAGGCAAATTAGAGAAGGTGCCATAAAGAGACACCCAGCCTGCACCCTGTGTAGCCCTGTCTGTATCCTGCTGTCTGCAGAGGCCTTCAACTGGCAGCAGCGTTAGCCCCAGAAAGACTGCGGGAACACAGCCTTCCCGAAAGTGGGGAAAGGCCCACAGCTGAGTGGAAAGCAGTGAAGCAGGCCACATGGAGGAGTAACAGTCACGCAGGGGACGCAGGGTCAACCTCAGGGTCAACAGAACACTCTCACCACCTCCCACTACCAAGGTGATACTTAGCCAGGAGAGAAATGTTGACAATGGGTCAACTTGTGATATAAAGAGAGTTACAAATTTTAGTAAGAGAAAAGTTTAGTTTAAAGAAAAGGTTTAAGAAACAGACTCACAGATATAGAAAACAGATTTATGGTTACCAAAGGGGAAAGCTGGGAAGGATAAATTAGGAGTTTGGGGTTTGCATATACTAATTACTATATATAAAATAGAGGTACAAGTTCCTACTGAACAGCTCAGGGAGCTATTTTCAATACCTTGTAATGACCTATAATGAAAAAGAATACATATATATATATAGAACTGAATCACTACGCTGTACACCAGAAGCCAACACAATATTGTAAATCAACTGTATTTCAATTTTTTTAAAGCTGCAAGAGAAAAGGTTCAGAAGTCCCTAGCTTCATTACGATATAATTATGGGAGTGTATAAAATGGACAACGGAAAGCATTTAAAGGAGGTATAGAAGGAGAAGGAGGAGAGCACAGTATCATAGACCAGTGGACACTGTTGATGCCCTGCGGAAATTTCCCCAGGTCCCAGTTACAAAGAGCTTGCACCTTTGACTCTCTTCAGAGAATGGACCCATGGTCACTGAAGCTACATTTTCCACAGGCTTAAAAAACTGGAAGTGTCCATGAGTTGATGGCCCCCTGAGAGTGGCTTATAGGCAATGGCTGTCAGGTGTGGTAGTAGGAAAGCCTAACTCCCTTTTCCCGTGTGGCAGAGTTCTGCTGCAGGATGGGGCTAAAGTTGAGACTTCACCTGAGAGTGCACCCCTGCTTTGCTTCATCCTTGCCCATCCTTCCCCATCCTGCTTCCCCTACTCACTTGCTGTTCTCTCTCGGGAGTGATCCCTCAGTAAACCACATGCATCTGAGTTCTTGTCTCCAAGTTCGCTTTTTGTGAACCTGATCTAACACATAAACGTTAAAGGATGCCTCCACTGCCACCTCCCAAGATGGGAGTGGTTATAAAATATAATGTTTTAAGAAACAGACTCATAGACATAGAATACAAACTTGTGGTTGCCAAGGGGGCAGGGGGTGGGAAGGGACAGACTGGGATTTCAAAATGTAGAATAGATAAACAAGATTATACTGTATAGCACAGAGAAATATATACAAGATCTTGTGGTAGCTCACAGTGAAAAAAAAAGTGACAATAAATATATGTATTTTATGTATAACTGAAAAATTGTGCTCTACACTGGAATTTGACATTGTAAAATGACTATAACTCAATAAAAAATGTTTAAAAAAAGACATAATGTTTTAGATCAAGAAAGATAAGCACTATGAAAAGATCATTGGATTTAGCAACTGGGGCTTTACTGTTGATTCTAATTCCCCCACTTGTCATAAAACCTTGACAGGGAATAGCCTGTGCAAATGTCCTGGGCACTGTCACTAACTGTAATCAACCAGCAATCATCCTTCCCAGTGTCCAGAAACTACATGTGCACACTCCTCTCGTTGCTGCTAAAACTGTGAACAAAAAAAAAAAAAAAAAAAGAAAAGAAAAAAAGAAAAGAAAAAGAAAGTCTTAAATTCTTGTAAAAGAATACAGGATAAAATCAGTGACTTGAAGGTGTTAATATCAGACACAGAGTAACTCCATCTTGGATGGTACCAGGGCTGACTTAGTAAGAAGGAGAGTATCTGGGATTTCCTCTTATCCTATCCATAGCACCACAGACAGACATAAGCAGTAGAATAATTGAATGCTTTGAACTAAAAGGGATCTCAGAGGAAGTCCATTTTATCCCCATAGTTTATTATAAAGTCCATGACAATGAAATGCCTTGTCTAAAAGCTGAATTATGATTCAAGTTCAAGTCCTTTGGCTCCCTGATTATCTTTCCAGTACACCACAAGGCCTTTCAAGTTCTTACTTGTTATCAGTACTAGTAAGACTGTTAGTATTACTATGTGAAAAGCACTTGGCTAATTCTTTACATTCAGATTCTTATTTAAAATCTCCAATGATCTTACAAGGGAATCCCTATTCCCGTTTCATAGGAGAAGAAATGAACTTAGAAGAGATCAGCTTAACTGATGTAACATAGCTCTCTGTGACAGAGCCCCATCTAGAAGCAGCCCAGAGACAAAGCTAGAATCCAAATCCCACACTCTTCTGCTCATTCATTGACTGACAAACTGAAAGTCCTATCTTGTCAGACACTGTTCTAGAATAATTATAGGACTGTATAGTCCTATGACTCTCCACTATAAGTTTTACTATCAGATAGATAGGTAGGTATGTGGAAGGATGGATAGCTAGCTAGCTGGCTAGATAGGCAGGCAGGCAAACAGACAGACAGACAGATTCAGCCCATATTTGAGTCACTTACTTAAGCAGAAAAAGGGTAGGAATTTTGCTTGGATTATGCAGCTTTGGGATCAGTTCCTCTTTCTTCTTTTCTTTCTTTCTTCTTTCCTCCTTTCTTTCCTTCCTTCTTTTCTTTATTTCTGTTCTTTCTTTCTTTCTTTCTCTCTTTCTCTTTCTTCCTTCCTTCCTTTCTTTCTCTCTTTCTTCCTTCCTTCCTTTCTTTCTCCCTTCCTTCCTTCCTTTCTTTCTCTCTTTCTCTCTTTCTTTCTTCCTTCCTTTCTTCCTTTCTTCCTTTCTTTCCTTTCTTTCCTTTCTTTCCTTTCTTTTCTTTCTTTGAGAAGACATGATTTGAGGCTTCTTTTTCACCTCGTAGGAAGCTTCTAGTAGAAGGGGTCATCTCACACCATTCTTTCCTCATGACAAAGACATCACTGAGGCACTGGGTAGAGGGGAAGAGCTCTGGACAAAGAGCTGAGAAATCTAAATATTAGTTCCAGCAAAGGGTAGAGCCAACTGTGGCAAATGGCTTCGATTTCTGGAATATTGCCTTTGAGAACTCCACAACTGTCAGATAAAACAATTGCTCGAGTTATTATGAAAATCCTCCTTTGAAAGTACCTCTGAGAGATGGACACAGTCCTGTGAGGTAAACTATTTTCCAGAATAAAGCCTAGTTTCTTATCCAAAATAAAACAGTCCTGGTTTTTACTACTTAACGTGAAACTGAGCAAGAAAATGCACTGCTCTCCAAGACATGCCTGGAGGTATGTCAAAAAAGGAGGTAAAGTTTATATATGTGACTTTGAAACTGTAAAACTCTTTACTCAGGTAAGTCAGCAATGGAAAGTCAATCTTGTTGGTTTTAAGCTGGGCAAAATACCCTGCTTCGTTCATCCCTAGCTGGAAGACAGAAATCATTTAGGAGGTTGTGGTGACACTGACCATTCCTCCTTCTTTATTCCGAGAAATATAAGCACCACATTCAAAAGTTACTTAATACTCCAGTCATTACGAAAAAGTTACCACCAACAGAAAACACTGCGGTGATGCTGGGGGATTTTCTTTAATTTTCCTTTGTTTTCTACGCCTTGAGAGAGAAGAGATCTTTTTGAGCCTTTGACCCTCAGACAAAAATAAAACCTGAGTCTGAAAACCCATAGGCTTCACTTTTCTGTGAACAGCACTGAACATGCACAGCGAAGAATTTATGGCCTATGATGTGAGTCGACTTCTTTGATAAGAGGCCTAAATTTAATTTGTAAACATGTGGCGGTGACCTCCCTAAGCCAGTGGTTGGAGACTCGAAGCAATGTGTGTGGGCCAGCTGTGGAATTTGGCTCAGCTCCTGGTTGAAGTCACCTCCCTTCTCTAAAAATTCTTTAAATGCTGGATGAGTTGTGTGTAAGTAGAGGTTGCAGGGGGAGGAGGAGAGTGGGGAGCTGTTAACAAAAGACAACAGATGAGTTCATGAAACTTTAACAAGCTGTTAGGGAGCATTCCACGTGTGGGGTTTGAAGGCTGGTGATACTAATAAGCTTATTGGAAAGGACAAGATTTTCAAGTGAATTTTATTTTTGGAAAGGGAAGGGTATATGTTACATAGGACAAAGCCTTGAAGGTCCATTGGTTAAAGGGCTTAGGCCGGCTGACTTGACTAGAGTACTTGTATTCAGGCAGAAGCATTGTACACAAGGTCATAATTTACTATAAAATTTCACGTAACTCTCAGGTGCCCACTCGGTACTTAAACTTGTACCTGAACTTTCCTGAAATGTTCATTTCGTATCCACTTACACAATCCCAGGCAGAGATAAATGCAACATTTAGAGTTGCTGATACAGAATATCACTGGAAACTTCTGAGTTTATATTCTAAGCATGACACAGCACATGAGTTCAGTCACAGAATCAGCCGAAAGACCAGTATTCTAATCTGGTCAAATCTTTGACTTGGCTTTTCCATGACAGAAATACTTCCTTAAAACAAATCCTATTTTATGCAATTCCATTTTATTAGCAATGTTGGTTTCATGACATAGTATTAAAAATTTTGCCGATGGGGTATGTTATATGTTTGCTGTTTCCATAAAAGAATATTTTCATAATTAAAAAAGGTTTTAAACAGAAAACCAGAGAGCTAACTTTCTTAGAAAAATATACCTGGGATCCTTTTGTGTATTTGCTTCTTAAATTGTATCTAAAATCATTAACTGAATTGAAACGGCAAAACACCATCATGCCTTTTCTTTAAACATTATTAAAAAGAATAAAATAAGTTATTTTAAAATAAAAATTCTCAGAGCAAATAGCTCACAATCCTTTTCAGAGCTTTAGAAACTTCCATTGTCTGCATGTTCCTCGTTCAAAAAAACTTTTGCAGAATGATCCTATCTGCCCCTATGCACTATTTGGTCTTGGCTAAGTCACTTACACCCCCAGATCTGTTTTCTCATTTGTCTATGGAGAGGTATTACAAATGGTTCTAAGCTACCTTCTAGCCCTAAATGTTCTTGAATAATATGATCTTACGGTTCCAAATAATTCTTTTGAAATTTTTTCATAGCTCATGTATTTAATTGTATATTGCATTATAGCAAATAGTTTATTGTGTTCCAGAGGTCCAGAAGAATTAACAGAGCATTTAGTAACTAATCTGTGTCCCAAGTCTACAAGTATAGGAAGAAGTAATAAAATCATTTTTAAAACTTAATGCATTAATACAATAATTCTCTGTAGAAGTTTAAGGAAAAAAAGTAAAAATAGAATTATTATCCCCATTTAAGAGAGTGATAAACTGATGCATAGATGGCTAAGCAACTTGAGGAAGTATGTCAGATGTATCAGAACCACTCCAGGAAAAGGGAAATATTATTGAGCACCTACTATGCTGCAGGCAACATTTTAGGGTTTTTTTTTTTTTCACATTATATTATCTCAATGATTCTCCAGGACAGTCATTTTTATCTCCATTTCTAACAATAAGATAACCAGGATCAGAAAGATTATGCTATCTGCTGCTTCAAATTATTCTCTGGATACTTTCAAGTATTGAAATTGAAACAGGAGTATTTGGCTACAAGTAACAGAATATCTGATTGAGAGTGACTGAATCAAATAGTGTTATTATTTTTTTTTAATAACAAGAAGCCTGGAATTAAGTAATTCAAGGATTTGTTCAACTGCTCAATGCTGGATCCACTTCTCCGTGATTCTTGTCACCTAACCCTGAGGCTTACGAGATGGTTCCAAGTCTAGATCACTGAGAAGTACCATAAGAACAAAAGATTCAAAATCTTGTGAGTGTATGACCTAAAAATTATCAAAACCTAAAAGTTCCTGGAAAAAACTCATCACTTGTCTCATAATCCAATTTTATCCAGAAAAGCAACTATGGAAGTAGATAGAGAACCACTGGGAAAAACCATCACCACGAGGTGACCCATTTAGAAGCATGAATGAGCTACACACATTCAGTGACAACCAGTCAATGTAAATAAAAGGATACTCTTTTACCCAAGGAAAGTTTCTTTACAGAAACAGATGTCACTGTTGATATGATGGGCTCTCCCTTCAACGTCTCACAGATGGGATCTGCTGCCCATCCATGCTGGTAATAAATGTCAATTCTGGGAATTTGTGTTCATAGTCAGTTAAAAACAACAAAACCTTACAGCAATACACCATGTCACTCTTGACTTGTCCTAAGTCTGCCAGGGCTCTGGCATTGCTCTTGCACAATGTGCTTATGAGCCAGTAGAAACAAGGCACAAACACCTAGGACTGCATAGCTCTAAGCCCTGCCTTTCTGTACATGATGCTGATTTTCCATCCCTAGAAAACAATAGCTTAACATTCCTTTTGTTTTCTGAAACCACCATGAACTTTTCTCTGAGATCTCCCATCTTTTGGTCTTCTTCACCATCTTTTCTCTTTTATTAAAATTTTTTCTTTGGCATTCCCATTTTTTATCCTAAGAAATTCTTTACCAGCTCATAGGATCTATTTTAGAAGTTACAGATATATCACATCCCTGGGTAGATGTGCTTCTTTATATTTTGCTAAAATAATTTCCAGATGTCCCTGAGAATTCATATTCTCAGCAGGTCTGGAGAATTAATGCATTTCCTACTGGCCCTCTGTTTCATGTTGTTCAAGCCGATGAGGTCGAGTTGCTCACAGCACACTATTTCAAAAAGGATTTTTGGTACACAAAGAGGGTAATTTCAAATATTGAATCTCATATGGTCTTTGTCCCCATTTATATGGGAAAAAGTGCCATGAGTATACATGTACTTCAAGAAAAAACAATCACGTATAATTCCTGCATACCTTTTAGATTTTTAAAATTTTAAGACGATTCTTCCTCTTAAAGCACTGAGTGAAAAAGACAGTCCAATAATATATAACCCACAGCTGATAACAACACCCCTCTCTGGTCATGACCTTAGAAAAGAATATCTGGACATACTAACAGCATCAGTTTCTAAGTGCGGCATGGTCAGTGAAGAGCAGCAAACTGGATGCAAGTGCTGGATGTAAAGGCTTCATAACCCTTCTCAGGGATGAATAAGATTAACCTGGTGATTAGATTTGGGCTTTGTGTGTATTCTTCCCTGGATGTGATATGAGACTCTGCTACCTAATGGCACCATCCCAGGCAGGCAGAGCAATAGCTGACTCTCCCCACCAGCAGCTGTGTCCCAGTGCCATGTAAGGATATGCTTGAGAAACAGATGGAAAAGGTGAATGGGGTCTCCTCAAATATAGGTCTAGTCTCAGAACTAATGCTGTCAGTGGGACCTTCCACAAATCACGTCCCCTCTGGAGATCTGCTCCCTGCCCTGTAAAATAAGGAAGTTCTAATATTCAATGTTAGAGCACTCCTGAGGTCGCTTCCAACTGCAAAATGCTACAGGTCCAGCATTATGTGCCATGAAATCTGTAGTCCACCTGTAGAAGGGAGAGGAGAAAGGGCAGATTTGGCTGTTTATTTTCATGTGCCTTCTCCTCTGACTACCCATTCCAACATCTTTGAACCTCACAGCGTTTGTGTAATAATTACCTTTATGTATGACAGGAGAGAGTTTTCTTCTCCTCAGTCTCTCTTTTCTGTCCCCACTTCTCCCACCACCCATTGACATTCCTATCTCTTTCATCAAAAGGGATCTTTGGGCAGATGGAGGAAAACAAAAGAGCATCTGATTCTAAACTTATACCAAAGTTATGCCCCCAGAGAGGTGGTTAATATTACAGAGATTACGCTTTATTTTTCTTATAGAGGGAGGACCTTATAAAGGTTTTACATCCTTCACATGGAGCCTAAGGAACATGTTACCTCCCCTCCAGCTCAGACTTTCTCAGTCCAAGGCACCTTAAATGTCAACTTAATTAAGACCAAATGAAGTACCTAACAGTTCCATTTATAAAGTTATTAATCCACACCCTTAATAAGCACCTTAGGCCTAACAACTTACATCAGTTTGAAAAAATACTATTCATAAATTGAAAGGAAAAATATTTTATTTTATTCTTAAATAACTACAGTCACTTAGCTAAGGAGATGTGTGTGCCTAAGGGGAACCACACAACTTCCTAAACCTCAGATTGGATTGCACATCGCCATTCTCATGTCCTACTGCACACTAATTTTCAAGAGTACTGATTTTTTATCCCAGTAACTATGACTTCATTAAAAGCAAGGTAGCACTTTATGTTAAAACTGTAGTTCACCAGCAATTCCATTCCTGGGTATTTATCCAAAAAAAACAAAAACGCTAATTCAAAAAGATACATGTACCCTGATATTCACAGAGCATTATTTACAATTGTCAAGATATGGAAGCAACCTAAGTGTCCATCATGAATGGACAAAGAAGATGTGTGTGTGTGTGTGTGTGTGTGTGTGTGTGTGTGTGTGTGTGTGTATATGAGTGTGTGTATATATATATATATATATAAAATATATATATATATATATACACACACATATATATATATATTTAATGGGATACTACCCAGCCATAAAAAAAGAATGAAATTTTGCCATTTATAACAACATGGATAGACATGAAGGGTATTGTGCTAAGTGAAATAACTCAGACAAAGAAAGACAAATACATACAATATTGCTTGTATGTGGAATCTAAAAAATAAAACAAACTAGTGAATATAACAAAAAAGAAACAAGCTCACTGATACAGGGAACAAACTAGTCGTTACCAGGGAGGAGAGGGAAATGGGGAGGAGAAAGATAGAGATAGGGGATTAAGAGGTACAAGCTATTATGCACAAAATAAATAAGCTACAAGGATATATTGTACAACACAGGGAATATAGCCAATATTTTATAATAACTATAAATGGAACATAATCTTTAAAAATTGTGAATCACTATGCTCTACACCTGAAACTTATATAATATTGAACATCAAATATACCTCAATTAAAAAGTAATAGCTTAAAAAAAACATAATTCACATGGTTTCCAGCAAAGGGTGTGAACTGTTTTCCTCAAAAACAAAATATCCATGGTGGTAGTGCCCCCTTTGAATTTGCTGCTGTGTCCAAGGGCAACTTGACACAGACTTTGGAACCCACAGGCTTAGATCCTCTCAGAGGAAAAACAGTTGTGCTTGGAACCAATCTGATACTAACTGTCTGAATTCCAGAAAACCAGCAGGACAAAAGATAGGTAAATTACAGACAGGACCATATGGAAAGCAGAGGGAGGGAACCCAAAGAGAGTAAAGACTCTGAGTTGCCCATCCAACATGGACTTTATGAAGTGATAGTTGACTCAATGGGAAAAGTAAAATACTTCACATTCCTATGCCTCAGGCATTATGGACAGAAGAGTTTACATGTGCATCTCTCTCCCTCACTAGATTAAAACAAAGCAAAATATCTTGCTCATTTCAGCATGCTTCTGAATGCCTAACTCAGTACATATTGCTGTATTGGATTCCCTTACCCGGAACACTGAACTTAAATCTAATAGCAGTAGAATGTGCTAATTAATTTGTTCTGATTTATTTTACACCTCTGGAGTCAGGGATTCTTAGAATTCAATACACAGATTAATGGAGAGTATGAGGGGTTTTTTTTTGTTGCTCTGCCTCTGGGATCCCTTCATGTCCCTGCTGGAATGCTGAGAAGAGGACTGGACTTATGGCTTACTTTGTGTTTCAGACTAAATACCTAAAGGGAAAACATGGCTAGCAATGTGTGAAGTCCAAAAGTGTACCCTCATTTATTTTACTTCAGAAATGACATTTTTCAGATTGATCTTATGGCTTTTTACTGTGTGAGCTAAAGCATATGAGAGAACTGCTTGCTCCCTAACTTCCAGCAGCCTTTGACTTACCGATGTAATTAAAATGTCAGCTATGTCATCATTTGCCTGAAAAACATATGTCAAACCATTGTTGCCCAGGAAGATCAAAAGGATGTGGGTTCATTAAAAATATTTTTGGTGATTAAAAAGGACAGAATAAAGAATACAATTAAGTGGCTAAATGTGGAGTGGAATGACTGGTTTATGTTCCCTCTGCATTTGTAAACCCTATTGCTGTTTCAATTTGCAAGTTCCTGAGAGAGGGTGTTTGCTTTTTGTTTCTTTGGGCTTTTTCAGTCTGATTATATCATTCTGTTCACAGTCCCAGAGCTAATCACACTTTGCACTTATCTCTCTCACCTTTCATCAGAAAACTGCCGAGCCACTGATGGCTTGTGTCGCCAGATTCTTCCCCAGAGAGAGCAAGCCAGCTCTCTAAAAATCAAAGGGATGAAGGAATGCAGACCCCCTAGAATCAGCAATCAAAACAGCCTACTGGGAAGAACACCTAATAGTGCACTTACTTTACAAGCAAGGAAGGAATGGGATGAAATCAAATTATCTCAGAGAGTACAGAAACTGAGCACTTAGCATGGGCCCAGAAATATGCTGTGGGCTTATAAACGTTATCTCATTTTCCCACACTTAACAGAAGAAACTGAGGTCATCAGAGATGATATAACTTGCCCTTGATTAGCTACAGGGCAGAACCAAGATCTAAACCTTAGTCAGATCAAGCATCAGGTTAACATCCATTCACCACACAATTTTTTGACATAAAGCAGAGCTGTAGCCAGTGCAAATCTATGGAGAAACGGTGCTGAATTTGAGGGGGAATGCAAGTCCCCTGTTCCCTTTTCAACTAGAAGTTAGGAAAGCCCTTTTAGCGTCACCCCACTTACGGCAGGAGGCAGCTGACCCTTAAGGGAAGGCATGTCAGTAGCAGCACAGAGTGACACCTCAGAGTTAATGACAGTTAGGTCTCAGTCATATAACACGAACTGGCTAGCAATGCATTTCAAACTGGGCTTCCTTCCTCCCTCCCTCCCATAAATTTAAACCCCCTTGTCATTTACATTATAAGAACCTTATCATTCCTTCCCCTCCTGATTTTCAAGATTTGTTAACTTGACCTTATTAATTTTTTTCCATGGCCAAAATCTGGCCTAATCGGGTTCGTATTTTCTTCCTGTTTTCAATCAGTTTTAGAACTAAAAATGTTCAAAGTTGGACAAAGCAATTATTGTTCTTCAAAACGTGTTTTGAACAAAATGGTCCTGCATGCCAAGTCCACAGATACTTTTTCATTTAGTTACAGAGAAGGAACAACTAACCAGAGAACAGATCTCAGTGAACAGCTTTTATTTGAACCTACAAGGCTGCAAAGCAGATGCAATTTAAAATAATCCCTAGAAACCAAAGTCTACATTTTGCCTATTGTCTTAAATAAGGTTCCCTAGAAGCAGAGCCAAAGACAGAGATTTAGGCATCAGAGACTTATTGAGAGTGTATTATTCATGAAAAGCCTGCAAAGGAGTAGGGGGGAAAGGGAGAGGGAAGGGGAAGCGGTCTTGGCACAGAGAGGGTAAGGAAGGAAGGGGAGCCCCCTGGGTTGTGGCTCATATTACAGAACTGTCCTCTACTAAGGAACAGGCCTAAGTCTGCCCCTATCAGTCAATCACTGAATGCTGGAGGCCCTGGGGAGGTGACTGGTGGGGAACAGGTTGGGAACCTTCCAGGCATCTCTATGGACAGCTGCATCAGCCAGGGCAATTTTCTGGGGAAGTCAGCAGGTATCTGCTGTTAACGCAGAGGGATGGATACACCAGCTGATAAAGAGAATCTGGGTGGACATCCAGAGCATCTACTGGAGCATCCCAAAGTGTGGTTTCCTGGAAACTTGTTAGACATGCAGATTCCTCACCCACCCCATACCCATGGAATCAGAAATGCTGAAATGGGAGCAGTGATGTATTTTTTTTAATATCCACCCCACAGTGATGTATTTTTTAACACACCCTCCGGGTGATTCTGATGCACAACCCTCCAGGTGATTCTCTGAGTTTGAAAACCACTGAATAGCTTCCCGCCAAGAATTACATATCACAACACTATTCACTAACGGATTTAAGTTAGTGTAAGTCATGTTGGAAGCTTGAAAGATATTTTGATTCAGATATCCACAAAAGACAACCTCATAAATAGATGTCTAGTTTCTATTAGCCACACATATTTCTTCTACTTTCAGTTATTTTCTCTATTTTCCCCTAATTTTCTGGGCTCTTTCCATAACTTGAAGGTTCTGTGCAGTCTCTTCCCTGGAGTCTTTTTAAAAAGCTTTAATTAGTCTCAAACACACAAGGGTCGTCAACTTCACCTGCTCCCAAAGGGGGGCTTTATGACCCAATAAAGATTTTGTGCTGTGTGATACCCTCCTTTCAGAATACAACTTGTGAACACTAATTGACATTTTGCAGTCATTTTGCTCTATGTTAGATCTTATTATTTTCTTAACTCAGCAAAGTGAAAAAAATTAGGCATCCTACAATCAAATGTCTCTGTTGCAAGAAGTTAATGACCAGGCTATTAGCTAGGCTCATTCATTTCTCTCTAAAGAGTATGGAGGGGAAAGTGGTTCGGAGGATTTTTTTTTCACAGATTTTTCTTTTAACTTTTCCTTTTCACCACCAAAAACCTATATTCAAGTATTATCTTAAATACTGGAAAATATTATAAACACTATTTTAAGGAATCTGCTCTCCAGGGCTAATTATTTCTCCTTTATTACTGATGCTGTAATTATCATGAGCTATTTTAAACATAGAGGAAAGTCCAGAGAACAAAATAACAAACATCTGTAAAAATCACCATGTAGATTTTCAAATTATTAATACTTCGTCACATTTTCTTCTCAGTGTTTCTTAAAAAAAAAAAAAAAAAAAAAAAAAGCTCTACAGACACTGTCAAAGCTCTCTTGACCCAGATGGAAGGCACACAGGTGTCAACTGCATAACCACTAGATTTTTTACCCTATACAGAAATTTTTTCATTATTTTTGTATTATATTTGATAATAAAAATGTTTTAATAGATATAAGATTTTATCTCATTGTGTTATTCTATAAAAACATAAAATCTAATGAGATAATTTAAAACAATTCAAATGATAAAAGAAAAACTTTTCAAAACAAATATTTCAAAATAAAAGTCATAAAGTTATGAATAAAATTTTTCTTAATAACTATAAAGATAAAGTACACTTATTTTTTAAAAAGTAGAAATATGGGTTTATGATTTAAGGAAAACTATATAAAAACAGAGAGGTTAAAGTTAAAGACATTAAAGATAAGAAAATTAATAAGTAAAATAAATAGCAAAAGGGTTAAAAGAGAAGTTTTGTAATCTTGAAGGCAAAGAAGGATTCTTTAAAAAATTATAAAAAACCCAAAAAGTCTAAAGAAAATTTAAAAATTAAGAGCATCAAGATTATTTAGCTATAAGAAGGTTTGTTTGACAATAATACCAAATAAGCCAACTTTTCAAGTAAGCAGTAGATTGGGGTACAATATTCTCAATATATCAAAAAATAATGAATATACAGATACATAAAAATCTCCTACAAAGCAATATAGAAAAGAGACAATGCTCCCAAAAAAGTGTCTAGAAAAAGTTCTAATGACTAAAATTTAACACAAGGCTCCACTAAACAAAAAAAGTAGAAATTGCATGGAGTATAAAGTAGCAATGCTTTTAGGTTAAAGAGTCAAAAATTATTGAGATGTATCTGGTATAAGTATCTATATATACACACACACATAAATATAAGTATTGTGTATATACATTATCGTATATTATTTATTATATTAGTTTGCTCTCACCACTTGCTCTAGGGGAGGCAAGACCTTTCCATAGGACTGCTAACAACATGGCAGCTTGCTATTCCCAGAGCAAGTGATGAGAAAAAGTGAGAGGTACCCAACAGAGAAGCCACAATCTTTAACATTAGGCCTTTATACATTATATAGTATATAATGTGTGTGCATTTTTAAAATATATGGCAAATATTTCTAATTAAAATTTTCTCAAGCCAAGGATTTTTTTTTTAATGTTTGTGTAGGACTTTTCCAAGAGTATTCACAAGAATGCTAGCTCCAATTTGACAATTTAATGGTTTATATTTAATCATACTTCTGTTCACTAAAGTTTTAATCCCATGTACATTTACCCTCTGGCATTAATTTAAAAGTTAATGATTTAGTATCTACATAATTTAAAACATAAAAATAAACTCTATATTTCTACATGTCCCCTACTTTCTTCTCAGACATGCCCACAGCTAACATCATACTAATGGTGAAAAGCTAAAAGCTTTTCCTCTACGATCAGAAATAAAATAAGGATACTCATTCTGATCACTTTTATTAAACATAGTATTGGAAGTCCTAGCCAGAGCAACTAGGCAAGAAAAAGAAATAAAAGACATCCAAATTGGAAAGGCAGAATAAAAACTGTCACTATGTGCAGAGGATATATTATATGTAGAAAACCCTAAAGATGCCACCAAAAAAAAATAGAACTAATAAACAAATTCAGTAAAGTTGCAAGATACAAAATCAACATACAAAAGTCTGTTGCATTTCTGTATACTAACAATGAACTATCAGAATAAGAAATTAAGAAAGCAATCCCATTTACAATTGCATCAAAAAGAATAAAATACCTAGGGATAAATTTAACCAGAGGTGAAAGACCTGTACTGTAAAAATTATGAGACACTGATGAAAGAAACTGAAGACAACACAAATAAATGGAAAAATATTCCATGTATTGGAAGAATTAATTTTTTTAAATGTCCCTCCTACCCAAACTAATCTATAGATTCAATACAATCTCTATGAAAATGCCAATGGCATTTTTCACAGAACAATCTTAAAATTTGTATGGAACCACAAAAGACCCCAAATAGCCAAAGCAACTGAAAAAGCAGAACAAAGATGGAGGTATCTCAGTCTCTGATTTCAAACTATATTACAAACCCTTAATAATCAAAACAGTATGACTTCTTGAATTTTTTTAAAAAGGAGAAAATATGAAAAAAACTGGTATGACATTAGCATAAAAACAGACCTATAGATCCATGGAACAAAATAGAAATAAACCCATGCTTATATGGTCAATTAATTTACAACAAAGGAATCAATAATATACAATGGGGAAAAGAGTCTCTTCAATAAATGATATTGGGAAAACTGAACAGCCATATGCAAAAAGAATTAATAAAACTAGACTATTATCTTACACTATACACACAAAAACCCCACAAAACAAATTAAAGACTTGAATGTGAGACCTGAATCCATAAATTCCTAGAAGAAAGCATACATGGTAAGCTCCCTGACATGAGTCTTGGCAATAATTTTTTGGATCTGACTCCAAAAGCAAAGGTAACAAAATAAAAAATAAACAAGTGAGACTATATCACACTAAAAAATTTCTGCACAGCAAAGGAAATCATCAACAAAGTGGAAAGGCAACCTACTGACTGGGAGAAAATATTTGCAAATCATATATGACAAGGGGTTAATAATCAAAATATGTAAAGAACTCAAACAATTCAGTATCAAAAAACAAACAATTCATTTAAAAATAGGCAAAGAATCTGAATGGACATTTTTACAAAGACGACGTACAGGTGGCCAACAAGTACATGAAAAGATGTTCAACGTCACTAACCATCAGGGAAATGCAAATCAAAACTACAATGAGATAGCACCTCACCCCTGTTAGAATGTCTATTACCAAAAAGACAAGAAATAACAAGTGTTGGGGGGAATGCAGAGGAAAGGGAACCCTTATACATTGTTAGTGAGAATGTAAACTGGTGCAGCCACTATGGAAAACAGTATGCATGTTCCTCAAAAAATTAAAAAGAGAACTACCGTAAGATCCAGCAATTCTACTTCTGGTTACCCACCTGAAAAAATCGAAAATACTAACTTGAAAAGATATATGCAACCTCATGTTCACTGAAGCACTATTTACAATAGCCAAGATATGGAAAAAACCTAAGTATCCATCAATGGATGAATGACTAAAGAAGATGTGATATAGCTACAGGTATATAGATATAATGGAATACTATTCAGCCACTAAAAAAGTATGAAATCTGGGGGGTGGGTATAGCTCAGGGGTAGGGCGCATGCTTAGCATGCACAGGGTTCTGGGTTCAATTCGCAGTACCTCCATTAAAATTAAAAAAAAAAACTATGAAATCTTGCTACTTGCAAAAACATGGATAGACTTTGAGGGCATTATACTAAGTAAAAAAGTCAGACAGAGAAAGACAAGTATCATGTGATCTCACTTACATGTGGAATCTAAAAAACTAACAAACAAACCAAGCCCATGGATAGAAGAGAACAGATTGGTGGTAGCCAGAGATTGGGGAGGGGTGATGAGCAAAATGGGTGAAGGGGGTCAAAAGGTACAAACTTTCAGTTATAAAACAAACAAGTCATGGGAATGTAATGTATAGTATGGTGACTAGAGTTAATAATACTGTGTTACACATTTGGAAGTTGCTAAGAAAATTGATCTTAAAAGTCCTCGTCACAAGAAGTAAAATTTTGTAACTGTATCGTGGCGATGTTAACTAGATTTATTGTAGTGATCATTCTTTTAATATGTACAAATATCACTGTTTTAACACCTGAAGCTAATATAATGTTATATGGCAATTGTACTTCAATTTAAAAATAAATAAAAATACAGCTCTTCCAGTACTGTGTTTTACAAATACAATTATGCTTTTCTCCCAGATCCCAGGAAGTAATTATAAGAAAGAACAACATTTTCTTAATTAAAATTTTATCTCAGGAAAAAAAATTAATTATAAAAATATTCTATATAATTTAAAACATAAAAGTAGACCTTAACTATATGTTTGCATGTTCCCTTCTTTCTTCTCAGAGTATGTGACTTCATTCAAGGATTAGGCTAGGGGACAGGGATGGGAGAAGAAAAAGCCTGATCTTACTATCACTGTTTTTTATTGGTCAAATATATACTGGTAGTTAGTTACTAAGTATCTTCCACTAAGATTACATTTCTACTTATTGCTATAGCAACATCTAATTTGGGACCAGTAGGCAGAATTTTATCATTCATCTTTTATAAACAGGGAGCCCCTAAACATGTCTAGGTTGAAGTTTGTTAACACAGCTTATTTGCAATATTTTATAATGCTATCATATACTGGCATATACTGGGAATCCATGCATTGTAACTGTTAGAACTTTCCAGAGGAACTAGTTTTCTGCCCTTGTTGCCAACATTATATCCTGAGCCATGGAGATTCCTGCTTCTTTCTGGATTCCCTTGTCTGACCACATTAAACAACATGCCTAGTGTCCATGTGGATGGTAATGAATCATTTGTGCTGCTTATCTCTAGGACTTTGAGCTTGGTTTAATTCTTATAAATGACAACTGTTTTTGCTTATCCTTTTATACATTCTTTCTACGGTCTCCCAGATTTGGACCTGGTACCCAGAAGGTGCTCAATTAATGCTGATTGAATGATTTAATGGATTGATGGCTGTCTAGATTTATATACACCTTCTATCCAGGTGCTGATCTCTAGATCATAGTGCTGTGAATCTATAGAATCTTAACATTTGGTAGACCTAATGAGTTCAATTAGAATTTCGATCTTTGAAATAAAGTCATCTAAGCCTCAGTTTCTGTGCTTATAAAATCAGGAAATACAACTTACCCTGCCAAGGATGGTCAAAGTATGAAAATGTGGTAATGTATGTGAAAAAGTTTTGTAAACAGTAATATCTGTTAAAATATTATTGCATTATTATTGTCATCCATCACACCAGATATAATTTATATCTCATTATAATAAACCCCAAGGATTTGGGGCCATAATAGTGGCTCACTGCAAGAAATACCTATCTCATTAATATGCAATAACCTGAGGCTTGAGAGCATCATTGCTAGTTCAACGTATAGAATACTTTTATCAAGATATATTTATAAAACAGCTTGTTTTATAGTAATATGACCAAGATTAAATCTCAGAAACCTTCAATACACCAGTTTTAAACAATCAAGTTAAAAAGAAAAGGGATAGGCACCAGACATGACATTAAATCAATGAACAAGCATTTGGAGGTATTGCATTCTTCAACCTGCTATGTATCCAGCTGTCGACAAGACACTCTAGGCAGCATCATGACCAAGTGAGTCAGGGGACCAGAGTTCTGCTCATGACTCAGTCATTATCTATGTAAGATGCCTCCTTTAACAAGGTGCTTCACACTTCAGATTTCCCACCCAAGAAAGATGAGTAGTAGACTGGATCTGGATTCTGAAGTACATTTTATAGAACTCTAAGAACTCAAGGACCACTCCAGAGGGCCAGAGCAGGGTTAGGGTATGTCGGAATAGGTAGGACTCAGGGACATTGGTGCTTGCTTCATTCTGATTTCCATTTTAGTATATCCCATACATTTTCATTAGAAAGGGGACTCTTAGTTTTTGTTGTTGTTTGTGGTACAACTACCTTAAACTTGTTGTGTCCAAAATTTAACTCAAAACGTTTTCTTTTCCTCTCCATCAAACAGCACTATTCCCCTATCCCAAACTCCATCTCCAGAGCCTCCCAGGCGAGAAGGCTCAATATCCTAACTCCTCCCTTTTCCTCACCAGATCACCCTCTCCCCCACCCCAAGATCCAATCAATCAACAAGTCTTATCTAGATGGAACTGAAAATATGGAAAGCAGAAACAGAAACTTAAGGCTTTAGTCTCTTTTACTTACCAAAGTTATAAACTTGGTTGGGGGTGTATCTCAAGTGGTAGAGCGCATGCTTTACACAAGGTCCTGGGTTCAATCCCCAGTACCTCCTCTAAAAATAAATAAATAAGAAAACCTAACCACTTCCCCCTTCCAAAAACAATAAATTAAATTTTTTTTAAGTTATAAACATGGAATTTACCATTATATTTGATGAAAATTATTAAGAATAGTAATCCAGTACTGAGCTGGTTATTGCTCCTCCCAATAAGATAAGGAGGATAAAATTATAAGAGACTGATATTTTGAGCACAGAAGATTTTTAAAAAGCACTTCTAGAAAACTAGCATAATATCTCTATGTGTTCTAATTCTTGATATGATTAATTATAATTCCTCTTTTTAATGTCTACCTATACTGTAAGATATTTAACTCAACCATAAAATAATTTCTGCTCATTTGTTTATTTTTTGTTTATTAGATTTCCAAGGAATATAATTCTTAAACTTGAAGTCTATAATTATCATGAAGCTTCTTTATATGGAAAATTGGCTTTGTTCACTTCATCATAGAATATTTTCATATGGGAAATTTTATTTGTTTGAATGATCTATACAAATGTTATAAGAAGCTCTAATTTATAAAATACATTTATAAGAGGAAACTGAATTTTTTTCACTAAAAATAAATTCACCAACCATGGTGGTAATTAACCCACCCCTCTGCAAATGAATTTATGAGCCTTGTGATAACTAATCCTTCATTGTAGCTTGTTGTATATGCTCTTTATTAAACAGGAAGCATTTTTCCTGGCTCTGACCTACCTACAGCTGCAAAAAATAAAAATTCTCAGCTTTTATCAAAAAAAATAAAATCTAGGTTTGATTTCTTCCACAAGCTTGCACAGCAGCTGAAACATACGCATGGAGTCATGGCCTGTGGACAGAAGCCTGTTTGAAGTAAAGACAAACTTTATGCCATATTTTTTCATGCTGTTCCCTTTATCAAGAATGCCCTTCCCCTAACAATTCTATCTGGCAACCACCTATCAGCTGTTCAATTGTGTGTGTATGTCCCATTCTCTCTCTCTCTCCAGGTAGGATTTATTGCTTTCTCTCATGTTTACCTAGTAGTTAGATAATTTTTCAACTATGACACTCAGCATATATATGCTATTTACTTACGGTAATAACTATGTCTTATCACTTTTGTAACCTCAAGGTCAAGCAGGGGAACTAGAGTATAAGAGACATTCAGCCAAGTCATTAATTGAATTTAAAAAGACTGAATAATTACAGTAAAGTCAAATCACAGAGAGCTTTGAAAGTCAGGGAGAGGAATTTTGACTTGATGGGGTCGGCTTTGGGGAGCTATTACAGGAGCGAAAGTTTTATAGGATACTAATTAATCTCCCAAACTCTTCCATGGGATCTAACCAATTTGAGAAATACATGGTGATTAAAACAAGATATTATATTTATGTTCTAAGCACTAGGATCCTTGATAAAACTGGAATGGCTAATGCAGCTCAGATCTGTGACCAAAAATATTCATGCTAGCCCTTCTTTCCTGAATTGAACTTACCTGCCCAGTCACAAGAGGGGCTGACAGAGATTGGAGGGGTGGGGAAGTGTGTTTACCACACAAGAGGCAAAAGCAGAGATATGAATGTCATTTATAGACATGCATGCCTAAGAAAGAAGCAGGGCCACACATGAGGAAAAACTGTTAACATATTATCCCCTCCCAACAGAGAAACTTGGTCCAGTAGATTTTTCCGACTCTCTATCCAATTAGGTTACTACCCAACAAAGAGGACTCGGTGAAGGATGATGTCTTCCCTCTGAAAACTGCTATCTCCTAGAAGGCAGAGGAAACACTCTTCATGATAAAAAGGAGAGAAGGAGAACAAGAGTTTCCTTCTGATATTAGTGCCATCACTCCAGCGAGAGAATGTTCTAGAGCAGCACTGTCCAACAGAACTTTCTGCCCTAATGGAAAAGAAATGTTTATATATCTCCCATCCAACATGGTAGCCACTATGAGCATGTGTGGCTACCGAATACTTGTTAATTGACTAGACTGACTGAGACCAAATGTTTAACTTTCTTTAATTTTAATTAAAATAGCCATGTATTTAAATTAAATATTAATATTTAAATTAGAATTAAATTTAAATAGCTACATATGGCTAATAGTGGCATCCATATTAAACAGTGTAGGTCTCTAAGAACAGCTTTCAAGTTATTGTGACAATGGTACGCATATCTGGGTTAGGGCAGAGGCACTCAGGACAAAGAATAGATTAGTAAAATCTAGCATTCACTTGGCACTTCCTGTATGCTGGTCATTGTTTCTGCTGCAAATTGTTTAACATGGGTTAAATAATTTAATCTTCACAACAACCCAATGCAGTCAATACCTTTATTACTTCCCTCTTTCATAAATAAGAAAATAGTTCCCAAGATCACAACTGATGTATGGCAGAAGTAAGATTTGAACCCTGGAAGTCTGGCTTTGCCTGGGAGGGACACCACATAGATTACAGTAGTAATGCAAATGTCAGGGCAACAGAGAAGAGGTAAAGTCAAGATTTTGAAAGAATTAATAGGATATAGCAAATGAGAAAAATGGTCCTACCATTGCCAATGACATTTTTCACTCACTATTAGGCTCACAGCAAGATTAAGGTAACATTATGGTCTATTGTCACATCTGAAAAATGCTTTGAGAACAAAATCCCATTAGAGAACCAAGCCACTCTATTTCCAGAGAAGTAATAGATAACAATCTAATGATAGCACAATAGATAAGACTATTACAAACTGAAGAAAGAGAACATGGAAACCGTGCTCCATAGAATTCACCAGTAAGTAATGAGATCATCACCCAGCAGTATTTCAAAGCTTACAATACCAAGGTTTCTCTTCATTTATTATGGGGAATTAGAGGATAAATCTCCAAATTTTAAAATGAAAGAGGACCCTAGACATGATCTTATCCAATACCTACATTTAACAGGTTAAAAAAATTATACTACAAAAGAGATTTTTCAGACAACTTGAGCACAAGCCAGGCATCAGATAAAATTAAGGACTCACTGGTAATTTTATTATGTGTAAAAACAGCATTGCTATTATGTGTTTTTTAAAGTTATATGTATTAGAGTTATGTACTGAAGTTCTTAAATGTACAGGGCAGTAGTAGAGAGTATCAGATGAAATAATATTGATACAATGTTGACAATTAATGAAGCTAGCTATTAGAAATATGGAGGATCATTAAATGGTCTGTCTACTTCTGTGCACGTTTAAAATTTTCCATAGTAATGTTTTTAATTACAATCTAAAAGCCATAAAGAGAGTTTTTAAATACCACATAACCATATGAAAAAATATTCAACTTCTTTTGTAAAAAGAATTAGAAATGCTGAGATACCATTTAGGACCTATGTGGTTGGAAAATATTCAAAAGCTTGGCAACAGTCTTTTGGCAGGACTATGGGGAAGCAAACGCTCTTATATGTTGCTGATGGTACCATGAGTTGAACTGTGCTCACCGAAGAGCATGTTCAAGGCCTAAGTCCCAGAAATTGCGATTGTGACCTTATTGGGAAAAAAGGTCTTTACAAACGTACTTAAGTAAAGATGAGGTCATACTGTCCGTATATGAAGAGGGAAACCTGACACAGACACATACACACAGAGGAAAGTACACCATGTGAACACAGAGGCAGAGGCTGGAGTGATGCATCCACAGGCTAAGGAATACCATGAAGTGCTGGCAGCTCACCAAAAGGGAGGACAAGGCAAGGGAGCATCCTCTCTGGATCTTTAGAGAGAGTACAACCCTGTTAACACTTTGATTTAAGACTTCTCAAAAACTGGGGAGGAACTTCTGGCATGGTTGTGTAAGGAGCTCACAGACTCGCTGCCCAGTGAAACCTAAATAACTGACACAAATCATTTTCAAAACAACAGTCTCTAGAAATTGTCCTAAGCACATACGCAAATGAAGAAATACTTATTCAAGAAAAGCTACTAAAAAAAAAGAAAAGCTACTAAAACTTGGTAAAAACTGGGAGCAATCATGGCATTTAAAGCACAACCTGCTCCCTCTCTTCCCCTGACACCCAACTTAGCTTGACACTCTCGGTGGGTGTGGCCAAAACTGAAGGCTTTCTGCTCTCTCATCTGCCAATCAACAAACAGTTTCTCACCCACAGGGGCAGGTCACCAGTGTATCTCATTCTCTCCAACTCTGAATTTAGTCAAGAGGCTAAATTCTTGGTGAGTGCAGTCAAAAGACCAGCAGAGCCCTTCCTCTACCCAGCACCCAGGACAGAGAGGGAAGAGGCAGTTCATCAGAATAGAAAGCGCTAAAAGTCTCCCCAAAGAAATTGCCTTTATTTGTAACAGAGGGCAGAGAAGCTCAAGCCTCAGAATACTCTCAAAAACAATAATAGCTCCTCTTAATTAAGCGCAACAAACCATAGGCCAACTAGCTCACCAGAAACAGGGAAAAGCTAAGAGCCCTCCTGAGGTTAGAATAACCCTCAAAGATGGAACTCAGAAACTCCCAGCTCAAATTTAATTGGATCAGAGTGCAGAGCAATTTATGCCCCAGGGCATTGTCTAAAGAATAGAGCAATCATCTGGCAATTAGTGGGGCTCAATAGCTGGCTGTGATAAAAAAAAATGAGGCCAACGGCTTAACAGAGAGATCAGAAAAGACAGAGTCCCAGAGTGACTGTGCACACACCCAAACCTGCACTCTATGAGAAGCAAAACCAAAAGCTTCCCACTACAGGAGACATATAACTCATTAAAATTGTCTAACCAGGTTATTAAACAAATAAACAAGCAAACATGAAAAATCAGAGCCAGAGGCAGTGGAGAATCAGTATGTAGAAAGGCCTACTTCTCAACAAAAAAGGATGAGACATACAAAGAACAGAAAAGAATGACCCATACACAGGGGAAAGAAACAGGTGGAAAAAGTCTTTGAGAAGGCTCTATTTAACAGAGTTGCCTTTGTAAATATGTTCTAAGAACAAAAGGCACTCCTACTTCAAGATACTAAGGAAGTTATGATGAAAATATCGCATCAAATACAGAACATAAAGAGATAGGACTTTTTAAAAATAAAAAAGAACCAAATACAAATTCTAGCATTAAAAATACAATAACTAAATTTTAAAAAATCAATGAAGGGGCGCAATAGTAGATAGATGCAGCAAAAGAAAAAAAATCAGAAAACCTAAACATAGATTGATAGAGAAGATACAATCCAAAGAACAAAAAGTGTAAAGAAAAATGAACAAAACTTCAAAATAAGAACATTCAATAAACAGGGAAGAGAAGTAAACTATCTCAACATATGAAAAGCTATATATGAAAAGCCCATAGCTTACATCATACTCAACAGTGAAATACTGAAAGCTTTTCCTGTAAGATAGGAACCTGAGAAGGGTACCTGCTTTTGCCATTTATATTCAACATAGTCCTGGAAGTCCTAGCAAGAGCAATTAGGTAAGAAGAAGAAATAAAAGGCATCCAAATTGGAAAGGAAGAACTAAAATCATCTCTGTTCACAGATAACACGATCTTATATATATAGAAAACCCTAAATGTTCCATAAAAAGAAGCTGTTAGAATAAATGAATTCAGAAAAGTTGCAGAGCATAAAATCAACACAAGAATCAGTTGTCTTTCTATACACTAAGAATGAACCATCCAGTGTTGATCACTTTGTAATGTATAAAAATATTAAACCATTATGTTATATACCTAAAACTAATATAATATTATAAGTCAATTGTACTTCAGTTGAAAAATAATGAAAATTAAGTAAACAAGCAATGAAGCATCCAAAAAGAAAATTTAAGGCAATAATCTCACTTACAATAGCATCAAAAAGAATAAATTTAGGAATAAACTTGACCAAGAATGTGGAAGATTTGTACACTAAAAACTACAAAATACTGCTAAAAGAAAATAAAGAAGACACAAATAAATGGAAAGACATCCCATGCTCATGGACTAGATTTAACATTGTAAAAATGTCAATACTACCCAAAGCTATCTCCAGACTTAATGCAATCCCAGTCAAAATCCCAGTGGCATTTTTTTTTTTTTTTTGCAGAAATAGAAAAATCCATCCTAAAATTCATATGAAATCTCAAGGGATCTCAAACAGACAAAACAATCCTGAAAAAGAAGAACAAAACTGGAGGTCTCACACTTCCTGATTGTAATACTTATCACAAAGCTGCAGCAATCAAAATAATGTGGTAATGCCATAAAGACAGACACATAGACCAATGGAATAAGATAAAAAGACAAGAAATAAACCCCTACATATATGGTCAAGTGATTTTTGACAAGGGTTCCAAGACCATTCAATGTATAAAGAACTGCCCTTTCAACAAATAGTATTGGGAACACTGGATATCTACATGTAAAAGAATGAAATTGAACCCTTACCTTACACCATATATAAAATAACTCAAAATAGAAAAGACTTGAAAGTAAAACCTTAAACTATAAAACTCTTAGAAGAAGACAGAGGGGGAAAAACTTCATGATACTGGATTTGGCAATGATTTCTTGGTTATGACACCAAAAGCACAAGTAACAGAAGGAAAAATGGGTAAATTGGATTCCATCAACATTTAAAATTTCTGTGCATCAAAGAACACAATCAAGAGTGAAAAGGTAGTGCCATCATTCAAAAATCCACAAATGACAAATGCTGGAGAGGCTGTGGAGAAAAGGGAACCCTCCTTCACTGCTGGTGAGAATGCAGTTGGGTGCAGCCACTGTGGAAAACAGTATGGAGATTCCTCAAAAGACTAGGAATAGACTTAACCGTATAACCCAGAAATCCTGCTCCTGGGCATATATCCAGAAGGAACCCTACTTCAGGATGATACGTGCACCCCAATGTTCATAGCAGCATTATTCACAATAGCCAAGACATAGAAACAGCCTAAATGTCCATCAACAGATGACTGGATAAAGAAGAGGTGGTATATTTATACAATGGAATACTACTCAGCCATAAAAACCGACAACATAACGCCATTTGCAGCAACATGGATGCTCCTGAAGAATGTCATTCTAAGTGAAGTAAGTCAGAAAGAGAAAGAAAAATACCATATGAGATCGCTCATATGTGGAATTAAAAAAAAAAGAGTGAAAAGGTAGCATATGGAATCAGAAAAAAAAAATTGCAAATCCTGTATGTGATGAAGGGTTAATATCCAGTATATTTAAACAACTCCTACAACTCGACAACAAAAAACAAACCAATTCAAAATTGGACAAAGAACTTGAACAGACATTTCCCTAAAGATAATACACAAGATGCTTAACATCTCTCATCATTAGGGCAATGCAAAGCAAAACCACAATGAAACACCACCTCCCACCCACTAGAATGGCTACTGTCAAAAAAACAGTAAATAGCATGTGTTACTGACAAATTTGAAGGGAGGAATAAACAATTCAACAGTAAGATCTGGAGATTTCAATATTCCATTTTCAATCATGGATAGAACATCAATTTAATACTGAACCAAGCAAGGATCATTCATGGATAATAAAACAATTGGGTGAAATCTGCTGGAAAATAAAATACACGATCTCAAAAAGTGACCCTCCTATTAACTAAAAATGTAAAACTGTATCTTTTACAATAGAGAAATCTAGAGGACACCACCTCAACCAACTGGTCATGCTTAATAACACAACCAATGAGATAATTAATACCACGTGCCTCCTAAAGGGGCACAATAAAAAGTATATAATGTCATCTGTGTAATATTCTTGCCCCCAAAATTATCAGCTTGAATTTAGAACTCAGAAAACAATCAGAATAATTTCAAAGTAAAAGACAAATGAACATAAATACAGGATAGAGGCAGACTCATAGACATAGAATACAGACTTGTCGTTGCCAGTGGGGAGGGGGTTGGGAAGGGACAGACTGGGTGTTGGAAATTTGTAGATACTGACAGGTATATATAGAATAGATAAACAAGATTATACTGTACAGCACAGGTAAATGTATACAAGATCTTGTGGTAGCTCATGGTGAAAAAGAATGTGACAATGAATATATGTATGTTCATGTATAACTGAAAAATTATGCTCTACACTGGAATTTGACACAATTGTAAACTGACTATAACTCAATAAAATAAAATTAAAAAAATAATTTCAAAGTGAAATAACAGCTACAAAATCACTGGCTTAAACTCCAGATTAGAAGAAACATGACAACTAAAAGCAATGCATGATGTTTGTTTAGATTCTAAACTGAGAGGAAAAGCTCTGAAGAACATATCTGAAGCAACTGGGAAAGTCTGAACTTAGATAATATTTCTATCTCAATGTTAAATATCTTGACCAATAAGGTATGGGGCTATATAGTTATATAGGAGAATGTCTTTGTTTTTAGGTGGTACATGTCAGCTTATTTAGGCATGTTACGTCATGTCTGCTCTTATTTTCAAGTGGTTTAGAAAAAAATGCAAATACACATAAAGCAAATACAGATAGATAATGATACATAGAGAAATGGAACAAATGTGTCAAAATTTTATCTATTGGTGAATCTAGAGGATTATATAAATGTCTTGTATTTTTCTGAGAGTCTTGAAATTTTTCAAATTTTTGTTTTAAGGTGAGAGAGGAGGGAATGAACGCTTAGGGGAAAAGTGACTTTTCCCATTGCAGGGGTCAGCAGGAGCATAAGCTCTTCTGCTTTCCAGTCCAGAACTATAGTTACTGTGCCACTAAGTTCCCTAAACACCCACATTTTATTCTTTTTATCCTCCATGGTGCATTCGACATCATGAGTTTTCGCCACCAACTGGAGAATCAAGTAAAACGGCAAATTTGCAAAGTTGTTAATGTTTCCAGTGCAAGCTTAGAAACTATAGT
Source organism: Camelus bactrianus (assembly GCF_048773025.1). NCBI lineage: Eukaryota > Metazoa > Chordata > Mammalia > Artiodactyla > Camelidae > Camelus > Camelus bactrianus. Next base: position 39,345,890 of record NC_133542.1, on the reverse strand, counting down.
TTAAATTTTCAAGCTACCCACTAAACTTTCAGGCTCAAATATTTTGCATACCAGTAAAATAAGTGCTCATCTTCCAACCAAACTCTTATAACAAAATGTCTCTTTTCATGCCAACTACTGAGGCTTGGATAGGAATGAAGGTCCACCCTAATGAAGCATGGAGAAATAAAACGTTTTCCTTAATGCTGAAATTATATAAATGTGTAAAAATACAAACTGAACAGCAATCTGAACTCCTTCCAGAGAGAGTTCAGATCTTATCTCTTTGGTCCCAGTGCAGAACCTGGTGCTAAATACTGTTAACTTACAGGAAGAATCTCATTTCAGCATTATTTGATAATGCATCCTGTAGTATTCATAGTAAAGACTCTTCCATTATGTCAATGTGGAACACAAGTGGACATATAATACAGGCCATCAATTTGTATGTCATCATATACCTGTTTCTCCTACATTTAAGGAATATACCAGTTTGCCTCTGCCTAGATTTACATGTAACATTGCTTTATTGGAGCGTGTTTGGCATTTTCCTTGGGGAAAATACATATGAACAGTTGATCTTTCTTCTTCAGGCCTGTTGACCACTATTTTTCAACTATTTAGCTATCTTAATTCTCACTTGCCATGACCACCGCCTCTGCTAATCATTGTTATCCACTCATCATATTAGGGTGCACTGCTTTTTCTCTTTAATCTTCCTCTATTATTTCTCCTAATCTCTGTAAGTATCCCTTCTTTCTTCTACCACTACCCCCAGCCTCTTTTCTGTTTTTCTTTTTCTTTCTGCCCAGCCTACTTCAACCTTTCCTTCTCTCCTTCTTTTATTCAGTGAAACCACACTCCTTCACATCACTGAGGTCGGATGAACTTGACCTCGCTTCATATGTACGTACACCCATATACATACGTGTACACACTGTTGCTCTCTGTCTCCTTGTTATGAGCTGAACTGTGTCCCCTGTCCCAGATTTATGTGTTTAAGTCCCAAGCCCCAGTACCTCAGAATGTGACTATATTTAGAGGTAGAATCTTCAAATAAGTAATTAAGTTAAAATGAGGTCATTTCATGGGCCCTAATCCAATATGACTGGTAATCTTATAAGAAGAGATCAGAATACAGACATGCACAGAGAAACCCTGTGAAGACAAGGAGGGGGAAAGACAGCCATGTAACAACCAAGTGGAGAAGCTACAGAAGAAACTAACCCAACCAACACCTTGATCTCAGACTTCAAGTCTCCAAAACTATGAGCAATAAATGTATGTTTTTAAGGCACACAATCTGTGGTACTTTGTTATGGCAGCCCTAGCAAACTGATATACTTCCCAGTCCTAACCCACAATGATCTCACTATGCCGTCAGTGTATAGCTGAATTGGCTCATACGACTCTATCCCTGCATTGTTCAGTTCTAGCCTCACCTTTTTGTTATAGTTCTAGAGCTCTGTGCTGAGATCATGAGTCCCAAACACATGGGACCCAATTTTTGTGTAAGCAGATCTGTATCTAGTACCACTGGATGGGCACCAGAAACTCTATCTTCTTCCCACTCCCAGCATTCTCCCCTAGCTCTGTTGCTTCCTTCATGCTAAAGCACTGAAGACTGGGCTTAAACACAGATGTTATCTAATAAAAGAGCAAGTTATTTGGGACATTTTAGCTTGATTAGAATTAGTCTATCATAGAGTCAGCAAAATACAGCCGGTGGGTCAAATCCAGCTAGCCACCTATTTTGTAAATAAAGTTTTACTAGAACAGAGCCACACTCAATCATGTACATAGTATCTATGGCTGGTTTCACACTACAGTGGCAGAGCTGAATACAACCCATAAAGCCTAACACATTTACCATCTAGTCCTTTACAGAGAAAGTCTGCAGGCCCCTGATCTATACAAGCATAAGCTCCCCTGATCAGAGGGCAGAGAACTTGTTTGGGAATGGGTGACACCTTGGTGATATTTCTCTATGAGTGAACCAGCTGAGGATTTCCCTATGCGTGGAGCACTAATGGATCCACTTTGCAATTGTTACATTTTGTCCCAACTTTTATGAACTTTACATCTTCTTAATATGAAGTATTTCAGGAAGATTTATTATGCCTTTCAACGGTATCTATCATTGCTCCCTCCTCCTGCGAAATCAGAGTAAAAGTTGTCTGTCCTCTCATCATACTTTGTATTTTCCAATCTGTTGTCTGTGTCGATAATGTTTCCCCTGCAGAATTATTTATCCTTTAGGGCACTCTTGCAACGTTCTTCACCAGAATTCTTCCGATCTACTTTGGAACCCCACAGCACATTTCTTTTAGCTTGAAAAGTGCTGACCCCCATCTTAATGTATATGCACTTCTCTTCAATACTGGATTGTGAGCTCTTGAGGGAAGGGGACAAATGTCCCATTCAACTTTGTATCTTCTAAAAGGTATCTTCATTGTATCTTCATTGCTTTTCATATAGTAAATGTGCTATAAATGGTTAAACTGTTGGCCACATTTCCACATAGTGACTCACAATGTATGCTTCCAATTGCCTGATGGTGGTCTGGAAGTGCAATACATGTTAAAAACTAAAGTTGGAAGCCTAGAAAAGCAACTTAATAAGATAATATTTTTAAATAGCCATACTTTTAGTATACAAGGTAATCAGAAGACAATAATAAAACTTATACTTTAGGAAAGGAAATGACCTTTTTCCAACTTACTTCCATTTCAATATAGAGCACGTGATTCGTCATTTAGAAACAGTTCAGAACACTTGTAAAGCTTTTGTGAACTTTGTTTCCTTTCTGTCTTGGTTTGGGTTGTCCAGAAGCAGACCTTGAGGCAAGGTTTTAAGTGCAAGAAGTTTATTGGGGAAGTAACAGGAAAGCAGTAAGGGAGCTAGGAAGTGAAGCAAGGAAGGAATGAAGAGCAGCTAATAAAAGGTGTAGAGTCGAGGCAGCTAGTGATCAAAGCTTAATTTCACTACAGCAACTCTGGGAGCCAGTGTGAAAAGGCTCCAGATTATCCCACTCAAGGGACAAGGAGCTAGGGTATCTAGACACCAACTCCAATCAGTCCGTGGTTGAGGGCTGCTTCTAGGGGCATGTGCATTTCCAGACACTTCCAGCCTGCTGCGTGGATGGAAAGCAGAATCCAGTGGTTAAAAACAAACAAAAAACAAAAGACACACACACACACACACACACACACACACACACACACACACACACACCAAAAACACCCTCAGGTAATTAAGTGCAGATACTGGCAGTTGAAAAGAGTTGGAGTGCCCTTCAGTGGCAATGGCAAGGAGACAGGGGCAGAGCATCGATATCATCTGTTAGACGCACTTTGAGTATTTCAAAACCGCGCATTCATTCATGGAACAAGTAACTACTGGGGCCTCTGCTTGTGTCACCAGCTTCAGGGCTGGGTGCTGGAGAAGGGTGGTGAGCCAAAGCAGACGTTGTAGCCACAGTGATGCAGCTATGTTCCAGTGGGGAAAGCAGATAATACACATATAAACCACCAAATAAGATAATTACAGACTGGAATAGATAACTTCAAGGGAAGAAATAAGTTGCTATAATAAAGAACAATCAGAGTACAGACAAACTCAGATAATGTGGTCAGAAAAGTCAGATTCCAAAATAAGGGGGTTAACATAGACTAAGCAAGAACTAATTTCCTTGCTTCAAAGAGAACTAGTGCAGATCCTTTCTCTCTGAGTAAATGGGAGCTTACAGAGACTTAGGTTTCCTAAGTGTTATCATCAGAGATGAGTCAGAACTGACTCCCCGTCTGAGTCCACTGGGGCTGCACTAACAAAAATACCACAGATTGCCTCACGGTTCTGGAGACTGGGAAGTCCAAGATCAAGGCACTGCCAGATTCGGTGTCTGATGAGAGCCCGCTTCCTGGTTCACAGACAGCATCCTTTTACAGTGGTCTCACATGGCAGAAGGGGCTAGGGAGCTCTCTGGGGACTCTTTTACAAGGGCACTAATCCCATTCATGAGGGCTGCATCTTCATGATCTAATCATCTCCCAAAGGCCCCAGCTCCAAGTACCATCACATTGGGGTTTAGGTTTCAACATAGGAATTTTGAGGACACAAACATTCAGTCTACAGTAATTTCATTTCCCTAAGACCCAGTGGGGAGGAAACAAAAGTCTCAATCAAAATGCGGGTAGTAATATCAATGCAGATTAAGGGTATATTAAACGGCAAGGTTACTGGATAGAGCTCCAAACAAAATATACCATTATCCATCTAGCACAACCAGTTTCCTATAGACTTACACCACATTTCTTCAAAAATCTTTTGAGCAAGCCACAACCATCCTCACTAATCCTAGCTGAAGAATACAGCCACACTTCTGAATGTTCTAAAACCCAGAATCAACTCTCAAATAAGTCTAAAGCTGGAGTTTCCAAGAGATGGAGCAGTAGGACCACGAGCTCACCTTCCCTCATGACTAAACAAAACCACAATGGACAACTAAACAACCATTGAACAAAAAAGACTGGAACCTAGCAAAAACGATTCTCTTCAACTGGAAACATAAGGAGAGAACCTCAGTGGGACAGTAGGAGGGGTGTGCTCACTATATAACCAAGCCCCATACCCACCAGGTGGGAGACCCACAGCTGAAGAATAATTAAGTCGCAGAGGCCCTCCCACAGGAGTGAGAGTTCTGAGCCCCACATCAGGCTCCCCAGCTCAGGGTTCTGGCATTGAGAAGAGGAGTCCCCAGGACATCTGATTTTGAAGTCCAGTGGGGCTTAACTTCAGGAGCCCCACAGGACTAGGGGAAACACAGACTTCATTCTCTTGGGAAGCGTACACAGAATCTTGTGTGCACCAGGTCCAAGGGCAGAGGCAGTGACTTCATAAGAACCTGGGCCAGACCTGCCTGCTGGTTTTGGAAGGTCTCCTGGGGAAGCAGGGGGCGGCTGTGGCTCACCCTAAGGTCGTAAAAGCTGTTGGCAGACATTTGGTGAGTGTTCATCTACATGAGCTTTCCTGGAGGCTGACATCTTGCTTGGATCATTAGCTCCAAGACCTAGCCCCACCCAACAGCCTGTAGGCTTAAGGGCTGGGAAGCCTCAGGCCAAACAACATACTGGGTGGGAACGCAGCCCCACCCATCAGCAGACTTCCTGAACTCACAGCTACCTCTAGCCGTGCCCCTAGACACGCCCTACACACCAAAGGGCCAGGACCAAGCTCCACCCAGCACTCGGCAGGCACCAACTCCTCCTGCCAGGAAACCTGCATAAGCCTCTAGTCCAGCCCCACCCACCAGGGGGCAGATACCAAAAATGAAAAAACAACAATCCCAAACCTTGTGGAAGGAATCCGCAAAAGCAAGCCAGACTCTACCCTAGCTGGACCCTGGCCCTTGAGTGACAAGAGAGAAGTGTACTGCTGGGACATATAGGACATCTCCCACAGAGGGTCACCTCTCCAAGGTCAAAAAACATAACTAACCTACCTAAAAATACAAACAGAAAGTTAGACAATATGAGGCAGCAGAGGAATATCTTCCAAGCCAAGGCACAAGCTAAAATTCCAGAAGAAAAAAGTGATGAGGAGATAGGCAATCTACCTGAGAAAGAGTTCAGAGTAATGATGGCATAGATGTTCAAAGAAATCAGGAGAAGTATAGCTACACAGAAGGTACACAGAGGGAAGTTTTTAACAGAGTTAGAAAATATAAAGAATATCCAGAGTTGAAGAGTACAACTACTGAAATGAATAACAGATTAAAGGAACCAAGAATAGACTAAATGAGGCAGAAGAATGGATCACTGAGCTAGAAGACAGATTAGTGGAAATCACTACCACAGAACAGAAAAAAGAAAAAAGAATGAAAAAAAAACGAGGATAGTTTAAGAGACTTCTGGGACAACATGAAGCACACTAATATTTGCATTATAAGGGTCCTAGAGAGAGAATAGAGAGAGAAAGGACCTGAGAAAATATTCAAAGAAATAATAACCAAAAACTTCCCTAACTTGGAAAGTGGAACAGTCACCCAAATCCAGGAAGCGCTGAGAGTTCCACACAGGATTAATCCAAAGAGGAACACACCAAGGCACATAGTAATCAAATTCACAAAAATTAAGGATAAGGAGAAAATATAAAAATTAGCAAGAGAAAAGCAACAAATAACATACAAGGGAACTCCCATAAGGTTATCAGCTGACTTTTCAGCAGAAACTCTACAAGCCAGAAGAGATTGTCACAATATATTTAAAGTGATGAAAGGGAAAAACTTACAACTAAGAATACTCTATCGAGCAAGGCTCTCGTTCATATTTGATGGAGAAATCAAAAGATTCACAGATAAACAAAAGCTAAAAGAATACAGCACCACCAAACCAGTTTTACAACAAATGTGAAAGGAACTTCTCTAGTTATCAAACCACAAGAAAAGAGAGTAAAAAGAATAAAGGGTCCAAAGCTGATTCCGTGTGAATTAGACCCAGTTGAACCTGACATGCTGAGACACTGAAGTGCTATATAGTAGTTTAACACCCATTATCATGCTCATCAAATTGAATCAACCTTCTGAAGGTCTACCTAACTGCACATAATTAAAGCAGGTAACTATTATTTCCTAAAAGATATATCTTCAGTGACCAAGCAGTGACTTTTCAGCCAGATGAAACACTGTCAGGTTATTGAGAGCAATTTTTGCCTTTAAAAATTGCCTTAAAAAATGTAGCTGGCTTGCTGAATAAGCATATTCCTTCTTTATTGGGAAAGAGGGAGCAGGGGACTGCTGCAGAAGAAGAACTCAGTGATATTCTCCTTCTGGCAGAATAAAAACCAATCTTTATTACTACGATGGTCAAGATATGCTGTAATCATCAAAATTTCTTCTTTCTCAAAAAAAAGATTCTGTTGTTCTGTGGTTAAAACCCAATTTCTATTGTTCAAAGGTTAGAGATCAGCTTCAAAGTATCTGTTCTCACTACGTGGTCAGGTATAAGGTTCAGCTCTACCTTTTATTATCCCCAACATGAAAATCTGGGGCTCCTGGAACTTCAGTCCACAAAGGCCTGTGTGTGATGAGAGACAACAAAGAACAGAGGTGAAGACCCAGTGATGAAACTCAACCCTACCACTTCCGAGTTAAGTAGCCCTGGGCTTGTCACTTAATCTCAGTTAGGGTCAGTTTCTTCACCTGTAAAATATAAATAACAATGTAAATGTTGTGGGGATTAAGTAAATTTGCCTAGTTCATTGTCTAGTGCAAAAAAGTTACACTACAAACATTCGTCAAATAGATGTTGAGCTTGAAGGACAAACATTTGGGACAAATATTTACATACATTAGAAAAGAATTCTAACCATACTTTTTCTCACTGCTATAAAACAGTGAAGGTTATTCAGTTTTTATGTGAGTAGGAGGTCCATCTATTTGTCTTTACTCAGACCCATCATGGGCCCCAGATCTTCAGTGGTGTTTACTGATTCCTGCATCCACTGTCTGCCTGGGTACTACATAATCATGTGGTACCCAGCCTCTGAGTTGTTTACCAATGACTCTCGTCTCCTGATATTCATCTCCTTGTGCAGTTTCCTCCCAGGTGGACTAGGGCTGAGCTGTATAGCCAACAGGATTTTGTGGACATGATAGTGTGACTTCTAAATCTGGTTCATAAAAGACACTGCAGTTTCAGCCTCGCTCCCTTTTGAATCACTTGCTCTGGAGCAAGCCAGCTACCGTGTCAGGATGACACTCAGCAGCCCCGTGGGGAGGTTCACAGGCTGAGGAACTGAAGCCTCCTAACCAGCACTAACTTGCCGTCAGTGTGAGTGAGTCACCTTGAAAGCAGATTCACGAGTCCCAGGCAAGCCTCCTGACTACCACAACAGCCATCTTCTAGACTGAGCTCTCTCTCTGGGCCAGAATTAGCTAAGTCACTCCTGAATTCCTAACCCACAGAAACTGTGAAAAAATAAGTTTATTGTTGTTTTAAGCCAACTTTTGAGGTAATTTGTCACTCAGGAATAGACAACTAATAAGTCATGCAAAATCCCCTTCCTTCACCCCACAAAAGAAATGCTTGTTCTCTATCAGTAGTGAGTGATTTGCATCAGTGGTACAAAGCAGCTCATAATATACTTGGTGTTTGAAATGATATGAAAGTCACATAAGAGTGCAAAGATCACAGTTGCTCCATTCTGTTCCCCAAAGCTTTGTCAGAAGGCAGAAAGCACTTAGCTTTCAGAATCACTAAACAGGGAATTTATTTCCAAACACTGATAGCCCTACTAATAATATTAATATCACTAGGCTCAAAGAATAATACAGCATTTGCATATCTTTATTATTATTTTGCCCAAAATTCTGCCTTCAGTTGTCTATAGGACTAACACAGATACCTGTTTAAATAACTAGATAAGCCATTTGTTAGCTTCATAACCTTGAAACAATTATTTCTCATTTCTGAATCTCATACTCCTCTCCTGTAAAATGTAATTCAACTCACGTCATATATATAGAACTGTTGTGAAAATCAGGGATATAATTCATGACAAAAACTATTTGCTCCATGAGTGAAACCAAATAACCATCATCACACCTCCAAAACCAACAGAACATGTCTTGAGTTGGATAATGACTTCACTTTTGAAACTAGCAAAGATTAACTAAATTGATAACACGCATTGTCAGTGAGGCTTGAGAAATGGGCCTCTTTCACCTGCTGTGTTTGGGAATGTAACTAGTACAACATTTCTGAAGGATAATGTGTCAAAGGCCATAACAAACAAAGCCTTTTGATTTAGCAATTCTGTATCTAAAAATGTATTCTAAAGAAATCGTTGGAAAAGTGTCCCAAAATGTATGTAAAAGATGTTTTTCATAGGTTTGTCCAAAATAATAAAAATTAGGACTAACTTAAATTTTCACCAGTGTGGAATTGATTAATTTGACCAAAATTGAATCTAACTCAAAAGGAAGCCCTTACATAGGCTGGCCGGTGATGCAACGTTTACGTGACCTGACTTACAGGATGAGTTGGGCACAGAGACTTCTCGTTAAAGCTTTGGTTTTCTTCTCTCTTAGCCAAAGACCCATTCAAATAATGGTCAAAAAGTTAAAAATGTATAATCCCATGCCAGAAAGGAAGATAAGATTATGGTGTAAATGGATGGAGGATATCAACAAATTTCTGGTAGACATAAGCATGAAGTTGAAGCTAGACTATGACATGCATGAAACTTGTAAGTAAGAAGAAAAAAATCTCTGGAAAGTTTCTGGAGTCAAAGACTAAAGATTCAATAAACTGTGAAAGTAAGAAGTGGAAATAAAAAGAAGGGGAGAAATTTAAGATCTGTATGCACTGTGGTAGCCTACCAACTGACAGACTACATTAATACAGGTACCCTGGCACATACCTACAGGCAAAAAAATTCTCCTGATCCAAATAGCTGTTGAGGATGAATGTATTAGCACTAGTGCCCTTCACTCACACCATGGGAGCCCCTCTAACAGTTACAATAGGTAGATCCCTGACCACTCAACCCAAAGAGAAGCCCTTATGTTAACAACCTCCCAGATCACTCTTTAGATCTCTTTATTAAATATAAGACTAATTAGATTTTCAAGAAAAATATGCAGCATCAAAGAGGATGATAAAGAAACTAAAAAATTGATTCCAGATGAACAGATAGTTCAGAAAAGAAAGGAGAAATTTCAAGTCCCTAGTTGATATCCCCTAAGAGAGACAAGAAGTTATTACTTTCATGAAATGACAACACAATATTGTGGAAAGGAAACATCATAGATAGTGAAGGAATTCTTCAATACTAAAACTACGGTTTTAAGTACTGGAAGATTTTCTGACTTTTGTTCAAAACCCCAAAGCAGTCAAAAGTTAGATTAAAATTTTGTCTATATAAAAATTTTTAAATATTTGCATGAAAAAGAGGATTGTAAACAAAGTCAAAAGAGAAATTGCAAACTGGGAGAAAATATTTGCAACATAGATCACAAACTAAAGCTAATCTCACTGGTACATAAACCACTTTTAACTATCAAGAAGAAGAGGACCAAAATCTCAATAGAAAAATGGGATAAAGAGACAGTTCGTAGAAAAAGAAAGGCAAATGACCATGACACATGAAAAAGAATCTCAATTTCACTATAGTATAAGAAACGCAAATTAAAACAACACTGAGATGACATTTCTTACCTACGGAAGTGATAAAAGTCCAAAAAGCTGGCAACAACTTAGCTGTTTACATTGAAGAGAAAAAGACACTTTCATACTTTCCTGATAACAATTAAAAAATGGTACAGTCCTATGGAGAAATATTTGATAAAAATATAATAAATTTATATATGCATTTACACTTTGGCTCAGCGATCTCACTTTTAGGATTCCACCTGAACATACACCAACTCAAATACAAAACAACATATGCTCAAAATTGTGATTCATTGTAGCATCATTTGCAAAGACAAAATATTATTAGAATCATTCCAAATGCCCATCAGTGAAAGGCTGGTGGAACAACTATGGTGCACCTACCCAATGGAAAACAATCTCTAAGAACCAATATGGACTGATTTCCAGGATATATTATTTAGTGAACAAGCAAGGTACAGAACAGTATATAAGTTGTACTACTTTTTGTACTAAAAAGGGAGAGAGAGAAAAAATAAGAACATTTATGCACGTGTGTGTGTATTTAATAAATTTTGTCAAAACAAACACAGTCAAGAACACAGTGCCTAATGAAATGATTAAGGGGGTAAGTTGGAATGGGGTAGGAAGGCTAGCAATGCAAGAAAGATTTCTCTGAGTAATGATTTTATGTGTGAACCATGTTTATCACTTAAAGTTTAGTCAAGAGACAAAAGCACAATAAGTTTGAGTAAGTGAGTAAGTATGGCTAGTTATTTCAACAGAGAAAACTTAAGAATTGTGAACTAGGTATGAAATTGTTATAAATAATACATACATACATATATACATACATACATAGTTAACTAGATGACTGAAAACGTATAGAGAGCCCAAATGTATCAGGACAGCGGTTAAGTACAAGAAGCAGCTACCACCTGTAGGGCAGAAGAATAATGAGAAGACGCTGGAATTGTTAAGATTTAGAAATTGTTTAAATGTAGAATTGCTCCGTTGAGCTGAAACTCAGACTTTTGAGGAGGGGTCACGGCTCAGGTAGGGCTGTGGTCTCTGAGTTCAAAGGAAGGGCCCATGGGCTGGACATCTCGGGGAGGCTGGTTCTGCAAGTATTTGAAAAACTGTAAACTGGATTCAACTGCTTCTACGGAAAAGAACTTACGCTGCAGGGGTGAATAAATACAGCCAGGGTGATGTGCACAGGAACGGGGTGCTAACAAACAGCCCCACAAGGTGAAAACAAGAAGGAGCAAAGTTGCTTCTAACTCTGCTAGCCCTGCAGTCTCTGTCTACCTTTAGATCGTAGCAGAGAGCCAGCTGGAAAAACAGAAATGTGCTTTGCAGAATCTCAGCCCCAGCCTCATAAAGCAGGGTGTAGAAAGCTGAGAGACAATAGCTTAATAACCAACACAACATGTAAATGTTTTATATATTCAAAAATAATTAAATTAAATTAAAAGGAGAAAAGCAAACCATAAAATTGAACACCTACAGAAACAAGTGAACCTAGGAGTATAAAAGCAATAACCACACAGATAAAGAATTATTTTAAGTACAGTAAACTGTTTGTTCTTGCTGTGATACATTCCAAGGACACAAAGAATTGCAAAGATATGTAAAACTTCACTCAGTATGTTTATTATTGGTAGTAATACTGTACTTTAGAAATTATTTTATGCATATTATAGGATAAAGCAGATGAGCATGTGAATGGTATTAACAAGGCTTCTCAGTGTTACAGAAAGAGTGCACCAATTATAAAATAAGCTTCTAAAAAACCCTAAAGTGTTACATTTGAACTGAAACAGTATGAATTTTTTAAAAGATTTTTCCTAGTTCTATTTACAGGTAGGACCTAGAACCAATGATACCTAGTAGCAATAAATGAATCTAGCATCCAGATCTTGGTTTCTAAATATCATACTCCATTAAAAAGGAACCAGGGAATCCTTGGAGAAATGGTTGATTCTACTTCTGAGGTACAGAAAGTCCTAGGCAATGTGGGACATGTGATGTCAAAAGTTAGAAAGTGCTCAAAGACCAACTGAGTCATGAGAAAAGGACACAGGAAGCTAGCTTGATTCAGCTCCCAGTGGTCAAATTCAGGACAATATGGCCATTGAAAAGAATAGTAATTACAATTGATTATAACATTTTAAATAAAAGGTCCTTGAGTCCACAGTGAGACTCAAAATGAGAAAGGAGATAAAAACAAAGCTCTTCTCTTTAAAAGAATGTCTATTAATAAATATATAGATTTTCACACCAGGAACTCTGGTCAGAAGTGCTGGGTGTGAGCCATCTGCACACAGTATCCTTGAGCAAGTGAAACCAGACTAAGCACAAAGGAACAGAAAACAGCCTCAGAAGATTATGAGAAAGGTGGTTTATAAGCCAAGCAAAGGTTGTATACACAAATAAAATAGTTGTATATGACCTACTTTTAAAAAAAAAAGCACAATTAAGAAAATAAAAAAAAATCCACAGATTGTTTTCTATGAAGATATAAAAATATGAAAGAAGATATAAAAATGTCTTCAAATCATGTATCATGAAAAATTTGCATCTAGGATACATTAAAAACTCTTACAACTTAATTATAAGAAAATAAAAGACTCAATTTTAAAATGGGCAAAAGATTTGAATAGATATTTCACCAAAGAAGGTATACAAATAGCTAGTAAGATGAAAGGATACTCAACAGCACTAATCATTAGGAATATGCAAATTACAACCATAATGCAACATCACTGCATGCCCAACTAGAATTGCTTTAATCCAAAAGAATTACAATAACAAGTATTGTTAAAGATACGGAGAAACTGCATCTCTCATGCATGACTAGTGGGAATGTAAAATGGTACTGCCACCTTGGAAAACAGGTTGTTTCTTTCAAAAGTTAAATATACACTGTTTGGGGAAAGCATCCTAGGCACCTATTTGGAAAACCTGGGGAATTTTTGAAGAAAGCTCTAACCATTCTGTCTCTAGACTGCTGTTCTAATCTGCAGATCCTAGACTTCAGCTGCAACATTTCCTGCCCCCAGCCAGCACTCCAGAATGGTCCACACAATCCATGAAAGCAAGAGCCAATTCCTTAATACACTGTTGCTACTTTTTTGAATTCAGTAGTTTTTATGTTTTGTTTTGTTTTTTTGTATACTGACTTCTTGGTTTGTCTGAAGTCAAGGGGAGATTCTGTCAGCAACCAAGGACCTCTCTGTCTTCAATGGACTTTTCTTCAGACTGCAGGGCTTGTCCCTATACTTACTTACTAAATATATAAAGGTATATGTAGTTATACCACTTTCTAGGGTTTTTTCCCAATTGTTGAATATATGTGCACTGTTGAACACACTGGACCCTTAAAGCTGTGCATTTATCTCTATTTCAAAAAACTGAACCCAGGTCCAGCATATACTGAGCTCAGTGTTTGGAATTTAAATGTGAATGGTATGCCCGTGTGTGTGTATTTGTGTATTTTTTCCAGTAATTTATCTATTCCAATGAATCAGTTTATGCAAGTAGGGGGTTCAGGTGAGGGTGGTGGGGAAGCGGGCAGGGTTCTGTGCCTCCCGAACATTTGCTTTTCTTGCTCACCCTTAAGCAGGACAGGAAGAGCTTGTTTCTCTTAGAATATTGAGGTCCTTTACCAGGATTGGCTAAATGCTTAGGTTTGGGCTTAGGGAAATAAGGTCTACCTTTATAAGGACACTGCCATATTCTCCATGTACCTAACTCACTGCCTTTGCAGTTTCTTTTTCCAGGTTCTGGTTATTAGCACTTAGGGCATAAGTCCTTTCCTGTACCAGGAGGACTGTCCCTACAACTGCATTTGGAGATGCTGCTTGTGGGCATGAGTGACCACTATTAAAAAGCCATTTTGCATCAATATTGGTCTTTTTTTCTTCCAGCTAATTGATCCCTTTTAATAAATTCACTTTAATGTCTAAAAAAAAGTTAAATATATACTTACCATACGACCAAGTCATTCTACTCTAATTTTATATCCAAAAGAGATGAAAACATGTCCACACAAAGCCTTGTCTGCAGGTGTTACAGCTGTGTTACTCATGACAGCCAAAACCTGGAAATAGTTCAAATGCCCCTTAACTGGTGGTGAATGGATAAACAAAATATGGTGTATCTACACAATGGAATACAGTACTACTCAGCAATAAAAAAGTTAGAACTATAACATGGGTAAACCTCAAAATTATACTGAATGAAAGAAGTTAAACACAAAGAGAACATTGTATGTGATTCCATTTATATGAAAAGAAAAGGCAAATTTATAGAGACAGAAAGTAAATTAATGCTTGCCTAGAGCTGGGGATGGGAAGAGGGACTGACTACAGAGAAACACAGGGGACCTTTTGGAGGATGATGGAAATACTCAAAATCTAGATATGGTGATGGTCTCACAACTCTGTAAATTTGCTAAAATATCATGAAATGTACACTTATAATAGATGAGTTTTATGGTATATATGTTATATCTGAATAAGGCTATTTAAAAAAAAAAACTCCAGGAAAAACAAAATTCCATATGAGGAGGTCATGGACCAAATGTAAAGTAACTAAAATGATGCATGATTTTGATTCATTGATGGAGTGTTTGAAAGGAGATTCTTTACTTTAAGTGGAACAGGATTTATAATATTGAAATATCAAAAAGAACCATAATCAGACCTTTTGTTCAGCAGCTGACAAATTTTACATATCATAAAAATGCAAACATTTTTGTATATTAGTTTTCAGCTTTTAGAATCAACCTGTAGACACAGCATGGAAGACTTTAATCAGTTATAAAAAAATATATTAAAAGTATCTCCTTTATGATGTTAAACTGTATAATAGCTGACCACAATTGGTCTCTTCAAACAGAGAAGGATGTTGAAATTTTAGAGATACACTTGAAAGCTGTAACTAATAGAGAAACTAAAAATAGTGACTTCACCATCAAAAACTAGGAGAAAAGGGTATGCTGGGATGATGTAAGTAAACTCTACTCTCCTATATTATTATGAAACCCCAGAGAGTGACCAATCCCTGGAGTTGCCTCAATTCCTGCCCTTTATGAGCTAAAACAGTTGAGGTTTTCCTGGATTTCTGCGGACTCTTCTACATCTTTGCTATAACCATCCTCTCTGTCACTGTCTAGCTATACTAGCTTTTAAATTTTGTATTCCATTCAATCAAAGGGAAACTCAGTAAAATACTATGTGAAGATGGATATGTTATATTAAGGGATCTAATTATTTATATTTATTCGATATAATAATAAGTCTCAGAATTAGGAAGTCCTCCTGACTACAGCCATAAAACACCCTCCAATCTTAAGATTTTATCAGTAATTAATGTGATATTTTGACCTCTGTTTGCATTAAACTTTTGTCGCTAATTCTCAATCAATTCAAATATGATGGGGGATCAGGGTGCTATTTATTTAGGGCCAATAAAGATCATATACCACCTACACTATGTTCCCACTTTTGAAAAATAGGTGTGTGAGAGCACACACACACAAAAAAAGACTGGAAACAGACATACTAACATACAACAGTAATTACTGCTGAGTGGTAGTATAATGGGCAAGATTTATTTTCTTTCTTTATTCTCATAGGCTTAAATTACTTCCCCCCACCAAAATATCTGCATTAATTAAAAATGAGAAAAAAAAATTACTTCCACTTTGGAAATTTGGAAAGCTTGGGTCTCATATATCAGGAAAAGGCATAATGGGGGAAAGGGGGTGGGAAGAGTTAAATTTAAGAGTTTGAGATTTGCAAATGTTTTTTTTCTAATATATATACAAAAATAGATTTTTAAAAAATTTCTTCTGTATAGCATTGGAAACTGTGCTATACATATTCAATATCTTTCATGAAAAAGAATATGAAAATGAATATATGTATGTATATGCATGACTGGGACATTGTGCTGTACACCAGAAATTGACACATTGTAATTGACTATACTTCAATTAAAAAAAACATTTTTCATTAAAAAAAATTTTTTTTTAAACAGGAAAAGCATGATGGTCAAAGGAAGGACAGAGATGAGGTGCATCTGCTCATCAGTAACCAACTTAATCACAACTCTAAAACATTCTTGTATAGGTAAACCTTGTCTTGCGGTTAGCCAAAACCATCTTTTATGTTCAAAATACTTATACCCAGGAACCCCTTTGCCTAGATTAGTTTCACACACTTCTCTGGCCACAGTTAGAAACTTTCTGATAACATTTTAGTAGTAAAATCATGAAAAACTTTAGAGAGGATCATCACACTTCAATTCATTACCTGGAGATCAATAAACAGAGCTAGGAATAGCACATAATATAATCCTAGGTTAGTCTACCCTGCTGCCAAGCAGAGTTGCTTTCTCTTTTTCACTGGCCAACAGCATGGTTTGCACCCAACCAGTCACTGCTTGGGGCCAGCATTAGAAAATATTCTCCTTCTAATTTACCTTCCATTGACTTTTTATGATGGCAGGTATTGATCTTGCTTTGTGCCATCAGATCAGATGCTGCAACCCAATTCAGGGCCAGGATGTGACTGTAGGTGATCAGACTTTAATGTGCAGGAGAAATGGAGGTGGAAAGATGATTTATTTTGCTTTTGTAGGGTCTTTTATTACAGACACAGATGTTGGGGGCTTTCCCAGCTAGAATCAGCCACAGAGTAGGGCAGGTGAGCTGTCCTGCTTTCCCAGGGTGCCACAACCATAGAACAAACTGAACGTTCCAAGAATGACTCATTTGATCAGAGAAGCCAAAAACAGCACTGAGAGCAAAAAAAGAAAAGAACAAGGATAATTTTTCAATAGAGTTACTGATGGACTCTAGGCATGAACAAGAAAGAATGGAGGAATGATTGTCTGCTTATTATATAAAATTAGATAAACTCAAACATTCTTGATATCTTTGTTCCAGAGCTGATAGCAAGAGTGGCTTGATTTGGCTTGGCTTGGCTTAGGCAATGTTCTTCTGTTATATATACTCCTTTATTGTTTTCTCTGAGTATTTTCTAAAGAGACTGACTTCATTGTTAGAGCACAGCCATGTAAGTCAAATCCCACACAGTGTGTTCCAAGAGACTGACATTATTCTGTTGGGATGGAATGCTATTGCATCAGATATGCTGGCTATAGGAATTACGTGGACCACCTGAGCCCTGGAGAGCTTAGAGTTATAGATAACTTCTTGAGGTAGTGGGATTTTTAGAGCAAACTCCCATTGTCTTGTTATAAAAATGTGGGAGCTAAAAGAGAGAATGTGACATTTTAGAAACTGTGCATCCCTGAAGAACAGGAGTAAACAAGGGGAAATTTAGGTTTCTTTGATTTCCATCTGAAACAGGAAAAAAGAGAAATATGGAGGACACAATAATGTTGAGTTAGCAATATGTGTCTCTTTGTCTTAAAAGCTGTAAATGACTCCCCAGGTGATTACAGTGTGCAGCCAAAGCCAGTAACCATGGCTCTAGGTCCATCCCCTCCCAAGTGTTCTAAATTGAGCAGAGCAGCTGCTTCAAAGACAATGGTCATTGACATGTCAAACACTTAAATAGGAATATTTTGTTTCTCTACAGAGAAAGGAAGTTCTTAGGGAGCAGGGACTTGTTTTGTCTTCCCTTTGACTAATGTACCAGCACGTGGCTAAGCAAATAATAGGTCCTCCAGAAATATCTGTTGAAGTAAATCACTATTCTTTGCCTGAGAATGGGATCACTCTGTGACTTAAAATGTAACCAAGATTTTCTCAAATCACCAGTCCCCATCCTGTGGAAGGTCCAATGCCTTTACTAATACTGGTGTAAATGTCCAGGAGATTCGCACCCCCAAAGTTCCTTCTGGTGTTTATTTCATGCCCCTGCTGAATTTTTATTTCCCCAGTCCTAAAGCATCAAAACCAGGACTTTCTGCAGGAAGGAATTTCATTCTAAATCACACAACAAACATTAAATCCCACTTTAGACTTCCCTGTTTTTCAAGCCCTTTCTGCATCCTGACACCAGAGACTTCTCACTTGTTTTGCCACCCCAGGTAACCTGTCTTATCATCTTGATGGCTGAAGGCTCCTCCCCTTCCCACCTCTCCCAACTCCCGTCCTCAACCTCCACCTACTTCCAACTACTGGGTCTTTCCACCCATACGACAGATCTCCTCTCCCAGCCATACTGTTAAATCACTTCAAGCCCAATTTTGCACCTCCCATTTAAGCATGCCACTTAATGTGGTGGGTATCTGAATCCTTGTCAGCAACAAAACCAAGTGGGAGAGACCCTGCAATTAGTTTTCATCAGTAGTTCTTAATTGGGGGCAATGCTGTCCTCTTGCAGGAGGAGGCAGAAGGCTGGAGATGGGTAATGGAACTGTGATTTCCCCAATATTACTCCTTCAGATTTCAAATATATTTAAAATACATAAGACCCAAAACTTGGTTGGAAAATCCAATACTATTCCACCTTTAATGCAGGACTTTACATGGATTGCTAAGGTGCTTCTAAAGGTTGAGGGCAGTGCCCATTAGATAAAAAAGAAACACTGGTCCTGTGCTAATGCCGGCTGTGTGGTAATTCACTTTAAAATAGACTGTGTCTAGAGGCATCTGTTTAGTATTTGAAATATGCTTATCAGGAATACCAACCTCCAGAGGATTTCAGTAAGAACTTCAAATACGGTTATCAAAATCAACACCAGATGGTTTGTTTATTAGCATAATGATTGTTAGGAATCATTTTTATCTGGCAAAATCAATGGAATTAGGGATATGTCATGGGCTTGAAAGACTGTTAGGGACTCACCAACCCTTCTTGAACCAGAAGAATAAAATCTGCAACCCCAGTATCCTAATCTTTGGGACAATCTAGAGCTCTATTTGGTCCTATGTTCTTCCACATCACAGAGGACTGTCATCTGACCCAGAGAAAGTTAGCATCTGGTCACCATAGTGGTATTGAATCAGCAACATGGAGAATCTCTTGTTCAAGATGCTTACAGAAATGCCACAAAAAATTCGGAGAAATAAGGGCCTTCCTATGTTTACAACAGGCAGTATGACTATTCTGGCGTTTCCTTACTGATGAAAGCGGGAAGGTTTGGCAGAATTTGGTCTAAGGCTGTTTTCAACATAAAATACCACCTAGTAGAAATAGTGTGAGGGAGACGGACATCTAAGGATATTATGGCATTTTAACAAATGGACCCAAATATTGCTGAATAAACTGAGCTGCCCTGGTTCTAAACAGAAAAACTTCGGCAGCGTTTTTCAGGACAGCACTGGCTCCCAGGCTGAAGAATCATTGGCTCTTTGGGCCAAGCCCACAGCCTCAGTGGGTTCAGACACTCGCCCGGGCTCACGCAGCTGGTTAGGGGTTGAACTGGGCTGAAAGCCTGTGGCCTTCTGAGCCTCCACTTCACAGAATTTCTGAGCTCTTGAGCACTTCTTTCTCACCACTCCACAGGAGTCGTTCTGCTTTGTTTTGTTTTGGAAAAGGAGCACAGTGTCCCACATTATGATAGCAGCTTCTTTAAGCTCTGACCCTTAGCTTTCAGTAGCATAAGAATCAGTCCAATGCACACACAATTCCCAAATTTTTCTGCCTGTATTTCACAATATTTGAGGTGGAGCCCAGAAATCTGCATTTTTCACTTGCATGTTGAGGGGACTAAGACGTGAATGACCTAGAACTATGGTTGAATAAATATATTCAGAATTTCACTTGGGCTTCATTAGGGGTAAGGAGTGACATTCCAGTGGAGAAGTCTAATGAGAATGCTTCTGAGCACCCACTCGTGAAAGTTTAGGTATCAATTTTCAGAGACTGAAGTGACCATTCAATGCATAAAGCCCTTAGAAGCATTTATTAAGTCTGGAGTATATTATTTATCGAATATTATACTTATCTGGTTTCCTCCCAGTAGCTTATCTATTTATTCTTGTATCATTGTACTGCTTAGGGTGTTGTTTTTCTAAATCCAAACACTAAAATCTATATATTCTTTCCTTACAGGTATTTGGTTAGGAGATTTCACAAAAGTTTAAATCCAATTCTGATGTTCCTTTTCTCAAATATTAGCATACAAAAAAGTCACCTAGGAAAAAGAGGGACGCTTCCAGAGGTGATGCTTCTGGAAGCCTCTATGAAGGCTACGAAAATAACTGGCCTAAGAGAACCATGAATGCAATCCATGCCCCAGGACAGAGGGAGGAAACTGAATCATATGGGGATTATCAGTGCCAGGCCCTGGCCACACAGCACTACATCCCACCTAAGGAGCCGTTAAGTGACACCCTACAGCCTCAGAAACACCTGGGATTTCTGATCGAAATACAGATTCCTGGGACACACCTCAGAGCTACTGAATCAGAAACCCTGGGAAATGGGCCCCAAATATGTATTTTAACAAACATCTTTTGTGATTTTTATTGAGACTAAAATTTGAATACAACCCCTGGAGAAGAGTTCTGCAATTAGATTTGTGCCGTTTAC
This sequence comes from Camelus bactrianus, assembly GCF_048773025.1. Classification (NCBI taxonomy): domain Eukaryota; kingdom Metazoa; phylum Chordata; class Mammalia; order Artiodactyla; family Camelidae; genus Camelus; species Camelus bactrianus. The sequence goes on along the minus strand of NC_133542.1, from coordinate 39,325,240 downwards.
AAAAATCCCTCAACTGAGTGCCTGGCAACTATACCTATGTGCCTTTTTAAAAGAGTTTTGGTACAGAGAAGTGACACTTCAACTGAAAGAAATGAAACAATAGTACATAGATGTGATATTGGGGAGAAATGCAGATATTACAGGAGGTTCTGAGTCAGGAAGATTTGAAGATAAACAAGTGATCTATATTTAAGATAAGGTACTGTTGATAAAAGCACTACATTCTAACTAGCTATTTTAAACAGATAATTATGGTGTTAAAAAGTGACAAATGCAGTTCATCTTATCATAATGTGAATTTTTGACAATACAAATGATGCCATAAAAATATAGGTTTGTGACAAGCAAAAAGAGTCAATAAGCTGTCTGATGTGCAGAAACTAACCATGTAACAGGAACACGACTGCTAATCACCAAGTATAAAAACAGAAGGATAAACGCTCTGCCCTGCGGAGGGCCGTGAACCAGAGCTAGAAACCCTCTTTTGAAAGATTTCCCATGAGGGAGGAGTTTGTGAAGCACAATTTAGGCTGGTATGACTAGAAGGAGTCCAGTGATCAGCACTGGAAGTGCAGGAGCACGAATCACAGGCTGGACGCTCCAGCTGAGCTCACCCACGTGTATCACATGCATTAGCACAGGCAACAACAGCATAGATCGCAGACAACGGGAAAATGCTCCAGTCTGAAAAGGAGCTTAGATCATCAAGTCGAACCTTGCTGTATCATAGATATGAAACGCAGGCCAATAATTTAGCTTCTCTGGGCTCTGCTGCCATACCAACTCATTCGTGCCAAGGCAAGACTGCAGCCCAGATGATAAGACTTATTCAGTGTCCTTCCCTCTGCTGAGTTTCCCAAAATGTGGCTGTTCCGCTAAGTCATGACAGAAAATAAGATCTTATATAACATCTGCCTCAAAATCTTAAAATCAGAATATTATATAAATCTTTCTTAATTTAAGCCTCAATTATTTATTGAATAACTCCTATGTGTGAAGTACTTGTTAGATGTTAGAATTATTCCTTTCCTCTAAAACACCTCGCAAAGGTGTTTCATGAGACCGTGGTTATTATGGCATGTCTTCTGTTTTGTGCATATGGACTCTTACTGCCTATTAGGATGATAACAGGCTCTCATACCACTACATTCACACTTTGCACCTGCTGTCTACTGAGATTTTCACAAGACCCGAAAACACAGTTTTGAGGCTCTCCCTTAGCAACAGCACTAAAGACGAAACAAGTGAAATGCTTTCAATTTGGGCTGATCTGTCAGCTACTACCATTGCTACTGAATAGAATGAAGAGGATTCAGGGACAGAGGAAGTGACTGAAAGCTTACCCAGGTGTCTTTTCAGGGAGGAAATGGGGGTCCATTTTCACTCTAGAGAAACTCTATTATAAACTCTATTCGATGGGGCAATAGTTTTCAAAATGTGTAGAGGCCAAGAGTTCCAGAAAGGTGCTTCTGAATGGATGGTGTCTGGGGACAGAGGCCTACAAAGTCAGGGTGGGGGAAGAGCAAACTCTGGATCAACTGAAATAGTTCTTCTTTTAAGTATCTCCTATGTTGGAATCTCCTGAAAGCCTTCATTCCTCCTCTCAAAAAATAATGTTTCTGCTGCTGCTAAAAAATATTTGAAAACATCACACTAAGTCACCATGTATATCAAAAATTCTAATTTCATAAAATGGCATATATAACATTTTGCAATAACCAAAAGCCTTGGTTTACAACTATATTTATTTCATAGATATTTGTCTTCCTTCTCCATATATGAGTATATCTTAGATCAGGAGGATTTATAGAAATCTTTCAAAAAGGCCAAGACAAAAAGAACACTCAATTTAAACAATCAGCTTTTGTGGGGTATATATGTAAACATGAAAGTCCCAGACACCTGTCAGTATCTTTTATTTTTCATGTTAAAAGACTCAATAATTTCCTGGAGGCTGGCCCCTTAAAACCTATCTCACTGGTAAGTTTTCTACACAATGGTAATCACAGACGTCTATAATACTTGTCTAGTGAAAATGTCAAAGGAAACTGTGTGTGACCTCTATTAGCACCACATAATTAAAGGTCCTGATACATTCTGGGAGGGTCTCTGTGGGGATTTTAACCAGGGGCTCATTGGGCACGCAGCTAGCTGGATAGACTGGCCCCTGCTAAAACTGAATACAACTCCGTCACTGCTGAATGGATTCATGGAACAACAATCAGCAATGAAATGCTGTGGGGATCTGAGAAGTTAAATACATGGTAATAGACATCCCAATAAAACTGTTCTGGCAATGACTAATGAATCACCTCAACTTAGCAGTGTCTCTGTCCTGCTAGGAAAGCAACATGGGTGGGGCCAAGCCGCACATTAGAAGCTACTTGAAGTCCTTGTGAATCAGTGCCTTTTGCGTTATTTTTGATAAGTTCACCCAACAAATATTTACTGTATGTCTGCCAAGTGCCAGGCACTGAGGGAGGTGAGGCCTCTGCTCATGAAAAGGTGAAGGGTTTTATTTCTTTGCTTTGGTTCGATCAGTTCCCCGACCTCAGAGCCCATATTTTAGACCTTTCAAGGGTTACTGAGGTCAGGAAAGGGATAGAGCTTGGCTCAACAGTCCTCCCCTCAACCCCCCAGCTGTGCTGACCACTGGACTTAAGAAACTTCAAAGAAGGATCAGCTCAAGTCTCTTCCACCACCTCACCCATTGTCAACAGAGATCTATTTAAACTTTACATCTAAGAAAGCAGGGAGGAGATGCTTTCAACACCCAAATCAAGAAGATAGGAAAGAGAGCAGAAGGGCCCTTTCAGTCATTTACCTATTAAAAAAAACAAATTCTGTGAGCATCAGCTATACAGAGGTGCTGTGTTAGGTACAAAACCGAAGCAGTGAGTGAGCAGGACTCTTGCCTGAGAGAACTTAACAGTCTAAGATGGGAGAAGAAGTGCTATAAATAAGACATTGCCTAAAAGATGCAACAGAGCACTCGGGAAGGAGAAAAAGAAGGCAAAGCTTAACTCAGCTGACAAGAAGGGCAGGGATTCACGACAGAGGGGCAGCCTGCACTGAAGAGACATGAGGTGCTGAAGGCATGGCTGGGCCAAGGCTTGCCAGCCCCCAGTCTCCACTGGCATTTTGCACACTAGGCAGAAAGTCAGAGGACTTGCCCATGGGATTTTTCCCCTTTCTGTTTGACTTCATGTTTTCCCACAGTACCTTCCAAATGGGAATCTTAAGCATCATATTTCCATTTTTTCATATCCAGGGAAATTGGGACTGACCTGAATCCTGGGGCACTTTCTGTGACCTTCATGAAAGGCAGAAAAGCCACTCTGAGAAGTCTAAGCTCTGGAGGCTGGGAGGATCGTGTCAGAATCCCACCAGAGAGTCAAAATCAAAGCACAGAACGTCTTACCTCCTAAGATCCTTCCTGACCTACCGCCTCTTCTTCTCTCCAGCCTCTCTCTACGAAGAGGGTTTTGGTTTCTTACTTGACTGCAACATGATCATTTTTATTGAAACCCAAAATGTGTGATGGTCCGCAGCCCAGGAGGCCTGTGTGGACAGACCTTGAACTCTTACAGTCATTCTCACAACCCCGGAAGAACTACCCAAAGGGCTTCTCAGCAGGGGCCTTACTGTCGTCCCTGACTCTAAATTCCTGGGATGGGGGGGCAGGGAGCACAGAGACCCATTATTTCCAAACAGAACTGAAGGAGCCTAAGAGCAATGAGCAGAATGACAGCACAGCCACCTGCTGATGGAACACTGAATAACTTCCCTCTGACCACAGGTGGACAGTAAAGGCACCTTTCCATGCTGGGCCAGAGGACCAGCACATGATCACTCCACTGAGCATGTGCAGGTGAGGTGCCCAGCACCCAGGAGTCCTCAATGCTTCTCCAACTCCTGGCTGCACCTGGGAACTTTTTAAGACTGCCAAAGCCCAAGCCCCACACCTGATTAATTAAATAAGAATATCTGAGAGATGGTCCTGAGCTGTCATTGTTGTTTGAAAGCTTTCCAGGTTATTCAGATTGACCCACCATGAGCAGTGATCCAATGGGAACAGACACATAGTATCCGAGAGGGTCTGAGACTTAAGATGCTCCATCCTCCTTTCTCATTAGTTTCTAACACCCCACCCAAGAAATCACATCACTGAAATGAAAGCCAGGAAGAGATCATCTGCAGCTGAAATCAAGAAGTCTCACTCCTTGTTAAGGGCTCACAACACCTAACTGTGGCAGTGGTTGTGCAGCCGAGCAGGCATAACTTTGGAAGTCAAGACACACTCATCAAAACAGAGAATGAAAGAGGAGGGATCCCATCCAAAGATACTCCCTCCTCTATTCTCTTTTAATTTTCTTTCCAGAGATTCCAATTTGATTGTGTTGGGGTGGGGCTTCAGGTGAACGTACTTTTTCAAAACCCCTGTGGTGATTTTTAATGTGTGCCAGGGTTGATATTCCAACCTCAGTGCACAATTCTCTATGCATGTTAAAAGGCCAGTTTTCTCCATCCGGTGTTGCCTCCCACAGCTATGTCTATATCTACAGCTCTCTCGGCTGTTGAAAAGAGGTGGTCAGCTGCCTCAAGGATGAACAATCCTGAGCACTGTCTCCAAAGCAGGAGGGTCTGAGGCTTCCCAGTTCTTCCCTTCCTCTCAGTCAGACTGAAGATGTAACACAATCATGGTCCTGTGCAGAGTAATCAGTCTAACCAACAGTCACAGTCTAGAATGTGATCTGGGTTTGGCTGCCACACATGTAGAAAGAGCTGCACTTGATTGATCTGTAGTTTTACTTCTTCTCCTAGAGCCCAGAGCATCAGGCACACACTCCCTGTTAATCTAGACAAACATCACTAGCTGGGAGTCACCGTGAGCAACACACATCTGCACCAGGGTCCTCAGGACTTGAAACACTCTGCCCACATTGCTCATTTATTTCTAATACAAGCCCTCAAACAACATCACTAAAATGAAAGCTGGGGAGAGGTTTATTACCAATCAAAGAATCTAGCTCTCTCCTGATAACCTCCAAGGGCAGCGTCATGGTACAGGCGTTACTGAGGTTGTCAAAAGACCAGGGCTCAAGCCTGGCTCTCCCATATGCTGACTGTGACTCTCTGCTAATGAGGCCCTCAGTCTCCTTGTCTCTAAAAGAGTCCAAAGGGCAAGACTGGATGTAGCAACGTAAGGGAGAACATTTTGCAAAACATTATTTCTCTACCTTTTTTTCCCTTGGACTCCCTTCTTTCACAACACATACAAATTCATTTTTAAAGATATAAATTATTTCCTTCTGTGATATAATTCCCCCACAGATGTGTCCCGTTTGATATCCCAGACATCAAGTTGCTGTAATCTAACACATATGAAGGAAGCGGGCTACATGGAGAGGCTACCAATTAACACAGGATTTAGGGAAAGGCAATAATGCAATTAATAAGGAAACAATCATCACTCTCATTTCCAGTTCTGCGGAAGTGTTAGATTTTATCACAAGGGAAAGTGAAATCATGCAACCAGGCAGAATCTAAACATAAGACAGAAAAGAGAAAGGACCTGGGGTGTTGAAAAAAGTGAGACTGTTCCGTGAAGCAAAGGCAACAACAGGATGATAGAACAGCGTTGTCCAGTGGGAAATGAAAAGGACTTAATGTAACAGGAGAGGCATGGTTCTTAGCTTCTTTGTTACAGTCCTTCCAAGACCAGGAAGGGCAAATACATTCAGCTGTTGAATGAATTCAGCTGCTAGTCTATAAACCATCAGATTACAGGGAAAGAATCTTCATATTACAAAAGAGACCTATTTCTTCATGTTAAGTTCAGATTATTGAAAAATGATACAGAGGATAAAAATGATGAAAATAGTGGCGGGGGGAAGATTTCTCCAAAACTACAGATGAAGAAACCAAGATGGAGAATTTAGCCCTTCACTAAGCCAGGACTTCTATCCCAGACTCAGCTCTCCTCATCACACCACAAAGATGCTATGGAAGATGTATTTTCAAACAAGTAAAAATATTGGCACCATTTATCTGAAAGTCAGACTACTATCAGCCTCAGTAAGTCCAAATATAGAAGTAAAATAGTAATAGTTAATCATGTGCTGAGTGCATTCTATACCCCAGGCTCTCCTTAAAATAACAGTCACATATTGATTCATTTAACTCCCAACAACTCTCTGAGTAGGCACCATTATTTTACCATTTTACAGATGAGAAAAAAGAAGCACAGAGATGGTAAGTATCTGCCTGAGATCACAAAGCTAAGAAGTATCAGAACCAAGATTCAGCCCCAGGCCACTGGCTCCAGATCCCACACATACATCCATTATTTGATTGTATACCACTATTTGATAACAAAAGTGAACCAAAGACTGAGCATTGATAATAACTACCCCAAAACTCTGATCAACATCTATTTCTCTTTTTTATTGTAGTATAGTTGATTTACAATACTATATCAGTTTCAGGTATACAGCATAGTGATTCAGTATTTTTGTAGAATATACTCCATTAAAAATTATTGCAAAATAATAGCTATACGTTATATTTTCATGTGCCTATTCTGTATGTCTTCTTTGGAAAAATGTCTATTCAGATATTCTGCCCATTTTTTGATTGGGTTGTCTGGGTTTGTTTGTTTTTTTTCTTTTTTGATACTGCATTGTATGAGATTTTATATATTTTGGATATTAACTCCTTGTGGATCATATCATTTGCAAATATTGTCCCCCACTTACAGTAAGCTGTCTTTCTGTTTTGTTGATGGTTTCCTTTGCTGTGCAAAAGTTTTTAAGTTTAATTAGGTCCCATTTGTTCATTTTTGCTTTTATTTCTTTTGCCTTAAGAAACAGATTGCTATGATTTACGTCAAAGAGTGTTCTGCCTATGTTCTCTTCCAGGAGTTCTATGTTTTCAGGTCTTACATTTAGGTCTTTAATCCATTTTTGAGTTTATTTTTATATATGGCATATGCCATGATTTCTTAAGCCTCACTTGAAACCTCACTGGATTTTATTTAACATCTAAAATCCTTAACAAGGTCCTGCGTTCAATTCCCAGTACCTCCATTAACAAAAATAAAATTAAAAAATAATGAGACATGTAAACCAATTAGGAAGGCCAGTTGGCTCAGTAGTAGAGCGCATGCTTAGCATGTGCGAGGTCCTGGGTTCAATTCCCAGAACCTCCATTAACAAAAATAAAATTTTTAAAGTAATGAGACCTGTAAAATCCTTAACAAGCTTACAAAGCAGTCTCAGGTACGAGGCCAGCAAAATCTGGCCCCTGCCTACAGCTCTACCTTCATCTTCTGCCATTCTCACTACACTCCAGCCTCCCCAGCCTATTTTAGTGCTCTCCTTTGCACCTGCCATTCCCTTTGCCTAGAATGCTCTTCCCACAACCCTAGGCCCGATGACCTCCTACTCACCCTTCAGACCTCAGTTTAAATGTTACTTTCTCAAGGGGGCTTACCACCATTCTACTTCTCCACAGTGCTCTTCTATCAGAACACTCAACCACAGTGAACAACTATAGATTGATATATGTGATTACTGGCTTTACAAAGGCAAGAGTAGAGACAACTCTGCCCGACCCTGTACTGGCTGTGCCTAATATGCTCCAGAACACAACAGATGAGGAATAAATATTTGTTGGATACATTAATTAATGAATGAAATTCTTTCACATAATTGCATAGTAACTCTAGGAGGTGAGGAGTCAAGGATATATTAAATTCATTTTACAGCTAAGGGTATTTAAAACCAAAGAGGCTCAGGGTGATTTCTATAATCATTCAATGCTGTCTTTCATCCAATCCATGAGAGGAGTTGATCTTGGAGCTGTCCTCCATCTTCAACAGCAAATAAGCTGCATAATCAGAGAATCAGGCAAGGATGCTGTCAAAACCAGCCCTATACCCATTTGCCCAGCACTGGAAAACATTAATGTTCTGTTGTTGTTTCATAGTCATGAGAAGTCCACAGTGTCCTAGGCACTGTATAGAACAAGCCATTGGTTCCAAACATAACCTAACAAAATTAAAAAGTCAAATTAAAGCTATTTTGTTTCCCTTAGAATTTAGTCCAAAAGACTGGATGAGACTGATTCAGCATTTGTTTGGAGTCAACAGAAATAGTAACCAAATGCATGGAAAAGATTGTTCATGTGGTCTTCATCAGGTCATTGACCTTGTAGGCCCCTGGATTCCTCATGTGAAAAGCGAAAATCCTAGACCTGGTGTCCTCTACAATTTCTTCTCTGAATGCATGGTCTTCTATACACATTTGTTGTTTCAACTGCTCACAGTTTGACAGAATAACTTTCTGAGATACTAATAATGATTTTCTTATGTTTTCCTCCTTCCCATTCAAGAAAGCAGAAGTCAATGGATCCACCATTTAGAGGAAATGTGGGACAAACTAGAAACCAAAAGTTGTGTATGTGCGATTCCTCTCCTCGCTTTTATTTCCAAAAGAACCAAGACCACATAGGAGAAAAGAATTTGAGAGATGAAAGTTGAAGAGAAAGATGTCTGCAAATGTAGACAGCAGATGGTTTGTAGACTGCTCTCCAGCAAAACTCAGGAGGCAACAAGACTGCCAGGAAAGAACCCAGTGGGACATGATAAAGGATAATCTTCTAGGCTAGAGCTCCCAGACTCACCAAAGTTCACCATACACCAAGCACAACCCAAAGCACCCGGTCAGCCAGATCTGAAGAGATCATGTGGTCTGGGACAATGGTGTTCTCATAGGAGACCACTTGTATAGAAGACAAATGACCCCCAAAGGCTTGTAGATACCTTGACACTTGCCTAAGATTGCAGAATGGTGGGTGGGAGGGCCAAGCAGAAATTGAGTTGATTTCCAGGGAAAAAACAATTAATGTAGTATTTCCTGGACTTCTGAATTAGCTGCGATTCCTACTACTTTCATATGATTACCTGTCTCAAGACCAAAGGATCTGGTTGTAATGGAAGCCTTGCAGAGGAGAAAATGTTACAGACAAACCAACCTGCATCCTCAGAACTGGATGAGAACAGCAGAAAAGGAAGGTCCCCCCAGTTTTGTGGGGGAGGGTATGAAAGGCTTTTACCATTAACAAATTCCAACTTTTTCTTCTAACAGAGTATACAATTCAGTCACTTTTTTCTGTTTTCTCAAAGCCTAGCACTTAATAATCATATTTTAAATGATTCATTCATTCATTCTAACTTATAGTTACTGGTATAATTGTTCATTTAAGTTACATTACTATATTAAGAACTATCTCAGGAATAAATTTTCTATGCTCATATAATCATAGCTACTTTGGCCAGACTGTTTTTTGGCATCCTGTATTTCTCATTGTCAACTGAAAAAACATATTTCATAATTAAAGAAAAGCTCCAACTAACATCCCCAGTAAAGATAAATAACTAGAAAATGCATGAATAAAATTTCTCTATATTTTCATTATAAAAAAAGACTTGAGAGGTGAATAATTTATATATATTAAGAACGGTAAATATTTCCATTCTATGCTTTAAAATTAACCCCCAAAACATCAACATGAATAAGAAACAGAAGCACAGTCTCCATTTTATAAAACCAGAAGACTTATATAACCCAGAGCCACAATACATTAAGATAGAAAAATTATGGAAGAATGGTTACAACCATTCAACAAAGAAAGCTAACATAATACAAAAACAAAAACAAAAAACAAAACAAAACCTCAAGAATTAGAGATATCTGATAAAGCAGAAAACACAGGTGAGGCAACAGGCTGAAAAGAAAAAGATTATTTGGAATTGTGTCTGAGAGGCACCAAGGCCCCAGCCTAACAGATGAACACCCTCCCAGTCCCTGCAGGGGATGAGCAGTATATGCTGGGGGAAGTGAACAAGAGAGACTGCAGAAGTGAGGACACCAGACACAAAAAAGGTACTGAACCAAAATCAGGAGCTGTGTAATTTGAAAGTCTGTACACTGAACAGAGAGACCACCCCCAAACCCTCTTTTTTTGACCAGTTCCAGAATCCCAGCAGTCCAGTCTTTACTCTCCAAATAATAGATTGGAGAATATTTTCCTGATAAAGTTGAACCACCCCAGAATAAAGACCTATCGAGACTGACATGTGAGGGTTTCCAACCAAAATGCTGGATAATCATCTGTCCTAGGAGACCCATCAGTCAACAATACCAACACATAGTAGCTTTCAATTAGCTCCAAGCCACTACTAAGAAAAGTGAATGATGAGCTACAGATCATTTGAGGCAAATAAACAATGCCTCCAATAGGAAAGGTAGAGAGAAAATACAGAGATAAAAGACAGAATTTGGAGAAAAGCAGCAATGCAAGAAATGGGGTGGGGGGGTTAAAACTTCAAAATAAAAATAGTTATATTATCAGAGGGAAAAATAGAAGATATTGCATTCATAAAAAAAAAAAACAAGAGTTTTAAATAAATAATCAAAGAAAGGAAATAAATTTCAATTTTTAAAAATATCACAACCAAAACAGAAATTTCTAAGAAATTATAAGTGAGAAGGTAAAGGAACTCTTCTAGAAAGTAAAAACAAAAAGGGATGGAAAAAAGAACAAAAGTAAGAAAATCAGAATATCAATGCAGGAGATCCTTCATATCTATATAGAATAAGTTGCAAAAAAGGACAATGCAAAAAAATTTCCAAGTGAAACTTGATGAAAAGGGTCCACCAAGTGTCCAGATCAATACATGGAAAAAATTACTGCCAAGGCATGTATTCTGAAATTTGAGAATACCAGGAATAAGGAAAATTCTAAAAATTTCTGGGGGCTGAGGGGTAGTTCAAAAAGGTTCAGGAATCTACACTGCACTGTATGTCCCACCAACACCTTTGGAAGCTATAAAACTATAGAGCAATTCTGAAGAGAAAATTAGTTTCCACCAAAAACTATACCCAGGTAAGCTATCAATTAAGTATGAGAGAAGAATTTTTTAAAATTATCAGGTATACAAAGTTTCAAAACTGTGTCTTCACTTTAAACTTTTCCCTTTTCTAAAAAAGCTACAGAAGGATACGCTCCAGGAAAACCAAGGAATTAGCAAGAAAAAAGGAAAGCAAATGACTTGGAGAAATAGGGAATCCAATACAGAATAAAGCAAAGAGAGCTCGGGAAGATGGTAAAAGGAAATGCAAAGATAACAGTTGTGAATTAGGTCAAGCAACAGCCCAGAAGGACAAGACAGAGCAGAAGGAGACAAGACTTGAGGAAAGATATCTACAAGCTAATACAAAACTGAAATTTTATCTGACATGTTTGTGTAGCAATTGAATTAAGAGGCATTTATAATAGTATTGGAGGGTGAGGGAAACTAACCTATGGTTTTAAATATATATAAGCAAATGAAAAAAAGAGGAAGACAGAGAATCATTATCTCCAGGAAAAACAAAAGGTTGAGGTAGAAAGAAAATGTAATCTGTTGACTCACTCGAATATAGACTTACCCAAACTATATGAAACCATGGTTAAATAAAAAGAGTAAGTTGATAATAAGCTAAAAACTTTATCTTCCCTAATACAAAGTCAATAAATGTCCAAGACTGGAGACGAAAGAGATAGAGGTAAACTACATTATTTGGAAATATGGATATAAATACAGAGGATATAGCTTCAAAAGTTAAAGATGGATGCCTCTGGGAAGTAGATTAGCAATGGTCAGTAGGAACGGAAATAAAGTAAAGACATAAAAATAAAAACAAAAGATAAAATAGAAGTCCTTGTTGGATTTTATAAGCTTTTACCATTATTTGATATTTTAACTATGTGTGTCCATTATTTTCATAAGAATACAAAATTTTTAAAGACAGCTAATTCTAGGACTTCAGGCTAGGTCATTCATAAGAAACGTATTAATACGGATAAACTCCAAACTCATAGTTCTTGGAAAACTTAAATACATGTCCCTTTAATTTTGAGACTACTTACTTTCTTTGACTTGAAAGACAGTTAGTGATTCTTCTTGAATGAGGGCGGTCATGAAATTACAGTCTCTTCACTGCTGTAATAAACATCAGCCAGCCTAATGATCAACAAAGTACTTTCTTAATGTTCTTTGTTATTTTAAAAAGAGAACCATCTTTTAGGGAGCTTCTGAACGTTTTGGAAGACCTTTGGAGCTATGCTATGTTTGGGAAAACTACTAGGATATATTCTTTAGTTACATCAGTGTAAGGTAATTATCCAATCATTGCTTTTGGAGGAAAAATGGCCCCATTTTGGGAGGCCACCTTACATCTGAAGGCAGGAAGTACTGATTCAGATGTTAATTGAATTTAATCATGTAAACTAACAGTCTGTTTAACTGGACTATGCCCCTTGAGGAGGGAAAAGAAAAAGATGTCCTAGAGGAGAGATTACTGTTGTTCTTCTTTTTTTTTTTTTTTATTTATAGTCAGTTTACAATGTTGTGTCAATTTCCAGTGTAGAGTACAATTTTGCAGTCATACATGAACATACATATATTCATTGTCACATTCTTTTTCACCATGAGCTACCACAAGATCTTGTATATATTTCCCTGTGCTATACAGTATAAACTTGTTTATCTATTCTATATATACCTGTCAGTATCTACAAATTTCGAACTTCCAGTCTGTCCCTTCCCACCCCTCTCCCTCCTAGCAACCACAAGTTTGTATTCTATGTCTGTAAGTCTGTTTCTGTTTTGTATTTAAGTTCATTTGTCTTCTTCTCTCTCTTTTTTTTAGATTCCACATATCAGTGATATCATATGGTATTTTTCTCTCTTTCTGGCTTACTTCACTTAGAATGACATTCTCTAGGGACATCCATGTTGCTGTAAGTGGCATTATGTTGTTGTTTTTTTATGGCTGAATAGTATTCCATTGTATAAATATACCACCTCTTCTTTATCCAGTCATCTGTCGATAGATATTTAGGCTGTTTCTATGTCTTGGCTATTGTAAATAATTCTCTTATGAACATTGGGGTGCAGGTGTATTTTTGAAGTAGGTTCCTTCTGGATATATGCCCAGGAGTGGGATTCCTGGGTCATATGATAAGTCTATTCCTAGTCTTTTGAGGAATCTCTATACTGTTTTCCACAGTGGCTGCACCAAACTGCATTCCCACCAGCAGTGTAGGAGGGTTCCCCTTTCTCCACAGCCTCTCCAGCATTTGTCATTTGTGGACTTTTGAATGATGGCCATTCTGACTGGTGTGAGGTGATACCTCATTGTAGTTTTGATTTGCATGTCTCTGGTAATTAGTGATATTGAGCATTGTTTCATGTGCCTATTGATCATTTGTATGTCTTCATTGGAGAATTGCTTGTTTAGGTCTTCTGCGCATTTTTGGATTGGGTTGTTTGTTTTTTTCTTATGAAGTCATATAAGCTGTTTATAGAGATTACTGTTCTTACATGTAAGGCTGTCCACGCTCCCCTCCCCGCCCCATGAGACATGCATACAGCCACATCGGGTTATTTATGCTGGATGACCCACACTTTGAAAACTGCGCTGTATTGTGATGCTTAGGCTGGACTAGAAAGTCTACACTGGACCATGATTTGAGGCAGCTAAAGAAGATAGCTGTGTCTGCATTTGGAGCAAACTGGAAGAAAAATGGTAAGCCTGGACACAAAAACAGTTCTTAATCTAGCACCCTGAGGAATGATAGCAGGACCAAAGTCATGGCAAGTGAGGCCTCAACCACCATGGTGATTCCTGCCAAGAACAGTCTTGCGCAGTACCCTGGATCACCTAACCTTGGTGGTTACACTGTGTCCCAGCAGAAGGAGAAATTGCAGCAAAGGAACTGGACTCTTCAGCAGCCTGAACATTATATTGATGATATCCTTAACTGACCCCCTTGGACTTGGTAAGTAAACCTGAGGGTCCCAAGTAATATCAGGGAGGAGAACTTCTATAGAAAAATGGCCTTTTCACATGTTGGGATGGGGATACAAAGCCATATTCATTTGAATATATCAAATATGCTGTGGCCTAATTATATCCTTAGCTGATGAGATGAAAGTATATAGCAGTTTGTTTTGTACTGATCCTGTTATAGGTTGAGGGACAAGAGAATATTTTTTTAAGAACACCTTTAACCCAGCTGTGCAGAATCAAGCACCATTAGTATTTTGGGATATACATTTTTGGAAATGTTTCTCATGTAAATGTACAAACTCAGACAGAGGCAGAGTTAATCCCCCTAAATGAGATAATACTATACAAGATGTTTTAAATTGTTTTTCACTTGAAAAAATAATGTGATAACTTCCCATATCAAATACAGATCTTCATCATTTATAATAATTGAATTATTCTCCATTGAATGAATGTATGATAGATTTTTAATCAGTTCCATGTTAATGAGTAACTGAACACCTTCAATAGCATTATAGAGAATATCCATTGTGTCCACTCTATGTGCCACTACCCTCATTAGCTCTTTCAGAACTGTTGCAATGGTTTCTCACATAGTATCATTTTGTCTGGTCTTGGCTCTTTCAAAATGATTCTCTACTAAACAACAGACTCCCTAAACCAGTTTCACTATGAAATAATCTCCAAGTTACAAACAAGACATAGAACTCTTCATGAGCTAGACTCTGCTGACGTTGTTTATAATTTGATTTGGAGTGCAGTGTTCTTTTTATAACCTGAAATGAAGATCAATCTCTGTTTGGAGAGGACTACCGTCTCCATCATTTGAGAAACTATAGTCTACAGTTATAGAAAGCATCCACTAGTTCACACAAGCCCACAGCACTGTTCGCTAGGGCCACACTCTAGGGCATGCAGTGCCCTGGGAAATATTTGATTTTAAAATGCATTGCAAAATTCAGGGCTCCATGTGTAGCATAGGGAATAATGGATAGAGAAACATACTTAGAATTAACATTGTCTAATCGGTGCATGTGAAGATTCTTTAGAGCATCCAGACACAAGTTTTTCCTGTTCAGGTCCATAATCTCTTCTTTAATTGTCAAATATCTCATGACTAGAAAATGTCCTATCTCCCACCATGAGAAAAAGTAGCCACACAGTTATTCACAATGCTCTAGCTCTTCAGAAACTCTTTGCACTGAAACAATATAAATCATCTTGCCTTTGCAGTTTCCGAATACCATTTATTTAGTGCTGATTATCTCATTACTCTTAACACTGCATCATCCATCACACTGTCCACGAAGCTGGATTCTAGGGATTCTCTTGAAAGTTGTTACTGCAGTCATTGATGAAGATCATAAACACAAGATTTAGCCAAAGTAAAAGGGGAGGATGTGGACAAAAATTTGTTTTTTGGCCACATTAAATTTACCATTCTACACAACTTCTAACCATATCTTCCTTGAAATCATTGCCTTCTTAGAATGTGAACTCCTTCCACATCAGCCACATACCTGCCTTCCACACACTGCCACCTATAAGGAGGACAGGCGGGGGTCCTTGTGTGCTGTGAGAGGATCTGACATATACACAAGGAATGTTCATCCCTAATGATCCGCCTGAGAGAGCACAGTGTCACCATACCGATTAGAGGCAAGAAAGAGAACATGGACTGGCAGGATCCACTGGTGTCACAGAACAAAGGTCTTGAAAGCCACTGGGGAATACAGGCACACCATGCCTGGAGACTATCTGACAAGTGGCACAGAGCCTGCAAAAAGGCAGAGTGTCCACCGGGGGGTGCTAATGGAGGAGGGCATCTAAGGTAAAGGACAGCTGGCCCCATCCCTGCCATGATTACGTGCTGTAAACTGGAGGTAACACTATGATCAAGACACATGGATGAGCAACAGCAGACACACAAGCCCATACACATGGCTCAAGTCCAAGGTGGACCATTGGAAGCCCAGACCAGAACTCTTTCTGAGTCTCCTGTGATGAAAGTTACCCAGAATCAGCATGTCAGCATCGTTCTGGTGGCACAATCTCATGTGATCTTGCCAAAAAAAATACTGCAACAGGACCAATCTGCTGCCCTCCTGGAACCAGACAGGCACAGGGCACCAGGACAACCCCATAGGCATGAGTTCACTGGGGCATCTAGTCAACCTCTGGCCAGCCCCAGGCCCAGGAGGGTCTTATAAATTTTTGATGAAGGAGTTCCAAAGATGGGGCCCTCTGAGGCCTGGGATTTAGGTAGGCACCCTATTTGCCCCGGACTAAGATGAGTGTTATTGTTCACATTTTATTACATATCTCATTCATTTCAGTCTTCAGCTGAGCACCTTTTTTGAGCTTGCCTAGTAAGTCAACAGACGAATCGAGCATAGCTAGTTATCTAACAAGCATTACTGATGTAAATATCTGCCCCAAATCTCAAATAAAAATTCTGATACTCAAAAACGAAACAGAGAATTACCATATAACCCAGCAATTCCACTGTTAGTTATATACCCAAAAGAATTAAAAAGAACTACTCAAATAAGCACATATACATCCTACTCGTTTCAGCACTATTCACATTCACAACAGCCAAAAGGTGGAGACAGCTCAAACATACATCAATGGATGAAGGGATAAACAAATTGTGTATATATATGCAGTGGAATGTTACTCAGCCTTAAAAAAGAATGAAGTACTGATTCATGCTACAGTGTGAATGAACCTCAGAAACATCATGCTAAGTGAGTGAATAAACAAAAAATGAAAGGACAAATACTATGACTCCACTTATATGAAATACCCAGAATAGGTAAATCCACAGACACAGAACACAGACTGGTGGTTGCCAGGGGCAAAAGGGAGAAGGAAATTGAATATAACTGTTTAACAGGTAGGGGTTTCCTTTTGGGGTGATGAAAATATTTTGGAACTAGATAGAGGTGGTGGGTATTGCACAACACTGTGAATGTATTAAATGCCACAATGAATTACTTGCTTTAAAATGGCTAATTTTATGTTATGTGAATTTCACCTCAACTTTAAAAAAAAAATCTCAATCTTAAAAGATATTTATTCACAACACAGTTGACATTAAGTTGTTACACTTAAACACAGTAAAATCAGTCGTGACAATTTGTGGTCATATTTATGATTATTATTTCTCATAGAACGAAATATCACTGAGAATATAACCCAAAGTGCATCCAGTTAGGCTGGTTTTCAGAGAAAGAAAATAATGATGAGGGGAAACGTTGCTGAAAAGAAGAAAATCTATAGGAAAAAAAAAACCCTGAAAAAAAAAAAGAATTGCATTTGTGTACTTAAGAAAGTGCTCTTTTTATTGAGAATTTTTTATATATCACAGAAAAGAAACACACTCCAGCAGCTGGCCTTGGAAATTATAGAATAATCAGAAATCCATTTTATAACCAAAACCTTAAAAATATTACTTTAGCATGGTGGTCGTTGATAAAGATAATTGCTATCTGTTCAACAACAAATATATTACAACCAAAGATTTAAAGCAAGCACAACCTACAAATTTTCTGTGTTCTTCTGTACACTGTTCAAGAGATTTTCACTGGAAAGCTGAAGCAGCAATATGATTAATTCGTATACGAGTTTAATCTTATTACAGCCATTACCTTCTAAGTGGAGATATAATTCAAACAATGCTGTCTTTCTTTTCAGACTGCTCTTATCAATTTCAGATATTACAATAATTATTTTAAGCTGTTATAGCCCACAGGCAAAATGAAATAGCATATAGAACTATAAAGCTTTGTAAAACAAAACATGTAAGTAGTCAAACTGGGCTTATTACACCCTTGCCAGATAAAGAGGCTAATCATCAGTCAAGAAATAAGCACATTAATCCTGAAGGAAGAAGCATTTGCATCTCTATAATGCAAAATTACTTCCGCACTAAAAGATCATGTTGTGGAAGAAAATATATTTCTCCCCAAAACAGTTTTTTTTAAGTATTTCAATCCTTGGGGTTTTTTGCACAAAAATGAAACAAAAATCATCTACTTTCAGAGTATAATAAATTTTTAGGAGTAATTGTTCTTCAACAGAGATAAAAAGCTCCACTATTAAACATGCATGATTTTCTAGATAATATTAAAAGCAATGAAATTACAGTTATGGTAATTGATATGGTTCCTACCTGATAATGATCAGGGTCAAGAGTTTAAAACTCTTATAGCAGAACACGCTTTGCACTTTTTATGGTCAACTAAATGATTGGAAGGTTGGCTTTGCGATTGCAGACCCTGGACTCTCGCTGCCCTAACAGAGGTAGGAATGGGAGCAAGTGTTGCTAAGAAACTCCATGCCCCTGCTTCTTTCATTAAATGCTCTTATCTCCCCCAAACCAGAACTGTTCTTTCCTTAGGAAACGAGTGTAATTCTCAGTTATCTGGGCAAATGAGAGGCATGCATAACAAGGATAAATTAATTTCGCAGTTAATCTCAAACCCCAGTTTCAGCCCCATTTTATTAGCATCCTATATGCTTAACACATTGACTAAATGGAATCCATAAATTAAGATTAAATAAACAAATAATCTTCTAATTCATTCGGAGTGATGGTAACTCATACAATTGTGGGGCCCTCTCCGGGTCCCACGATGCAGCTATGAGCCTCCCACTTTTTGTCCCTGCTGCTAATGGACCCCTGACCTGCAGCTTGTGCTGTGCTTTCTGCCAGGGGAAGCTGAATGCAGCACAATTTAATTAGACCTTTTGGGTGTTCATTTGTTTGTGTATGTATGGACCAAATTCCGTGGAGCCAGAGGATTTACTGAGGTGTTAGAAATAAGAAGAAAGATCATTACCTTTAATGTGACAGATAACAGGAAACTCTTAGGAAAAAAAAAAAAGCTCAAAGGGAAGTCAATTTTTCGATAACCTGGCGATCACAGTTGACTGTGTTTATGATAGTACCCCAGAATGATTCTGAGCCTTTAATGACGTGATGTGATTCTTTCTAAGAACCAGAAAAAAAAATCTATAGCATTACCATATTAAAACACTGGCATATTTAAAAATCAGTGCATATACAGGAAAATGTTAACAGTGCTGTTAATCAGAGTTATCTTGGGTGCTGAGATTATGGTACTTTCTTTACTTATCTGTATTTTTAATTTTCCCCAAATAAAACATATTGCCTTCACAATTTTTAAAAAATCAATGATAATTTGTGTTTTAATTTTAAAAATCAGAAATTCTAGCTCAGCAGGAATATATGCTACTATTCAGTTCCCAACCTGTCTTTGCCAGGAAAAGAAGCAGAGTATGCAGATATCGAGGTTCCTTGTCGAAACTTCAATTGTATTTTGTTCAACAAAGTTTCACTTAAGAATTTTTTTTAATGGTTCCACCAATTTTTTAAAAAATTGATTGGCAGCCATTAATCTGTTTGTTTCTTGGAATTTACCGTAGACAAAGGTCTGTGTTGAGAAAACAGTCACACAGAGGTTGTGATTTTTCTGTTGCTCTCCTACTCATCCTCACGCCCCTCTATGCATCCACTTTTCCTTTAATCCTTATTCTTTTTCCTCGCATGTGTGTACCTCAGCCCAAGCCTGGTTTTTCCAGTTCATACTCACCTTGATTCAGCATCACAAATCCAAGAAGTTAAGCAAGCAAAGAAAGAACTGTCCTTAAGAGAACGGGAGAGGAGGAAACACTATATATATATATATTTATACACTAATCAACTATTTGTCTCCATTGTGTCCTTGGGTATTTGGGGTGGGTGGTGGAGAATAGCTGAAGTCAATGGAAAGGTTTTTGGTGACTGAAAGATGAGGGGGAGAAAGGATTTTAAGAAGCATGACTGTGGGTTATAAGAAAGGTTTATTTTTGATGTTTTTTGAGAAACTCTTAAGATTTGCTGGTAATCAATTACACTCTGGTCAGACTGCTATTTCTCTGAATATATATTTAATAAAGACTGGTGCTTAATAAAGACATGGTGCTCCTGTTATACACAGGCTCCGGCCCACATAGGTGGTGGGAGGCAAGAATAAAAGCAAATCTAGATGGATCTGGACATCGAACTATCTTGGTCCTCAGCATGAATCTTAATGGCAATGACAACTGGTGAGGTTTCCAACTAAGGAGACTCAGTGTGCCTCTGAATCTATGACGGTAGCATCAATATATATCAATATCAACTTCCCATGTTCCTTTTAAGACACTGACTCTCTTTCTCATACAGATACACACACATGGACACACACACAAACTTTTTCTCCAGAGGACCAGGCAATGTTTATTTTCGTGTCTAGCTAGTTTCAAGGGGACAAACAGTTGAGCTAATCACTCGTGAGACAAGGCATGGAAAAGTTGAACAGTCTGTTTTTGGCACTGTCAGCAGCTTCAGGCCAAAGGAGGAGCTTCAGTGTCTGGCCTTGTCACAGGTGAACAAAGGAGTCGTCTGGGAGTCTTACAGGAGTCACGAGAAAGAATGAAGAGCGGACAGTGAGTGTTATCTAAGTCATATAGGGAAATGTGGCTCTTCGTAGCAGCCTGCTCCTAGAAGACAAAAAAGTGAGGGGATAACTTAACTGCAGTGTTTTCAGGGCTCAGGTGAAGTTCAACATTGTGAACTTCTGAAAGGGAAAAAAACTGAGTACCTGAGACTCTCCCATGAAAAACACAATTTCATTACATCACTGGTTACAGAGGCTAGTGTGACTAGCTAATCTCTAGAAGTAAACCTCATCTGAGTAACACTTGAGCATTTTACCACTTGCAGAAGTGGAAAAAATTTTAGATGAATTCCTTTCCACTGCTCCACAACAGAATGAATGTGATGAAACTGGAGGGTATCTAACAGGCAAAAAGGTATGTTGGTGACCAAACTGCACTATAAATGTCATGCCGTTAAAAAGGAACGTTTTTAGTGATGCAGCATGGCACAGAGGAAAGAACGCAGATAGACTTGGGGTTCAAATCCAAGGTCCATCATTTACTAGCAGTGCAACCTTAGGTGACTTAACCTCTCTAAGTCTGATATGGAAATGAGGAATAATAAGACTTGCAAGAGTCTCATGAGTAGAGATCATGTCTGTGAAAGCCTGCCTAGAATGTGGTAGGTACTCAGTGCTGGAATCTCACTCCGGCCAAGGCTGAGGCATCTCACACTCAGTCCATGAATGCCTGCACGGTTGTGTGTATGTGAGGGTTTCATAACTGCTTGAGTCTATGCACATTAAGTCAAACTCTCTCCAGTGAATGAAATCAGGGATGTAAATCTTGGGAACTATCAATGATCATATCTCCTGCCATATGGGGAAAGTCTGCGCTAATACCCAGAGGAAAGGCAAAGGGAGGGAGTAAGAGAACCTTGACGTTGTTCAAGCCCCTGGTTCTAATTATCCTTCTGTCCAGCTCCACCCTTCCTATAGCGTGGCTGTGCAGAAGGTCAGGCTTCTGTCACTTGTATTCCCCAGAGTTCTAATTAATACAGGCAGCAATTGTTCTTCTAATAATAAGCAAGGTGTCATGAGTAAAAGAGAGACAGCTGAGAATAAACATTCTCTTCACAACTTTATCTCCTCCTGAATAATTTATCCCATCACTAATTCTCTGCTTTAGACTAACAGAAATCAAAGAATATTAAATATAGTCTACACTTTTTCAGAAGACGGTTTTTTCCCCCGCATTTGACTTTATCTTGTTGGAATTCTTCTTCAAAGAATGAATTTCATCCTGACTCTCATTCTCATCTTCCCAGTGGAGTTTTTAAAGTAAGCTGATGGTTTTGATGTACATCCTATTCAAGCTGCATAATATACGCATAATATACTATTACCTAGCCTGTTCCATCTGGGAAACACTTAGAGATAAAGGAAATAATCTGATTATTTGCCACATACAAATTGCTCCTCTGAAAATTAGGTTTTTAATGTAGAAAATTAGATCATATTTAATGCTTTCTTATCTGGCTTAGGCTTTTTAGATATTCAAGGGACTCCAACTGAATACTGACATGCAGCAAAACATTGCAGTACATGTAATAGAGAAACTTCAGACTATGCAAATAAGAATACATTTATGCTGCTATCCTGCATCTAGAGTTATTCTTAAGAGTCTTTTTTAGGGACTTTAGAACCAAATAATCAGAGGTAAGAGTAAGATACCTTAGTACTTGCTAGGAAATACTAAATTCATTCTGATTGCACATACTCTGGGTAGCACTAAGCAGGTAAGGCCAAACACACCTTTAACAGTAATGTGATTTGTGGACAGTATGTACTGTGAACTAAACCACTGTAAAAGAAAATGTAGCCTACATATAGGATCCCCCCCCAAAAAAAACAACAAAAACACAGATTTATACTACTGCACACCCTGTCATGCTAATAAGATGCTTCTGAAATTAGAACCCTGTTATCAACAATGGTACTTGGTTTTAAGAGTTTAAAGTTGTCTGGGTTTGTAATTTTGGTTACCTTTAGAAAATATCTATGCAAAATATTTCACAATTTTCAGAAAACTTATTAGAATGCCCATCTGTTTCCTAATTAAAATTAAATGTGCAAAACCAATAAAACTTTGCCTTCTTTATCAAAAAGTAGTTTCTGCTTATAAAACCATAACTCAAAAAAAATGGACCCCAATGTTCATAGCAACACTATTTACAATAGCTGAGACATGGAAGCAATCTAAATGTCCATCAACAGATGACTGGATAAAGAAGAAGTGGTATATTTATACAATGGAATACTACTCATCCATTAAAACCGACAACATAATGCCATTTGCAGCAACATGGATGCTCCTGGAGAATGTCATTCAAAGTGAAGTAAGCCAGAAAGAGAAAGAAAAATATCATATGAGAACGCTCATATGTGGAATCTAAAACAAAAAACAAACAAACAAAGCATAAATACAAAACAGAAATAGACTCACCGACATAGAATACAAACTTTGGTTGCCAAGGGGTTGGAAGAGATAGACTGGGGTTTCAAAATTGTAGAATAGATAAACAAGATTATACTGTATAGCACAGGGAAATATATACAAGATCTTATGGTAGCTCACAGAGAAAACAATGTGACAATGAGTGTGTATATGTTCATGTATAACTGAAAAATTGTGCTCTGCACTGGAATTTGACACAACATTGTAAAATGATTATAAATCAATCAAAAAAGAAGTTGTGGTATATATACACAATGGAATATCACTCAGCCATAAAAAAGAATGAAATAATGCCATTTGCAGCAACATGGATGGAACTAGAGATTACCATATTAAGTGAAGTAAGTCAGACAGAGAAAGACAAATATCATATGATATCACTTATATGTGGAATCTAGAGAAATGACACAAGTGAACTTATTTACAAACCAGAAACAGACTCACAGACATAGAAAACAAATTATGGTTACCAAAGGGGAAAGGGGTTGGAGGGAGGGATAAATTAGGAGTTTGAGATGAACACATACATACTACTATATATGAAATACATAAATAACAAGGACCTAGTGTATAGCACAGGGAACTATATTCAATATCTTGTAATAACCTATAATGGCAAAGCATCTGAAGAAGAATATATGTGTATATATATATAACTGAATCACTGTTGTACATCTGAAACTAACACAACATTGCAAATCAACTATATTTCAGTTTTTTAAAATTTTTAAAGGTAACTTAAAAAAAACAGTTTTTGCTTTTATCCCTAGCCAGAAGACATCAAGCATATGCATACACACATGATCTCAAAGCCCTGTCCATAGCCCCTCCACCTATCCAGAGGTCACTTGCAGACAGTTCCCTTTTACCACCACGGCTTCCCGCAGCATCTCCTTACTTGAGGGCATCCTCTGACCACACAAGGGAGGTCAGGCACAGACTGGAAGTTCAGGAAGTGAGTGCTCCAGGAGTGACTCTTAACTAATGAAGGTAGAGATTGGTGGATAATCTCAGATTCCTCACCACTCAGGGTGACATGCAGAAGCTCATTCCACCCCATCCTGAAGGGTAGGACTGATCTTTCCTCCCTTCCCTGTCTCATTTCCCCGCTCCCTCACAGTGCCTCCTGGGGTCACTTCCCATAGAAACTACCTGCACCCAAATCCTAGTCTCAACATGTGCTCTGGGGAGAACCTAAACAAAGACCATCTCCAAGCAGCTGTGTTCACTCTGCGTTGCTCCCTTCCCTTCTTACTACCACCTCCCTCCTTTAAACCCCCAGTGTGTATAAAGTTTACCTCCATAAATCTTTTTTTAAAGATTGTTGATCTATATTATACTGAGAAAAGAAACCCAGGAAAAATGGACTCTCCCCTTTGCTATCCAAGAACTTCGCTCTTAGCAATGCACCCACACAAACCTGGGAGTCACATTATAAGACAGCAAGTAGATTCTTTTCATAAATATATGAAGACCACCCAGTTCCATCTGTAAATTAATGATAAAAACATTCCTAGACAGAGACGCTCAATCAATACTTATTCACGGATGAACAGATATGAGAATGAATGAATGACTACCTTCCAGTTGTAGAACTGAGCACATGGGCAATGAAAGCAAGATAAAAATTGGAAAGGAACCTAAAGATGAACATAAGGGTCCAAGTAGAAAAGCCTAGCTCCAGCTCCGTCACTGACAACGTAACACACACAACATGACATCATATACGAGCTTCAGCCTGAGCCAAGAGTGTCAGACAAGCCAGCATTAACGGCTTTGGTCCCCGACTCAGGACAGCGGGGCCGGAGATCAAGCTCACTGGTAACTGACACCTGACATCTGGTAAATCACAATTTCTACTAGAATAAGTGCTGGAGTGATACTTGTACCTTACAGGTTATCATTAGAATTAAATGAAAACTTAGCCTTGAAAATGTAGCTAATTAGGTTCTATACTGAATGTAATTATCTGAGGGTCTTTGTTTTCTGAACTCTGTTTGTTTTCCTTAAAGAAAGAGGATAATGCAAATTCATGGTCAGGGAACTTTTGGGGTTTTTTTTACCAGTAGAAAGTTTTGTCAAAAGTGAACTCTTAGGTAGAAACCCAATTTATATATGTTCATTTATTTAATCAACAAATATTTCCTGTGCACTGGGCACTGTTCAAAGTACAGGGGACACAGCAGTGAACACAACAGACAAAAAAACCCAGATCTTGTGGAATTTATAACTCAGAAGAAGCACTCTGGTTGAAGGGTATATATGAGCTGGGAGAGGTGAGGGGAGCAGCCCCGGGGGCTCTTCAGTACACATAAGAACCAACGGGAGCACTTGTGTAATGTGGGGTTCCCCACCTTCCCTCCATTCCTGCAGCATCTGATTCTCGAGGTCTCAAGAAAGGAAATCAGAACATTCAACTAGCACACCAAAGTATTTGACGTGGGTGATGCAGAGAAACTCGGCCCTAGAGTTTCCTACAGCCCAGTTTACAAACTATGTGCCTAGATGGTCTCTCCAGGACCCAGCCTTTCTGTCCTGATTCTCAGATGGTTATCAATAAACATATTTGATGGATGCTCCCAGTAAACTAGAACCTGGGAAATTTATCAAGTTTAACTAGACATATGCTTTGTGCCAAAGTCACAGTTAAATAAAAACAAAATACTAAACCTCATATCTTAGGCCCTAAGGTATTCATAATACTAAACTGGACAAATGAATCCTTGTTAGTTGCTCCTCAACCGGGTTCCCCAAGAGCTTGGCACACACTTCTGTAAAACTTGCCCTAAGTACCATCCTATCTATTTCGGCCAGTGTGCCCTACTCTTGAGTGGTGGCTTGTTCATCAAATAGGAGGACTGTGATTTACATTCATCTTTGTGTCCATGGTGCTACCACAGAACTCGTCACATGGTAGACACTAAATGCTTGTGAAATCCATAAATAAATGAGACAATAAATGAATGAACAAATTAATTAACAAGGAAATAAACCAGCCTGTCTTGCATCAGTTTTCTCATCTGGCAAATGATCTCTTTCTACTTGATGTCCAATTTCCCTTCCAAATCTCTGATCCTAATATTGAAAGAAGAAAAGGCAGGAATAAAGAGAAAAGCAGCCAAATATTAACTGTTACTTCCAAAAATTTGCCCCTCAAAATTACAGAATGCTCTTTACCACGTGGCTCGTATATCCTGGATTTGATTTCAAATCAAACCTGCAAAATGTGCCTATCAAAAAGAAAGCTTGATGTTAACAATGCAGTTTATAAGAGTTGGTTGGTCCTCCAAAACCAGAGTTAAATAAAGTTTCCATAGCATATCCTCTTTCCACTGCAAAAACTTTTAACCTATAAAGTAATTTCAAGAATTTGATAATGATGACTACAGTGATGAAATTTTTTAAAAGCTTCCAACTGTTTTCTTAGGTATCACTGCCCTCTAATGGACAGAATTAGAAATTTCCATATGAACATACATAATTTTCCAGACTCCGGCTAGGAAGGGACTTTTAAAGTTCCAAATAGTCAAACTCAGGGCTGAGACTAAGGATTTGATTTTCCCTTTTGTCTAAGGCTCCATTCAGCTTGGCATAGTGTTGTGACTGATCCTGTCTTTATTCAAAATTGTGATACTTTGTTCGCTATGGATTATTCTGCATTAATTTCAGTTTTTTTAAATACTGCATTAAAATATTGTTTTTCTTGAGTATTGAGTCCATTTTGTGTCCCCTTAGATTTCGCCCCAGTTCCAGCCTGATTAAACCACCCCCTAAAGTGCTTCCTCCAGGTGGCTGGCCAGACTGGCCACTTCAGGAACACCTTCCCTCACTAGGTCAAGGTTCCGTAAGCCAGGCTCCCACACGGTCACTCACCTCTCCTTGCATAACTGCTGGACAAACAAACATCCACGTCCCGCTCTAGACTCAGGGCTCTCTGAAGGCAGGAACCATAGACAGTATTTGTTCTAAGCATGGGATTTCCAGCCCCTGGCACAGAGCTAGCACATCATAAATCTCATAAGTATAAGCTGAATGAAAGGATAAATACCACCAGGAAAAGAAGGAAGAACTGGGTAGCTGACTTTTCCATCTTTAGAAGACCTTACTATGGAGCGAGGTAATACTAACAACAACAACAATTGATTGCTTGCTACTCAACAGATGTTGTGCTAAGTAATATACGATCTCACTTAATCCACACAACCTTTATGACACATGCAACTTTACCACCCACATTACAACAGAGGAGGTATCTAAGGCTTAGAGAAATACAGAAACCAGAAACACTTCTTCCTGCACCTTTCACATTGGTTCTAGAACATTTCCTCAATAACATTTTTATATTATCACATAAAAATAATTCCAACTCCCATCAAAGAAGTGTTATATATATATATATCTGTTGTGTGAAAGGTACTATATACTAAGATCTTGAAGGAATAAAAAGAAAAGGCAGAACATATTTCTCTCTGGGATCTTCAGTGTAGGAAAATCAAGAGGATTTTTTTTAAGTATGTAAATGATAATTTAAAAATACATGGCTCAGTAGGGTCAAGGTCATAAGAGAAGGCTAGAATGGTTACAGTCTGGCTGGATGGATCAAAAGCCCCTTCATGGAAGGTGGCAGCATGTCAAGTATGCCTGGAAGGAGGGATAAAATATTAACAGGTAGAATGAAGGGAGAGAGAGGAGGAGAGCAACTTAGAAAGGCAAAAGTCCAAATGCAGTAAGAAGGCAGAAGCGTGTGTGTGTGTGTGTGTGTGTGTGTGTGTGTGAGAAAGAAAGGAGAGTCTTGGGCAGCACTTTCCTCCCCCGCAGAAAGCTCAAGCCCTCCTCTGGCAACGGACGCCAGCGATTCGGGCTGCTGGTACAGTTCCTTGGGCCAACAAGGGTGCCTCACCCACCCAAGCCGTTACTGCTTCCGGGCTGTGCTGCCTGCTGGGACCACGGAGGCAGGTGGAAGGGCCTGGAAGCACTGGTAGGGCAGGTGAGGGCGGCCCCTCCGTGGCTGCTCAGCCGACCAAGGCAACGGTGGTGGCGGCAGCACCTCCCCTCCTCGCGTTGCTCCACTCGGGCCTGGGATGGAACAACAGAGTAAGTGGTGGGCAGGCCCCAGGCGGTGGCCCTGGGGGTGGGGCCGGGACACGGGCTCTCTAGGTTGCACCACATGGGAGGTGCTAACATCTAGATACACGCCCCACCCATGAACCTCCGGCTACAACAAAGCTGATGAGAAAGTCCTTGGAAGACTTTGATGCAGTTCCCGGTGTAGAACCATGGCTCAGAAAGGAACATGATTTAGTCAGTGACAACCACAAGAATATTGTTTCCTAAAATCAAAAAGTAATTTCGAAGTGATTAGAACTCAATGAATGATTTACTTGAGAATTTATAGCACTTGCTTTATGACATAAAATTTAGTTAGAGAATACGAAGTACAATTCTCATTTTCTAGTTCACTTATTTATGTGTACAAGCACAGCAGCTGTTGACTGTTTCAAATATCACTCAGGTTTACAGGCATTCATTTACAAGGAGACAGGGAGCTGTCAGGGAGTGCCTGTGCAGCAAAGACCAACCTCCCTCCCACACAGTGGCTGACCTGACCTGGGTGTATCTATGACCCTTACCTCCTACCCCACTGAGCTCTGTGCTATGATATCTCCAGCCATGTCCCCTAAGGCACATGTTGATATAACGTGGACCTAGTTTGCTTTTTCCTTCAGAGGTAGACCATAACCAGAACACAACAGCTTTACTGACTCATTAGCTTACCTAAAGTTTAGGTGAGGTGTAGTCATTCATTGTAAAACATGTAATTATTAAAGGCTTGCTATTTGCCAGACACTGTGCTAGACTCTGGGGACATAGTGATGAGCAACGGGTAAGTAAAGTAATCTAGGGAGGAAGGACTCCAACCCAGCCTCAGAAGGTAGGAAAAGCTTCCCAGAGAAAGTGCTGTCAACACTGAGACCTGAGAGATGAGCAAACATTAGCGGGACTCTGGAACTGCTGGGGAGGAGAAGGAAAGAAGAAAGGAGAGGAGTGAGGCAGCGGAGGAGAGCACAGCTGCTGCTCCTGCAGAAAGAAGAGCAGTGCAAAGGCCTGGAGGAGAGAGGGGGGAGGGAGAGAGAGAGGAGTGTGGTCTTTTGGGGGAACTGTGGTTGTTTTTAAGGGTGGAGCACTGAGCACAAGGCAGGGAGTGGTGAGAGGTAAGACTAGGGTGACAAGCAAAGGCCAGTTCACAAAGGGCCTTGTGACCCAATTAAGGGGTCTGGGCTTCGACAAGATAGTAGTGGAGGGGCACAGAAAAGACAGAAGAGCGATGTAACCAGGTTTGCATTTGAGAAAGGGCCCCTAAGCTGCCGCACAGCAACTGCACGGGGCAGGGGTAGACTAGAAGCAGGGAGACAAGTGATGATGCTTGTCGTGGTCAATAGGGTGAAAGGGATGGTGCCCAGAACTAAATTAATTACCACAGGATTTGACAAGAGGGTGTTTTAAACACTATTTATTGGGAAGAATTGAAGACCCTCAGTGATTGATGGATGGTGTTACTGACCAAATGCTTGTGTGTCCCACAAAAATTCGTATGCTGAAGCTTTAATTCCCAATGTGGCTAGATTTGGAGATAAAGCCTCTAAGGAAGTAATTAAGGTTAAATGAGGTCATAAGGACGACCTGATCTGATAAGATTAGTCTTTATAAGAGGAGACATGAGAGCTCACTCTCTCTCTCTCTCTTCCCCACATGAGCACAATGAGAAGGCAGCCACCACCAAGTCAGGAAGAGCACTCTCACCAGAAACCAAATTTGCCAGCACTTTGATCTTAAACTTCCCAGCCTAAAAAAAAGTGAGAAAATAAATTTCTGTTGTTTAAGCCTCCCAGAACCTAATAGAATACTGTGGCATTTTGTTACAGCAGCCTGAACAGACCAACAAAGATGGGGATTCAGGGAGGGGAAGGAGTCCAGTGGAACATCCAGGGCTCTGGCTTGGCCACTGGATGGTGGGGAGTACCAGCCACTGAGAGAGAGCACAGGACAAACAGGCTTGTGGGGAAGGATGATGAGTTCAGATCTGAGCAGACAGTTTGAGAGACTGTAGCATATGCTTGTGGAGATGTCCAGTGAGCAGTCAGATACAGAAGCCTGGAGCTGAGGGGGAAAGCTATATCAGAGATGTAGATTTGAGAATAATCAGCATATAAGTAATGATCAAAGCCTTGAAAATAAATGAGATTTCTCAGGAAGAGTATGAGGATGAATGAAAAGAAAAAAAAAAACTGAGGATATAAGCCAAAAGACTGCCACTATTTAAGAAAAGGAAAAAGAAGAGCCCTTAAGAAAGACTCGAAGAGAAAGGAAAAAAATCCAAGAAAGCATGTTGGACAAAGCAAAGCAGGGGTGGATATCAAGAAGGTGGACACTGCATGAGCAATAGTGTCAGATGTTGATGGGAGATTAAGTTGGACAAGGACAGAGAGGAGATCCAAGGGTCAAGCAGCAAGGAGGATGCTGATGACCTAGAAGAGAGAACTTCCACTGGAGTGGTGGGGGCAACAGCCAGGGTGCAGAGCGTTAAGGGCTAAATTTGCAGAATAAATTCTAAGAGAAATGGAGGCAAAAACAACATGAGAAATAAGGTCAATGTGTATTTCCAATTTTTTTTTAATCCTTGATTTGTAATTTTTTAAAATAGATGTAAATAGAAGAGCAGAATTCATTACTAGAGGCATAAAGAGATACTTCATTTGTGCAATGCTATTTTTAAAATTAGGCTACTTGGCAGGTTAGAAATGAAGTCACATTTCAACCTCCTGTGGAACTAGATTGGTATATTTTGTTCAGATTAGGTTTTAATGGAAACGAAGCCTCGTGAAACTCTGAACTTTCAAAACTGTTACTTTGGTTTATTTGTAAAGTGGCTTGAGAGCAACTATAAATGCATTCTGAAGTCAGGCAAATTCCAGGAAATTTATCTCTGTGTCTTATAATGTTGGTTGGCTTTATTGTTATTTGGAGATAATGATACTCTGTACATTATTATAATCAAATGATCTTATTGACCCAGAACCTTACTATTGTTGAGACACAAATCTCTGAGTCCAGGAAGAAACTAACCCAGTCCGTCTCCCGCATCTTCTCCCTCCTTTCATCTCTCATCCAGATGTGAAGAGCCCTAAATCAGCTGCCGGCAAGACCACAGCTACTGTTACTTTGAGGTGACTCTGTTTGCCTGTGTGTTTAAAATTCCTCTGAAAGAAGTCCTTTCCTGCTGTCAAACCCCCAAACAGACTGGAGGATACTGTCCCTCCCTCCTCCCTCCAAATTCTAGAGCGGGGTCCATCTCAGATGAACTGCCTTCACGCCTGCCCTCTAATTCTCCTCTGCCCTGTCCAAGTCCAGGCAGACCTTCTCCAGTCTCTCCGCAGGAGAATACTATTTGTCTTTGCTGGGTCTTGACTTCAAAATACAAGTTAAAATTGACTCTGTGTCAGCCTGTCCAAATGGCATGAAGGTGGATTTTATAACACATCAAACTGACACAGAGGTACAAAATCCACGGGGGGTGGGGGGGCAGTGTGGTGGAGGGGTGACACTTTATATCTCAAAATATTATCTTGCCTCTTAAGCAAATAAAAGAAGAAAGAAGGAAAGAATGGGGAAAAATCATTTGGATATAATAAGAAAAATTAAAGCATCCATCATAATCATTAGGGACAATTCTGGTATATATCTTTTCAATTCATTATACACGTGTGTGTGTGTATGTGTGTATTTATTTATTTAAATATATATGTATTTCTACTATGCTTATCTTTTGCTGCCTGCAGTTTGCAACCTGCTTTATTAATCATTCATCTCTCTCTTGCATAACAACATTATTTAACTTTGGAAATCCTTGCTAAGTGAAAAAACAGTAATTTTTAAATTTCCATTAATTTTAATGGGAAAAATTATGAGACATTTTATCCCAACCTATAATACCCAAACAATTTTCACACTGCTAACTGAAAAGTGAAAACTAGTTATACAAGCAGTAGGCAACAATATTCGAAAGGATATGAATGTGATTTGCACATTGGCTGAAATATAATAAAGATTTATTGTTCTCACAAAATGAGAAAGAAGAGTCTTAGTAGGTGTTGGTTGGGAGTCATTCTTTCAGAAGATGAATTCTCCATGTGTCGTTTTCTTTACCAATTTTTCAAACTTTGGGGTAATCATGGCTGTTATTTTGCACTGAAATTGGACTTAAACATAACACTGAAAAATACTTTTCAGGCAAAATAAAGGCTAAATCTGCCAGTCTTTAGTAACATATTGAAAGAGCAGACAGAGATGGTATATCTTTATCCCACCTAATCAGTGAAAGTACAAAAAGCAATCATTTCGTAATCACCAAATATGGTGCCCAATTCACTGTTTCATATTGTGTTATTTAGAAACTATTATGCTGAGAAAATTGGTGAGTGCTCATTAGCCTAAAACTATGTTTCTTATAGCATATTTATTTAGTATTTTTTGAATGAAAAACAATTACTTTTTTTAAAAAGAGTTGTCTGGATTAAATTGGCAAAAAAAAAAAGAATTAAATGAACAGTCATTATATGAAGTAAATCTATCTATGAAAACACCATTTCATGCCAGTAAACATTAGCCTATAGCAACATTTTAAAAGGCTGAAAAAATTCTATTATGTAAATTTACCATAATTTATTTAAATAATTCCTAATTATTGGAAATTTAGTGATTTTTTTTCAGATTTCATTGTTATAAACAATACAGTGGATGAACATTCTTGTGATTAAGTCTCCTATGAGGTTCTGTGTGTGCAAGAATTATCTTTGACTTGGAGCTAGATCCAAATTCTTCTGATTACCAAGTTAATATTTTTTTCTTTATGCCACATTGGGGAGATTTAGACCACACTAGATTTACCATACACAGATTCTGTACAAACACAGAAACAAATATGCCGAGTCCCATGAACACACATAGTTTATACTGATTGCCCAATTCAAGTGAATGCAATTCTCACTCCAGACTAATTGACTGACAGTTTATTAAATAATACGCTTTTTGAAGAAGACAGTCTCAAAGAAAAAAATGTAGTTCTGTCTAACTTACATTGTTCTAATGACTTGGACTGGAAATCCCTTCTCGATGACTCAATGACTCAATATCTGTGGGCCAGAGCCTCTTTAAGAGTTTTCCAACTTTCCTTACTTAACCAAATAGGGGGAAAACTGTTGTGTTCACACACACACACACACACACACACACACACATAAATGCCTGGCTCTAGTTCTTCTCCTTTTATCTTTGTCTCTTTATTGATTCATAAAGGTAATTAACAGGGAAAAACTGGTGAACCATATGGCAACAGGGCTCAGCACTAATCATGTTAGACAACAATACACACACAAGTTACCTGGGTAACTGCACACAGAAGCAGAAATGAACCTGGTGACAAATGTAACTGAAGCAAAACTCCATGGGCTTTGAAAGATATAATCTAGTATGAACAGAAAAGAAAATACTGAATGGGTTTTCATATACAGAGAAATAAATGGCCTCAAATCCAAATTTCCAATTCAGATGTAACATTTTCCTGATGAAGCCTAGGCCCTGGCCAGGCACAATGCTGTGTCATAAACAAGTTTTCTATAGATGTTACCAATCTGTTTCAAATCCAACACATTCCCTTAGCTTTGCTCTCCAGTAGTTCAAATATACAGCATATTAATCTTGTTCAAGAAGGATAGAGCAAAGTTTACATAAATTCTGTCAAGAGAGTACAGAATTGGTGCAGTGCATTGATTTCCCATTTACTGTGTCTGGAGTTGATTTCCTTGAAAAAGAGATGTGTTTGGATTTAACCTTCATAAATAGCAAATCAATGATCATTTCATTTCCCTTCATTCTCTTTATAAGGAGGCAGCCTAGGGCACCAAAGTGCTCCCCAAACATAAGAGAAGTGGAAATGCCAAAAAGGCACTACTGATCCTGAATGGACTGCTGGAGCATGAAGTCTCCACAGTCCCACAGCCCCTATACCAATCACCAGCAACTTCCAGTAACTGCTTCTGTGGAAGCCAGAAGCAGAAAGTGTACCTTTTCCTCTCACTCCTAAACTCTCACAAATGCCTCTTAATGACAAAACCTAAGAGGAAGGCAGTTGGCAAAGGAGCCTGGGAAATGCAGTTTGTATGCGCCCAGACGCAGAAATATAGAACTAAGCATGAAAGAGCAAGTGCTCAGCTTAAAGGCAAAAGACAAATAACTGGCATATTTCTAAAATTAAAAAAAAAATAGAAGCAGAAAAACAAAATAAAATTAGGGAATTCAGAGGAAACACAATACAGGGAACAATAACCAAAACAACTTTTAAAGTAATAATTAACAACTTCAAAAAAATAAGAGAAGGTATGACATTCAAACAACAGAAAAAGACACTCGTAAGAGAATTTTCAAAAAGAAAAGGGTAGAGCTCTTCAAAATAAAAATTATCATAACAAAAATCAAAAACGAAAGTTCATAAGAAGGCTGGGAAGATTGAATTCCCATTAAGTTTTTTTTTTTTTAATACTGATAGAAAGTAGAGAAAAGACAGGAAAATTAGAGTACTTTTTGAGGAGTTTCTCATCTGACTAATAGAAATTCCAGAAAAAAGAGTACAACAACAAAAAATAGCGGAGCGGAAACTATAAAAGATATAATAGAGTAAAACTTCTCAGAACTGAAGAAAATAAATCTATAGTTTGAAAAGGCCCAAGAAGTATCCAAAAATGCCAAAGCACTTCATCATAAAATGTTAGCACCCCAGGAATAGAAAGCAGATCATAAAAGCTTAATAGAAAAAAAAGAGGACATATCAAAGATTCAGGAATAAGAATGCCATCAGATGTCTAACAAGTAAAAATAAGAGGCGGGGGACATAGAAAATGTCATCAAAATTCTGAGGAAGAAATCCTTTCAAACTTAGAATTCTTTCCCATCTATATTATCAAACAAAAGATAAGAGTTTTAGTATATATGGTACTCCTCAGATAATATATCTCTTTAAGAATTGTTTCCCAGAAAGCTATAATAAGATCAATTCCATCAAAAGGAAGCAAACCAAGAAACCACAAGATCCAAAAAACAAAGAGTTAAACAAGGAGTGAGGTAAGGGGAATTTGGAAGAGAGTGGTTCCTGGATGGCAGCTCTGCAACAGGGTGGAGATCAACCAACCCAGATTAGAGCAGTAGAGTGAAAGGCTCCAAGAGAGCTGTTTCCATGGTGGGGGGACAAAGCTAATAGATTATCTAATGGGTGTGACTACACAGAAAAGGCATTCACCATTCTGGCAAAATATTTGGGGAAGAAGTAATGATAGGCATGTAGGAAACAAAGTATATGAAAAAAACACAGCAATTATAAACTTCGGGTAGAAAAAACACAAAAAGTTAGAAAGGAACTGTAATCCTATTACATTTTATCATAATGCTGTGAACAATAGTTGCATGATCAAAATAATGTAAACAGTGAATACTGATTTCACCAAAAATGTATAATATGACTAGATTAGAAAGATGAGAGCAGAAGCTTAGATGGGGTTGGTGGGAGCAGTGTCTTGAGGGAGTACAGGAGAGATAAAACTTAAACTTCTCTAGTAGAAAACCAATAGAATATATTTACAACTGAAAAACTAAGGAATATCATTTAAGCATGAGGATCCATTTTTCAGATAATAAAATGAATGTTTTAAAATTGTAACTTGCCACAGGTTATATTCATGATGGGGACAGATTCCAGTCCGAGCCTGTTATGTGAAATCTGTGTTTTTAATCCCTCTATGTGCTGATTCCACCTCTTTGGCAATGTCATCTTTTATATCTCTGGGGTTTAAGTTCTAAATCCTACTCTACACGATGTCAATTTCTAACACCACAAAGTCCCACATAGCATTGTGCTAGGCATATTACTCACAAATTAATTGCAGAGAAGAATTGTACCAAACCATATGTCAGTATAATATGCTAACAACAAAAAGTAGCACATCCTTTGACCTGC
This sequence comes from Camelus bactrianus, assembly GCF_048773025.1. NCBI lineage: Eukaryota > Metazoa > Chordata > Mammalia > Artiodactyla > Camelidae > Camelus > Camelus bactrianus. Next base: position 39,289,330 of record NC_133542.1, on the reverse strand, counting down.
ATTCTCTGGGAATTAACTGTAATACCAAGATCTTACAACTCTAGGAAATCATTTTAAAATAGATTCTCATTCTTGACTTCTTAAAAATTAAGTAATAATCATCGTTAACTTGTTATTAATGATTCAATGCCACTGCTTTCGTAGTCTCACAAAAAAAATGCCCCTTTTCATATCACAGGCAAATACTTTGAGGAATTGCAACGTAAATGGCAGGTCTAAAGTAGTTCTTTGCCTGCTATAATTAGAATCACGTGGAGAGTTTTTAAAACTCCTGTTCCATAAGTCCCACTACAGACTGATTAAAAGTCAGAATCTCAGACTGTTTTAAAAGCATCCCAAGTGAATTTGTAAGGTAAAGCTAGTGTTGAAAGTCATAGGTCTAGAACATCCAGCTGGAAGAGGCAAGAGAAGGTGGGAGTGCAGTCCTGCTGACACCTCCAGACTGTGAGAAAATATATTTCTGTTGTTTTAAGCCACCAGTTTCTGGTAATTTGCTCTGACAGCTTTAGGAAACTAATACACGCGCATCAGGCTCACCTGGAGGGACTGCCCCCACTCCCAGAGTGTCCGATTCAGTAGGTCTGGGGGAGAATTCCAATTTCTAACAAGTTCCTGGGGATGCTGGTGCTGCTGATCTGGGAACAACACTTTGAGAATCATTGTTCTAGGCCAATGACTGACTTCAGCAGAAAATTCAGTGTAGCCACCAAATAAAGATGCCTTTATAAAAAAAAAATCAGAAATAATGTTGCACATAAAGTGTGATCAAAACTGATTTTAGAACTAGTAACTACAGATAACAAATTCTGTATATAATTTTGTAGGAATTATAATTTATTATCATTGCAAAACAGAATTTTTAAAATCATATCAACTAGTGCCCTCTAGTGGCCAGTGTAGGAACTGATAATAAAAACTAAGCTAATCCTTTTTCTTGCTCACTGATTTCACATATATTGAGCATTACACATATACTGAGTATGTCAGACACTGTGATGTCTATGTGAGATATCCAGACAAACTGCATGGCCTGTCCCTCAGTTGTTCAACTTTTCCCCATATTATTTCAGAAATGATAGAATAATATTTGACTGAAATACTTATTTCATTAGAAAACTACGAAAACTGTTTCAAGTTCTTCAGGATAAGTATGCAGACTTTCTAGAGAACAACATTTTTACTGTTCGAAAGGAAAATTCCAGAAACTTCATTATGTATGAAAATGAATGAAATTTACAAATATATTTTTTTAAATGATCAAAGAAGACAATTTAGGTGATACAAAAAAAGCTTTATTTAACCCTTCGTGAAGTGGTCTGTCTCTGTTCTCGAGGTCCCAGAGAACTGCAAAATGAGGCAGACAGCAGGAGGCTTTTATAGGATGAAGAATAAAGAACAAAGCCAAGAGAAACAGAAAATATCTGAATTGCCAGGGTCGCACTGTCAACCTGTTTGGGGTGAGAAGAAATGAGGAAATAAGCATAAAGCCCAGGGTTGGCTTGGCATCTGGCGGGGAGGGGGTGGCTGACTGAACAGACTGTGTTCCTGGTGCAGTAGAGCCCTGATGTGGACACAGACATGGTCCAAGTCTGCTGCAGTAGCACCACAGGCCACTGCAGCTGCATCTAGGGCCTAGAAGTTTATTTCAACAACTGTAGCACAAACCAGAAATCCTGAGTGTGGTTTAATGAGTCATGCATGCTGATATGGAAATTTTAACTCTGAAATTCTTTTACCTATAATGTAATCATTATATATCTTTCTTTCCTTTCAAAACGAGCCATGGTGCTGAGCATATACACGTCCTTCCTCCCCGATCACACTGAAATAATTAAAGAAATATAAACATGAGATTAAATCTGTAGAGAGTTGAATAATGGGAAAGGTGGCAACATCAGACCAAAAGAAACTGCAATTTTGACAAAATGTGCATGGTAAGCAGGTAGAGGATCCACATAAGGCAAGCAATCTTGTGGTTACTGCGGTTACTGCAGGGTTTTCCAAGGACTGTGGTGGTGTCCACAAGAAGAAGCGATGCATAGGGAAGATGAGGTCAGAACAGAAAGAACACTAAAAGGATTCAGAAAAGCAGGAAATTACAGCAGTTATGACCTGAAGAAATATACATTTCTGGGGCTCTCTGGAGCTACTGAGGAGAACGCTGATTTCCAACAGTATGCATGACTAATGCTGGAACAATTCTACTAGGATCAGGCAATCTCCTAAGACTGGAGGATGTGAGGACACCCAGACAACACATGGAAGGGTTTCAAATAGCTGAAGTTTGCAAATTACTCTTTTTTTTAAAATAAATTTGAATGGGCTTGCTCTATACAATGAATCTCTTCATTCACTAGCACTTAATATACTTAATTGATTAAGAAAGGGGTAGTCAGAGCTAGCTTGAGGGTACTAAGAGCTGACCACGGGTGTGTGGTGCCAGGAATATTACCCATCCTATGTGTCACAGTGGGGAAAAAAATCTAAGATGATCCATTTTATGGAATTCACTTAGACACCAGGGATGCACAGGGGAAAAGACACAGAAAGAAGACAGCCATCTACAAACCAAAGAGAGAGGCCTCAGGAGGGACCAAACCTTCCAAGACCTGGATCTCAAACAACCATCCTCCAGAACTGTGAAGAAATAAATCTCTGTTATTTAAGCCACCCAGTCTGTGACATTTTGTTACAGCAGCCCTAGCAAACTAATACAGTTCTCAAGGTATGAGATCTGATTTTTAAATTTCTGCCTCACTAGTCTCTTTTTCTCTGCTATTAATGTCCACTCACCAAAAATCACCAAAACACACTTGTGGTTAAAAGAAGGTTAGGTTAAAAAAAATCCCTTTTAAAATCACATCAAAAAATAAAATAAAATAAAATACTTAGGAATAAACCTGACCAAAGAGGTGAAAGACACATGCTGAGAACTATAAAATTTAATAAAGGAAATTGAAGATAATTCAAAGGATGGGAAAGATATCTCACACTCTTGGATTGGAAGTATTGTTAAAATGGCCATACTACCCAACAATCTACAGATTCAATGTGATCCCTATCAAATTACCCAGGACATTTTTCACAGAACTAAAACAAATAATCCTAAAATTTATATGGAATCACAAAAGACTCAGAATTGCCAAAGCAATACTGAAGAAAAGGAACAAAATTGGAAGCATAACCCCTGCCCAGACTTCAGACAATACTACAAAGCTACAGTTATCAAAATAGTGTGGTATTGGCATAAAAACAGACATATGGATCAATGAAACAGAATAGAGAGCCAAGAAGTAAACCAACACACCTACAGTCAATTAATCTTTGACAAAGGAGGCAAGAATATAGAATGGAGAAAAGATAGTCTCTTCAGCAAGTGATGTTGGGAAAGCTGGACAGCAGCATGTAAATCAGTGAAGTTGAAACACTTCCTCACACCATGCACAAAAATAAACTCAAAATAGCTTAAAGACTTAAGTATAACACATGACACTATAAAACTCCTAGAAGACAACATAGGCAAAACATTCTCTGACATAAATCATGGCAATGTTTTCTTAGATCAGTTTCCCAAGGCAATAGAAATAAAAGCAAAAATAAACAAATGGTAACTAATCAAAATTACAAGCTTTTGCACAGCAAAAGAACCATAAACAAAACAAAAAGACAACCTACAGAATGGGAGAAAATATTTGCAAATGATCCAACCGACAAGGGCTTAATTTCCAAAATATACAAATAACTCATACAACTCAGTATCAAAAAAAAAAAAAACCATGGGCAGAAGACCTAAACAGACATTTCTGCAAAGACATACAAATGGCCAACAGGCACATGAAAAGATGCTTAACATCACTAATTATTAGAGAAATGCAAATCAAAACTACAATGAGGTACCACCTCACACTGGTCAGAATGGCCATCATTAAAAAGTCTACAAATAACAAATGCTGGGAACAGTGCAGAGAAAAATGAACCCTCTTACTCTGTTGCTGAGAATGTAAACTGGTGCAGCCATTATGGAAAACAGTATGGAGGTTCCTTAAAAAACTAAAAATAGAGTTGCCATATGATCTGGTAGTCCCATTCCTGAGCATATATCCAGAGAACACTCTAATTCAGAAAGCTACATGCACCCCAATGTTCATAGCAGCACTATTTACAACAGTCAAGACATGGAAGCAACAAAAATGTCCATCAACAAACGAATGGATAAAGAAGATGTGGTATATATACACAATGGAATATTACTCAGCCATGTAAAAGAATAAAATAATGCCATTTGTAGCAACATGGATGGAAATAGAGATTATCATACCTAAGTGAAGTAAGTCAGACAGAGGAAGATAAATATCAGATAATATCTAAAAAAAATTATACAAATGAACTTATTTATGAAACAGAAACAGACTCACAGGCATAGAAAACAAACTAAAGGTTACCAAAGGGGGAAGGTAGGGGAGGGGTAAATTAGGAGTTTGGGATTAGCAGATACACACTATATAAAATAGATAAACAACAAAGTCCTACTGTATAGCACAGGGAACTATATTCAGTATTTTATAATTAACTACAATGGAAAGGAATCTGAAAAAGAATATATATATACACACATATATGTATATGTAATATATATATACATATATGTATATGTATATATATGTATTTTTTTTTTTAAGGTTAGGTTTATTAGCTTTCTGCAGTAAGAGGGAGCACATGTCATGAGAACCATGACAAATCTTAAACCAGGGTAGTTAGAGAAGGGTACTTACAGCATTTGGGGACCTGGGGTTGTCACTAGGTGGTTTCACGACAGAAAATAATGGGCAAGGACTGGGCATGAATCAGAATTTATAAACTAGGTGAGTTACTGGAACAATTTTTTATCTCTAAAAGATACAAGTCTTTATATAGTTACTATCAGATCAAGTTTGTGACATATCTTGAACATACGGGTCTGAATGAACTGGTGTTAAAAGGGGTCAGAGCTTAGGTAGTTGGATCAGAGGTTAGTTTGTCTTGCAGTCATGGTTTGGTACAAGTTTATCTGTTGCAAGTTACAGCACAGTTGTGCAAGTTGTGGTTTCTGTTTCATTTCTCACTACCCAGAACCTCTTTGTGCTTCCCTCAGTGATCTCAGATACAATTCAGAGAGCTGATAAGGGTAAGTGAGCACTGTATCAGTAAGAATGATTATGCTTACTTTCTGGGTAATTCCAAAATTCCTTATCTGTTTACGAACCACCATAATCCTAAAATTAAAAAGAGGAAACGAAGTTCTGAAAAGCACATTCAATGCAAATTTACTTTTTCATGTTAACTGAGACCCAAACAGTGGGATTACATTAACAATTTAGCTCAAAAGTTAAAAACAAGGCTCTGGGTGTCAGGTAGACCTTGTTCAATTCCCACCTCCCTAGTTTATTAGTTGTAGGATCTTGGACAAATTATTTAACGTCTCTTGGTCAATTTCATCACCAGTAAAATGGTATAAAAAACAGTACTTCCTTCAAACCAGAAATAGATTCACGGACATAGAAAACAAACTGTGTTTACCAGCAGGGAAAGGGGAGTGGGGGCGGGAAGGGATAGATGAGGAGTTTGGGATTAACAGATACATATTACTATAAATAAAATAGATGAACAACAATGACCTACTGAATAGCACAGGGAATTATATTAAATTTCTTGTAATGAGCCGTAATGGAAAAGAAACTGAATATATATATATAAACTGAATTGCTTTGCTGTACACCTGAAACTAACATTGTAAATCCACTACACGTCAATAAAAAATAAGAATTAAAAAAATAATAATAAAGTGGTATATAAAAAAACAGTACTTCCCTGAAAGGGTTGTTGTGAGAATTAAATAAATGAATGCATGCAGTTTAGTTATCTGTTGCTTCATAACAAACAACCCTAAAACTTGATGGCTTAAAACAGCAATTTTATCTTGCTCATGATTTTGTGGGTGAAGAACTTGTTAAGGGTTTGTCTGGGCATTCACCTCTGTTCCCCAAAGCATCAGTGGAGGTGATTCCACTGAAGCTGGAGGACTCACTTCCAAGACGGCTGTCAGGTAGGAGATCACACAGGGCTGTCAGCCAGAGGCCTCAGTTCCTCTCCAAGGGGCCTCTCCACAGGACTACTTGGGCTTCCTGACAGTCTCGCAACTGGATTCCAAGAGTTCATGTTCCAAGAGGTCTGAACAGCCTAAAGCTGAAAAGCTTTTTTTACATAGTCTTAAGTCCCAGTGTTGATTCCACTCTATGGAGTATGTATCTCTCTAAATAAATCTACCTTTGCTCAACTGTGGCTTGCTCTTGAATTCTTTCCTGTGTGAAGCCAAGGACCCACACTTGGCAGGGCATGTCCCAGGGACTCAACCGAGACCTAGGATGTGGCCACGTTCTCGCCCCACATTCATTTTCCTGTATCATTTCTAAGAGGCAATGTTTCTGTTCTTGTAAATCTTCTTTTCTTTTTTATATGTCAATAAAATTCTTAAGGAATATATCCCCCACCTGCCCAGGTTGTCTACTTTTTGACATGTGTGCTAGCCAAATGAGCTCCATAGTGGTCTTCTTAAAAGATAAATCATTTTTTAAAGTCTTCTTTAATTTCTTTCATCAGTGGTTTATAGTTTTCTGTGTATAATTCTTTCACTTCCTTGGTTAGATTTATTACCAGATATTTTATTACTTTGGGTGCTATTTTAAAGGGGATTGTTTCTTTACTTTCTTTTTCTATTGATTCATCGTTAGTGTAAAGAAATGCAACTGATTTTTGAACGTTAATTTTGTAACCTGCTACCTTGCTGAATTCTTCAATCAGCTCTAGTAGCTTTTGTGTGGACCTTTTAGGGTTTTCTATATATAGTAACATGTCGTCAGCATATAGTGACACTTTTACCTCTTCTTTTCCAATTTGGATCCCTTTGATTTCTCTCTCTTGCCTGATTGCTGTGGCTAGGACTTCCAGGACTATGTTGAATAGGAGTGGTGATAGTGGGCAGCCTTGTCTTGTCCCAGATTTTAGTGGGAAGCTTTTGAGTTTTTCACTGTGAGTACTATGCTGGCTGTAGGTTTGTCATATATAGCTTTTATTATCTTTAGATATGTTCCCTCTATACCCACTTTGGCGAGAGTTTTTATCATAAATGGGTGTTGAATTTTATCAAATGCTTTTTCTGCATCGATTGAGATGATCATGTGGTTTTTGTCCTTTCTCTTGTTGATGTGATGTATTACATTGATTGATTTGCATATGTTGAACCAGCCTTGTGTCCCTGAGATGAACCCCACTTGGTCATGATGTATCAAATTACCCAGGACATATTTCACAGAACTAGAACAAATCATAATAAAATTCATATGGAACCATCAAAGACCTAGAATTGCCAAAGCATTACTGAAGAGAAAGAAAGAGGCTGGAGGAATAACTCTCCCAGACTTCACACAATACTATAGAGCTACAGTCATCAAGACAGCATGGTATTGGTACCAAAACAGACATATAGACCAATGGAACAGAATAGAGAGCCCAGAAATGAACCCACAAACTTTTGGTCAACTAATCTTCAACAAAGGAGGGAAGAATATACAATGGAATAAAGACAGTCTCCTCAGCAAATGGTGTTGGGAAAACTGGACAGCAGCATGTAAAACAATGAAGCTAGAACACTCCCTTACACCATATACAAAAATCAGCTCAAAATGGATCAAATACTTAAACACAAGACAGGATACAATAAACCTCCTAGAGGAAAACATAGGCAAAACATTATCTGACATACATTTCAAAAATTTTCTCCTAGAAGAAATAAAAGCAAGAATAAACAAATGGGGCCTAATGAAACTTAAAAGCTTCTGCACAGCAAAGGAAACCAGAAGTAAAACAAGACGACAACCTACGGAATGGGAGAAAATTTTTGCAAATGAAACCGACAAAGGCTTGATATCCAGAATATATAAGCAGCTCATACGACTCAATAAGAAAAAAAATAAACAACCCAATCCAAAAATGGGCAGAAGACCTAAACAAGCAATTCTCCAAGGAAGACATACAAATGATCAAAAGGCACATGAAAAAATGCTCAGTATCACTAATTATCAGAGAAATGCAAATCAAAACTACAATGAGGTATCACCTCACACCAGTCAGAATGGCCGTCATTCAAAAATCCACAAATGACAAATGCTGGAGAGGCTGTGGAGAAAGGGGAACCCTCCTACACTGCTGGTGGGAATGCAGTTTGGTGCAGCCACTATGGAAAACAGTGTGGAGACTCCTCAAAAGACTAGGAATAGACTTACCGTACAACCCAGGAATCCCACTCCTGGGCTTGTATCCAGAAGGAACCCTACTTCAGGATGACACCTGCACCCCAATGTTCATAACAGCACTATTTACAATAGCCAAAACATGGAAACAGCCTAAATGTCCATCAACAGGTGACTGGATAAAGAAGAGGTGGTATATTTATACAATGGAATACTACTCAGCCATAAAAACCGACAACATAATGCCATTTGCAGCAACATGGATGCTCCTGGAGAATGTCATTCTAAGTGAAGTAAGCCAGAAAGAGAAAGAAAAATACCATATGAGATCGCTCATATGTGGAATCTAAAAAACAAAAACAAAAACAAACAAATAAACAAAAACAAAGCATAAATACAGGACAGAAATAGACTCATAGACAGAGAATACAGACTTGTGGTTGCCAGTGGGGTGGAGGGTGGGAAGGGATAGACTGGGATTTCAAAATTGTAGAATAGATAAACAAGATTACACTGTATAGCACAGGGAAATATACACAAAATGTTATGATAACTCACAGAGAAAAAAATGTGACAATGAGTGTATATATGTTCATGAATGACTGAAAAATTGTGCTGAACACTGGAATTTGTCACAACATTGTAAAATGATTACAAATCAATAAAAAATGTTAAAAAAAAAAAGATAAATCAATTCAGGTAACTCTTCTGCTTAAAACTTTTCAATGACTTCCCTTTCGACTTTAAAGAAAATCTAATGTTTTACTGAGGCCTATAAGATAATAGCACTTCTCAAATTATCTATGACAAAAGACCAGTTTCTTTTTTTTTTTTTTAAACTTCTAATCCCTCTCTGATGGATACTTTTATAAGATATAACAAAAGTAAATTACTAGAAAAAAATGAAATCAGAAAAAAAGGACATCAAAATACAAGTCCTTTTTTTTTTTTATCAGATTGAATAGATATAAAATCACTCTGTCAAATCGTTTTAAAGATTCTAAGTGCCTTCTTTCATTGTGTTTATCCTATCAAGGGCCAGTTCAAGGACTGGCACTGATGTAGATAATCTGGCTCCTGCCTAACTCTCCAACTTTGTCTTAAGGATTCTCTTTCTCCTTCAATCTGCTCCAACTCTACTTTCTATATCTTAAACAGTACATGTTCTTTCCAGCTTTAAGGCATATTCTTTTCCCTGGAATCTGAAAGCTTCCCCATCCTCCACTTCTCTACCTGAAGAGTTCCTTCTCATTCCATCTCATTTTAACTCCATCTTGTCCAATGACTCTAACCTGAAGTAGTAGCCCGTTATTCCCTAACACAGCACCTAATCCATTTCTGTATACCACCACCAATATCTGCCATTTACTAGGCACCTCATAAATATGTTACTTGATTGAATGAATGAATACATGAATGAGCTCTTCTGACACAGTCCACTAATAGCCATGCTATCTATCCTTAAACATTCAGCATTTCGACAAAAGCAACCCAGTCAAAACAAACGACAAAAGTATACGATTATTCTATGGTTTTGTTCAACTGTTTATTTAAATTCAAAATACCTTGAAGGACAGTACTAAACCCAAAAGTATTATATTAATGACACAACTGCCTGCCATCAACTGACCTCAACAGTGCTTCTGTGCAAAAGAAAAATCATTCTGAGTTTCTTCCAACCTTTTGAGTAACTTCAAAAATACTTTTTTACTGACTTAGCATAAGCATGTGACAGTTACACGCAATTCAAATAACAGCATTAACCCACGGGGTCAACAATTTGGAGTCAAGATTTGAAATAGCACAACTAAGGAAGGAGAGGAGACCAACACTATAATTTTTTGTTTGTTTCATACGGTTTAATGATTTTTTAATTTTGTCTTTTATTTGTAGGCTGTTGTATTATAACCTAAATATGAAAATAAGTCAATCAAAACCAAAAAATCTTCTCCAAGCATATAAAGATTCTTGAAATCTTTGTCAAGAGAAAGACTTGATAAGCAGGTGGTACCATAGCTGACTAATCTGAAAAAAATGAAATGTAATTTAATTTCTCCACTGTTATCCTAGAGAAATTCAATTAATTTTTATGCATGCAGAAAATATTTTTCAAGATACAACCATTCACATTTGAAACATTAAATAAGGGATTAGGAGATCCTCAATTTAGAGGGTGGGGGTTAGAGGGAAAGTGTGGGAGATAAATTGCAGAAGCCTCAAAGCCAAAGCTAAACAGTAAACATGAGCCAAGAATTAGATTTCAGAATCTCTGACCAAATAACAAAGGAGTTGGAGAACTCAGGAAAGGTCCCACTTCAGCACTCCCAGGAATGTCTAATTTTCCTTTTCCAAGGTCAAAGGGTCTAAGCAGAAATGAGGGAGAGGAAAGGGGTCGCCTCTAGATCCTTCCCCAGAGCCTACTCTCAGACTTCCATTATTTAAGAGGCTACCACCAAAAGAAACTCTTTCTAAAACAAACATTAACCAAGTTCTGTTTAAGGATTTATCTTTCATCTTTCCTCTTTTAGATTGTAAACTCTTTTAGGAAAGAGAGCTTGTCTCTCAGATTCTCTTCTTGTAACTCAGCTAGAGCGCTGCCTCATATACAGGAGAAGCTCAAAATATCGCTGAGAGAATGAATAAATGACTTAGTGCTTGAGTGTTCGTCAAATGATATATACAGCTCTGTTCAAGTCGAAAATACACTGAATCCAGTTTAATACAAAGCTTTGCACTAAATGCGGAGAGGAAGGTAACTATAAAGATTAACTACAGCTCCTGCTCTCTAGAAACACACAGTCTAACTAAAGAGTCAAACATGCTCAAAAGCCGATGTCAACAAAATAGTGGAGTAGGCAGCTCCCAGATCTCATTTCCCATAGAAACAATGCAAAACAGGCAGAAACCATCAGAATCACCTTTGTCAGAACTCTAGCGAACAAATACTGAGTCAAGAAAAAGGCACTTCAAAATGTTAGGTACGTTTTCTGATAATTTTACTTGTCCTTGTCTGTCACTCCCTGTCACCGCAGTGGTTTTGGTTTTCAAGCAGTGGATGTCTGTGTTCCCAGTATGGTACTCTCTTCCCTGGTCCAGGAGGGAGCAGAGCAGAGCTTATTCACAAATTGTGTATATCTATTCTAACTCTACAGGATTTAGTCTCGGGGTACTGATATAAGACAGTCTACTGTGTTTTGCCTAACTCAGAAATCGAGCCAGCAAAGCAGGTAGCACTGCTCACATCCACTGCAAGCTAAACTAACAACTCACAGATACCTGGGGCAACATATTACAGTCTAAACATACAACAGACTGCTTAAGGCAAAAGTTAGGGAAAGTGTTTTGCAATATTACGACATTCAAAGCAGCCATGTACACTGGCACTTTGGACCTCTTGATATAAATGACATAAACAAGCATTTTAAAAATGGCCAGTTCCATATAACTCACAAAATAAGCAAATCTTTATATAAGTTCTTATATTTCCTTGATTTGTACTGTCAGGCGTCTGCTTGAGAAGCAGTTATTTGACTTCAGAATCCAAATAATATTGATCATACCTCAGCAACACCCACAACTAGCCAGAAGTAATCCTCTTTTCTGGAAATCTGAAAGATCGTTGGATGTCTATTTCAGAACTACTCATTATATATACGTATGTAATATAACTTGTATATATAATTTTTGTGTATGTTTAACATATACATTAATTATATATGGAGAGAGAGAATACATAATAAGAAATACACATTTGGATAAGTAGTATATATTTGGTCTCTCTCCTCCTTTCCTGGCACACAGTTCCTAAAACCCACATAACCTCTTAAGTGATGTGTCTTTTTTGTATGTTAATGACACGACTCACAGTTGGGGGTGCAAAGGGGCACCAGGGATTGAGCTAATCAATCATGCTTTTGTAATGAAGCCTCCATCAAAAACCCTAAGGGAAAGGATCTGGAACTTCTGGGTTGGTAAACACAGGGCCCTGGGAGGCTGCACACTCAGAGGCAGGGAACCTCCTTGTCCCATCCCCCACACCAGCCCCAGGCAGCTCTTCCATCTGGCTGTTAAGCTAATAAGAAAACGGTTTTCCCAAGTTCTGTGAGCCATTCCAGCAGACTATCAAGCTTGAGCAGGAGTCATGGGTGTATCTGATTCATAACCAGCTGGTCAAAAGCACAGGTGACAACCTGGACTTGTGATTGGCATTCGACGGGTGGCCAGTAGCAGTCTTGTAGGACTGAGCCCTTAACCTGTGGAACAGTGTAAGAATTTAATTGAATTATAGGACACCCCGTTAGCCTCCAGACAGTTGGAGAATTGCTTGGTGTGGAAACTCCACACACTGGTGCTAGAGAGTGCACAGTAAAGGAAGTGGAGTTTTCCCTTTTGGCCTCCATTGAGGTCTATCCCAAGTTTTGCAAACAAGTGAGACCAAGTGGTTGAAACCAGGTTGACCAGTACTCGTCTGTTCGCTAAGAAGGCACTTACTAGGTGGCTGACGCGCCGCCCACGCTTGGTGTGGAGGCCGCGCTCCAGTCCCCGAGGGCGGGGACCTTGAGGGAGAAGAAGCCGGCAGCGCGGGACTCCTCCGCGAACATGTGGCAGCAGCAGGGGTGCTCGCTGCCAGGCGAGAGAGCGCGGCGGAGCACACGACGTAAGTCTCAGGGAGGCCTTGCGTCCCAGGTGCTGACGCGCCAGGTGCGCAGCGACGCGATGCCCGGGCAGTGCCGCACGTGGTGGATCGCGACCTCTTCCACCCGATCTCGCGAGGAGAGCGCGGAGCAGCGCGAAGAGGGCTGGACGCCCGGTCCTGCACAGGCCCGCCCGGCGCTCCGGCGCTCCTGCGCTCCAGCCCCCTTCGTTGTGATTCTGCCCTCGGGTCCCCCTCTCCCCTTGGAGGGTGGGCGACAGTGGCCCACGCGGACCCCAACCTAGACCTGCCAGGCTGCTGAACGCTTGCAGAAAATCACATTTTTACGCCTATAGCTCCGTTATCAACCCAGCTGGGGCAGAGATCCGTGCACCTGGGCCTTGGTTGTGTTGCCACTGAAATGAAGGTTTCCAAAGTAAATGGGAAAATATTTGAAGGACAGGCAGGGCATGGGCTCAGAAAGGCCCAAGTGGACATGGGAAGTTACAGTTCAAACACCTGTTCCACTCCTGCTGCTTCACCCACCCCCTGGTGAACACGGAAATGAAGGGAAATCTGATTTGCTTTCAATTAAAAAAACAAAAACAAAAAACACTTATTAGAAGTGTATGTAAATTTACATAAATGTACATAAAAGCCTTTTCATAATTGCTAACAACTGGAAAACAACCCAAATGTTCAGCCACCAACTATGTTACATTCATAAAATGGAATATTACCCAGCAATTTAAAGAAAGGGGCTGTTGATACGTGGAACAAATTTGGGTATCTCAAAGGCATTATGCTGAGTCAAAGAAGTTTGTCTCTATAGATTACACACTCTATGGGTCCATTTATATGACATTCTGGAAAAGACATACTGGGATGAAGAACAGATCAGTAATTACCAGTAGGTGGAGGAATTGATAGTAAATGGAGTAATAGATGGGATGGAGTAGGGGGAGAGGGTGACTATAAAGGCACAGCACGGAATGTTATTCAGGGTGACAGAACTGTTCTGTATCTTGATTATGGTGGTGGTTACACAAATATATACATGTGTTAAAATTTATAGAATTTTACAATGAAAAGGGAAGGGTAAGTCAATTTTACAGTATAACCTTTTTTTAAGCACTTACTTCAGGTACTATGTTACATGAGGTAAAAGCAATGAGCTCAATGAGATACACAGTGAATGTAAACACAAAGTAACTATGGCACAAAAATATTTGATATATGATAACTGAAAAGTAAAAACAGCAAATGTTACAGGAAATTAAGGGAGAAAGAGAACCTTTCCAGCTTAACTAAACAGAAAATGCTTCAGAGCAGAGGTTGCCTTGGATTTCCATTTGAAAAGCAAGAAAAGGCAGATGATCATTCCCTGTGGAAAAAGGTCATTTAGATAATCATGTCAAGTGTGCAGGGAGGAATGCAACATAAATTGCCTGAGGGTAGAACTCTGCTTAGTTAGATGATAAGGAATTTGGGGAGAGCTTGGACTGAGGTGCTGGCCATCCAGCACAGCAAGCCTTTCCAGTAAAGGTGCCCTGGAGACCATGTAGGTTAGCCTGGTCCACATCTTCATTTTATTCCCACCAACTGAGTTTCTTGCCTCACTTATAAACATGGGACATATTTTCATCTTCTTTGCTGCAACTTTGGCTCTTCCTAATTATGCTGTCTTTTACCTGCAGTTTGCCCTCAGATCTCCAAGAACATGCCTTCTCAGCTTACTTAACTTACCAGCAACCTCTACTCAGATGGTACCTCCAAAACAGGGATACGAACTCCTCCTACAGAATCCAGGCAGTAGTTGTGGAAATGGAAAGGAAAGCACAGATTTGAGAGACATCACTATGGAGTAGGATTGACAGGACTGGGTTGTAAACTGGATGCAAGGGATAAAGGAACAAGGAAGAGAAAACAAATACAGGTTTCTTTAGAACCTTGTACATAGTGATAACTGTATTATTATCCAACAATTACATTTAAATATTAGTTTGCTTTAATCAATATTTATAAATGAAACCAATTTCTCTTTCTTAAAAAGATACATACAGGGCAATAAAACAATATTTGAGAACAGGCCATCCCAACTTAAAGTAAAAACTTAAAAGTATTTTAAGCAACAGCATGAGCAATCTAAATTTTTTAAAAGATCAAATAATAGACAATCCCTCCGATCACAGTTAAAAACTTTCTATTTGTGTGGAGATGAGGAAAGAATTTCATGGATTTTACAACATAAGGAACAAGAAAGTAACATATAATTGAAGTATTCTTTAAAAATGAATATTGGTGGCTTTTCTCACAATAAAGAAATTATGTTGAAACAGAAATAAAAATGACATGTAGAGAATAAAGTGTGTTATACAACTTGCAGTAAAAAGGACAATTTAATAGTACTGGATGTATATTGTTACGGTTTTAGTACGAAACCACAATTGAATGCAACATGAGGTTTTTTCCTATTTGTATGAATTTACAGGAAATCATTACTAACACAGCAATAAAAATATATGCAAGCCATTAAAATAAGCAAGAAACATCAATAAAAACTGAAGGAGTGAAACTGGCCTTTTATTCTTACTCACTTGAAGTCATTAAAAAGTTTACTGGGCTCTTGGCTCAAAGGAAAACGTAACAGGCACAAACATTTAACTATTTACCATGGTTTCATTCTTAGGATTCCTCAGTAGGTTTAAGTAACAATGCTGTTAGACAAGTATTAAGTAAAACCATTCAACATATTTAGCTATTATTCTTCAACTTTAAAAGGAAGCATGATAAACACAAGGATGTTCATCAATATTTGCTGAATATACAGCAGTATTCATTGCTGACAGATCAAACAGAAAGCACAGTGAACACTGGTATTCTGCAACAGGACAGAGTCTATGGAATTGAGTCATCCTGTTATTGTAGTAACTCAGACACCATAAAAATTAGGACACAAGAGTTTCAACTCCTTTTCAACTAGGATAGGTAACAGGGGCCAGCCCTAAAACATGGGTAATAAACTCAACTGTTTCAAATTTCACTTTGGCTAGCATCTCTCAACTTCTTCCCGTATTAACCTTTCATCAGGAGATAAAAGTAAAAAAAGAAAACCAATTGATTGGATCAGGTCTTTCCCTTTCCCCCTATGTGTGGCTAAAATGTAGCTGGAGAAAAAGAAAAGAGGGTGGAGAGGCAGAGCTGAAAATAAGGAACTTGGAAAATCCACTAAAGAAAAAAATGCTCACAGTAGGAAAACAATCTCTCACACAGCAATATGATCTAGAAAGAAATACCCACAGCAGCTATTTCAAACCTTCTGCATCTGGTTCCTCATTGGTGATTAGCTTTTTAATATGCTGTTTCTACTAAGAAGTCATTTCTGGTCCCCAAGCTCCGTCTATTAAAAGTGGAGAGGGGCCGGGCTTTGGACTAAATAAACAACATCTGAGGACTGATCAAGGACACAATCTAAGAACAATTCTCTATAAAAGCAGTTATTTTTCTTGCCGAAATTTCCTAGAGGGGAATAAATGCTAAATGATTAGACGTGGCAGCAGCAGTAGCAATAGTGATAGTAGTAGCAGTAAAAGAATTCACATAACAGTACAGAAGAAACCATTGCTAACTAATAATGAAAAAATAGAGACAGAGAGAGAAAAGGCACAATTTCTAATTTTAAGAGGGAGAAGAAAGGTATTCACAACGTTGATACAGTATCTGGTGACCGAACAGTTAAAAATGTGAAAGTCGCATGACTCATAGAAAAGCCATCCCCTCCAGCACTGACGAATGCAGATCTAAAGATATAGTAAAAAGCTCCCACTACACCACACCACACTCATACTCAGCTGGGTCAAAGTAGAAGACCTCCAAGTGCCCTTTCATCCTGAGATCCAGTTCTGAGATTAAGCACAGGGGTTCTTCATGTGTCCTGCTGCAGATAAGGGGTATTACATGCTGGAAAACTGACACAGCAACCACGAGTCATGCTGTAAGGTGAGGTTCTCAAAACTTAGATCCTTGATCGAGGTCCTCTGAAAAATTGATGCAGCAATGACACTTGCCTTCACACAAGGAGCCAATGTAACCTGATCCTCATTGCAGGTGCATCAGGGGGCCCAAGGGACCTGGCCAATATCACAGGGCTCAGAAATGACAGACTGAGGGCTACGGGCAGAACTGCGAATAGCGTCACCTGCCAGCTGCAGCAGGCAGCAGGTGCACGGGCTCAGGAGTCAGCCAGACCTGCATTTCTACCTTCAAGCAGTGTGATCTTGAGACAGTTACTTAACTGCTTCAAACCTCAGCTTCTCAGTGAAAAGACAGGGGCATTAATGTTCGCTGCCCAGGGTTACTGTAAAGATCAAATGACATCACATCTATGAAACTGCCTAGCACAGGAACTGGCAGAGCAGGCATTTAATAAATGGTTGTTTTATTTAATTTTATGTCATTTTAAGGGAGGAGGAATGTAAAGGTTTGTTATTAAGAAATAAGGAGACAGAAACCATAAATTTGTGGTCTGCAATTTTTCCTTCACTTAAGAAAACTGTTTACCAAAGCTATATTTTCAGTTAAAATATGAAGAGCAGAATCTTTCGCAATACTTCTTCCACCAAGACCTCAACTTTTAGTAATCAGACACTTTGATGTTCAGATGCATGATGTATGGCTGTCTGGATATTACTGCTACATACATATTTACAACATAAAATTCAGGAGAACAAACACAAAGTCAGGGTCAACAGGGAAATGCTGATGATCAGATGTAAATGTTAGGCTCATTGAAGCCTCTCAGAAATTATCGTTTACAAAGATAAGATGAGAAATACATGGTTCACAGAAGAAGAAATACCAGTAAATCAGAAATTCTACACAATAAAGAACATTTATGAAGACAGTCTATATGAAAACATTTTACTTTCCTCTGCCTAAAATTATCTCAGATTTCATTTTCTGCATTATTTCCAGTTTGCTTTTTAGGTTGAAAAAATAGGGTCACCATTGCTTTGCTCTCCATTTCCCTTTGGGTACCAACATGGCCAATTCCATTTTTAAAAAGCAGCCAATGAGGGGGCTCACTGAAGAAACACAGAAAACTGGCAACTGTGATGCATGACAGTCCAACAACAAATAATTTGCAACAGACCAGTCCTAGAAAGAAACTAAAATGGGAAACTATGGTAAAAACTGTCCTTTGCATAAGGTTACTGGGCCTATTATTGGACATGTTATCTCGCTGCCCAAGGGGCTGGAAGACATTTTCTATGTAAAGGATGCAATGGCTGGGAAGGAGTTCAGACCACAGTGACTGTCAGAAAGCTCAGGTTACAGCAAAGCCTCCAAAGTCATTTCTAGAATATAATCAAAGCCCTCCTCTGCACAGAGTCAGAGTGGTGGCAAGTCCCTAGAACTGAATATTGTTGCTGAGTTCAGCATTAAACAATCTCTGAGAAAGCTCAGATAAGCGAGACTGAATAAACAAGAAGCAAAGTAAATTTTCCCATGGAGTTTCAACCACAGCTAAATGTGTTGTGCTGTTTCAACCAAAATAAATCAGGCATATACCTAAGTCTGCCCTCCACTGCCCCTTCCCCACCCCAAAAAACCCCATATATAGTTGGCCAACTTTCTAGAATTCTCATAGGTTTGATAATGTTAAAAGCAATGACAGCAAAGCCCCCATTAGTCTTTCTCTCAAATACATTATAACTCTACATCAAGCACATAGTATTTTCATAAAAATTATCTATATTCTTACAAACTGTATTATCTCTACTGATGTTAAAAAAAAAAGTTAGAGAATGCTTAGTTGGCATCTATCCTGATTACCCCAGGCCCAAAGTACACAAAAGCAAAAAGTTAAGAGATTTCCAAAAGCTTTTTATTAGGGCACAAACCCCATTTGGAAAAAACAAATCCTTAAAAGGTTCTGTGGGAATAGAATTCCAACAAGAATTTCATATCTTCAAGTTTATGCTTACAAAGAAATATAAATTCATCCAAATTTAATGACATACTTGTTTTGAAAATAAAATACACCCTTTTTTACTTATTTCAGATTTTGTGCTCATCTTTTGCTGTCACGACTTGTATAGCAGTCTTTCTACAAAAATTGATTGGGCTATTGGATAGACCCCAAACAGGTTTCTCAGGGTATCCTTTCTCAAAGCACCCACGGAGAGAAAAACCAAAGTCACAGACAGAAGAAACTCCTCTAGAAGCAGTTATTCATTTCCTGAGCTAACCCACTTCCTTTTCAGAAATTTCCTTCTCTTCACCAACGTGTTTTTTGAAAATAGCATCAAAGTCTTCTTGCAAAATATACTTGTGGGCCTGGGGCCTGGAATATAGACAAATGCCAATGGCCAAGTCATTTTTTTTTTAACAATTTTATTAAAAATGTAGATTCTTACCTCATTACATGCACCATACAATTTTCAGGTGGATCAAAGTTTTAGCTATTAAAAATTGAAATAATAGCCAATAAAATTACTGGAATAAAATAAACGAATAGTTACATAATTTTAGAAAGCTAGAGGCCAACTCATGTTTAATATTACCACTGTAGTAATAAAAAATTAGAATCTCAAATGAAGTGTCACTTCAGTGGTACAGAAGGCTCCCTGCAATGTTAAACTGATGTTTTAGAAGAGGAATCCAGATCATTATGAGTGAGAGCCATGTTTAGAGAAAATATATGTTACCAAATTGAAAAACTGAATGTGGCAAAAAGTTTATGGCTCCTGGCTACTCCGTTACGGAAAACTATGGCATCTCCCACAATAAGGGAATCAGCTGTTTAAATCTTTCACACCTTAAGTAAACTAATGAGTTGCTGGGTTTCTTCACATTAAGTACAACACTGGAGATAAAACTGAAAGTCTCATAATTATTAAAGTTAATATATTTTATTGGAAATGTATCTTCTTAGTGATTGTTGTCTTGACTTTAATTGAAGTAGAGATAGAAAGCTGAACAGAAATTTGGCTACTATGATTCTTCCGTGCTAATAATACAAAATATAATTTTTAAAAAATCATATTAGTCTTTGCCTAAATATAAATATAAAAAAGCTTTATTTATTCACCAGCAAAGAGTGATACCACAAAACAGACAAAAGAAATAGCCTCTTAAAATTTTATTTTTGTCAGCAGAGCTGACGATTTTCTGTGAAGTCTTTTGGTTTATTATTATAATAAGCATTCCCCGCTTGAAAAGTCCACCCAAAATATCTCAATCCTTGAGGTAAAGAACTTTAACTATAAAAGAAATCCTGATATTTTTAAAGAAAAAAATTCTTAAAATTCCTTTAAGCTTGATAAATAGAAATAATATCTTCTTGTTCTACTCTGGTGAACAGAAATGTACTTTATACAGCAGAATATCCAGTCACTTATTGGCAAACTGAAGGTGAGAACTATTCATTTACACACTGCTCAAACACCGTGCAATACTGCCGTGTTCATATAGACTTTTTTTTTAAACAGTTACCAACACTCTTCTGGCAAAGACAAGGTTTCGAAATGGCAAAAGCAACAGAAGTTTTAGATCTCAAAGCTCCAGAGGGGAATTAATCTGAGTCTTCATCATCAAGATAGTCCTCGGCATTGCTTAACGTTCGAACTGCATCTAAAAGGAACAGGGAAAAAGCAAAACAGAGGAATTACAAATAGCTTGGGTTTTGTTTTCACTTTCAAAGCTCCTGACAATTCAACAAACTGGAATTTTCCCTCAGACCTGGGGCCTGTAGTTTCCCTGAGCACCTTTTTCTACTTTTGCTTTCCAGCCTAACTGATCAGTTTCTGCTGCCAGAGGCTGACAAATAAATTTGTCTGCATGCGACTCAGATGTGCAGGGAAGTAAAGCACATGGTGCTGATGAGTGCCCCTCACGCCAGATATGACCAGCCACGTGCACCACAACCCTCGTGGAACACAGCAGAAGCCTGTCCGCTCTGACAACTGTGCTTCCAGCCTCCTCTCCCAATGACAAGTGCACAGATGGCTTCAGTCAGTCGACCTGAAGGCAAGGTCCCTGGGTAGAAAGATGACTAGTGAGGGGGGAGAAAGGAAAAGAAGAATGAAAACACACAAGCTACAGTTTCATTTTCAAAAACACTGATAAACGAAGTATACTCAGAAGCCAAAGAAACTGAAATAAAAAATAAATAAAAGTCTTAAAATAGAAAAAGCTAGACCTCAGCAAATGTTAAGTCAACCCTGCCCAAGGTTCAAAAGGAAGATGTCTGCTCTTTAACTGTTCACCTGTCCAGTCAACTTCAAACTGCCTAGTCAAATTCCTGTAGCCACAGGTTACACGAGGTGTAACTTGTCAAGGGGAAAACTGAAATACAAGTAGAACCACATTGTTAGAGCTCAATTCATGTGTTGTAACACCCATATCACTGTCTCTAAATCCATGCTCTTTGGAGACAGGACTGATTCCAAGTCTTGTGCAGAAACTATAAAAGGCGTACCTGAAACCTCTTATACTGTAAAACAAGGATCCTATCAAAGATAGCGTCATTTCAGAAGGGCTCAGGATCCAACCAGAAGAGGCCTCCACTAGCCACAGATAGGCTATCAGTACGGAAATTAACTACACTGGATTAAAACACAGAAAATATTTCCACACACACACCAAAGAGAACTCATCGGTCCTCTTTGGAAAATAATAGGAACCAGTGTGATATTTTGAAAACTCTTAAATAAAGGGCAAAAATCAAGCCTTTATTCTGCCCCTGCTATACAGACTATTCCTCTGAGTAACCATCTGACAAGGCAAGGGGGAAATTTTTCATTATAGAATGTTCCAAATACTAACTGAGAAAGGAGTGACAAAATTAGACTATCACTATTTTGCAGCCATGAATGAAATAATGAATCTAGACAATGATCATCAATGGATGCTAACATCACAGGGCGAGTGACAGATATTACGTGATGGAAGAACACAACTTTCTTTACGAAATATTCTTCCCTCTATCCCTAAGATAGGTAGATAAATAAAATCTGAATCCAGTCAAGCCTCTAGAGTAACACTGATTGACAAACATATCAAGAACAGAGGAACATAGCATCACCATGGGAATGTACACATGCCATGTCTAGACTGGGAAATTCAGGTAAATTGGCTCAGTTTCTTTTGCAAGTAAATTGCAAGGTTAAACAAAGAAGAAGAAGAGGAGAAGGAACGGAAATATTAATTGGAAAAAAAAACAAGAGACATATCTATCAATTTGGATCCTACTTAAACAAACCATAAATAAATTGATAGATAAACAAGTAAGCAATGAATAAGCAAACAAACATGGAAGAGAAAATGGCAAATTTGCACCATCACAAGACTCTTGATGATATAAAGGGCTTATTATTAATTTGAGGTAGGTTAATGATATTGTAGTTTTTTTTAAGAATCTTTGTGGGTTTAGGAAAATTATTATTGAGAAAAAAGAAGGGACAAGGGAGAGTCAATACATGGGAGGAAGAAACCGATTCATCTTATACGAGAGAGAAGGAAAAGCAGAAGAACACGTAGATGTGAGCAGAACAGAGGCACACTTCAGTGATTTCACACCAGCTTCCAAACTGCTAGACGTCTCCAGGTTGACTATGCTCTTCTCCATTCTCCTTAAGAGGAGTTCTGGAGACCTGGAAGGGAGGAATTTTGTTCTATCCCACACATACTCATGAACTTCAGGACTGGCCATGAACTTGGTAAAAGTTTTTTTAAAAAGCAAAAGACAGAAAGACAAACAGCAAAGCTCCTCCCCTTTCCACTCTGCTAGACAATCCTGTGTTTTGTGACACTGGAGGTATTCTTTGTCCTTCAATGGTAACTGCAGCTCTTCACTTTAATCTCATTTCTCCTGTTAGCAAGAGAAAAATGACTTGCCATGGTGCAAACTCTGACCGAATGGAAAGCAAGAGACAGCCAGGAAAATAAACTCCTTCTCCTTCCTTCCTTTCATGGACTGCTCTGAGGCACAGCTTCTCTGGAAACTTCTCATATGGCCCAGAGGTGAGTGATGAGCTGAACCTTCATAGCATGTCTTGAGGGCATGACTATTGTGGTAATGTATCTCCTAGCACTGCCTCCCAGCCTCCCCCAACTCACTTCCATTGTTTTCTCAATCTCACTGCCCTGGATTTACAAGTCCCAAATCAAGCACCAGAACTTAAGACAGATGGACAGACAAATAAATGGTGGAAGGACAAACACAGTAACATGGATGAATCTCACAGACAAGTTACATGAAAGAAGCTAGACACCCAAAAGCACATACTGTTTGATTTCATTTATGTCAAGTTTGAAAACAGGCAAAATTAATCTACGGTGAGAGAAGCAGAGGATACTGAGGGAGGCTTCTGGGGTGTGGGAAGTGTCCTCTGTCTTGACCTGGGTTGTGGTTAATTGTGTAAGCACAGTTTAAAAAAAATTTATCAAGCTGTAGACTTAGGATTTATGTCCTTTACTTAATATAAATTATACTCCAGTTTTTAAAAACTGGAAAACACATTTAAAGGCTCAATCCCCAAGTATGACCTGACTCCATCCCTATATCCTAAAGTTACCCTTCAAGGTAACTGTAACATGTAAATTACTTTGTCCCTACAAGAAACTCAAGATGTGCTTTCAAAAGTGGACAACAATATCAGAATGTACTCTTTCTAGTTTAGCATTCATGCTGGCAATTAGCTCTATGGCCTAATATTCACATTCCAACTAGGATCAAAATACAAATTAAAAAAAATTTTTTACTGGATGATTGGGGGAATGAAATAAGGAAAAAAAAGAGAAAAAGGTAACATGAAAATTGAAATATGAAAATGCGTTTCTTGGCTCTTTGTGCCAGGCCCCAAGATTACCTCATTAATGAATTCAGTACAGTACACATTTAGGAAGGTAGACTACAGACATTTGGAGGGAACGGAGAAAAAGACCACCCACTTCTCAGCCGTTTTCTACAAAGACTGTGGAAAAGTAAGGAGAAAAAGAGAAAAGTTTGCCACCTGCCTCTTCCAGCTCCAATTATTCATGTGGAGGCTTCTGGGTGTCGCTCCCTGGAGTGTGAGCAGGTGTGATACTTTCCTTGCCTATCACAAGCCAACTCACAGTGTACATGAGGGTCTGATAATGTTTAGCTCACAGGAAACCTCACTCCTACTCAGTCAAGACATTTTGGAGGCACCCAAGTAGCAACGGGAAGTCAGCGGCAGAGAAAGGAAGTGAGGCCACAGTCCTACTCCTGACCCAACCGAGGTCCACCTCAAGTAAGAGAATCCTCCCACATGGTTACGAATACGGCTTCTCAGTCCAAGTGTAGCTGAGAGCACCACTCAGCTGGCAAACACTTTCCCACTCACCCTATATTCATCTATGCATTAGTAATTACTTTAAAGAAAGAGTGGCTCTGTCAGCGAACATTCATGGCTTAAATAGTTAAGAAATCCTAGACCGCTTAATAGTTTTCATTACACCAGAACAGAAGTTAAGTAAGAATCTGGAACAAACACTTATCTGAAATAAAGGACAAAAGGGACACTGGGTTTGTGAGGAGGACTATGATGGGAATTTGATGACAGGTAAGGAGGATGATTCTGTGAAGCTCCCTGGACAGAGCTTCCCTGAAGACAGGGGGACTGTTTGCTGTTTTTGATTGACAGAAGCAGGAAACTAGGGGACTGACTGTGTTTTGTGGCTTCTGATAGATACGGAATGTGGGACAGCATAATATTGCCTCTTCTCATAAATCAAAGGATACCTGAGGGAGAAATAAGTTTTCCAAGGGTTGAAAAATGAATGAGAATTCAATTGAAATGATAAAAACAGAAATTAGTATCTCATTACCCAAATTTGACAACTCTGAAAATGATAATACCCTAAGGATAAAATGAAAACACATGCACTTAGCCTCTATAATGGAAGTTGCTAAAAAGCTGTTTTAGTGATTCTCCACCAACATGGATCAGTCTAAACTTGAGACTTCAAGGCAATACTGAAAAAGCCCGGAATGATGAGTAGCAATGCAAAGACCTGCAAAAAGGTGAGTCCTCCTCATACCAGTTCCTTTGTAGAAAATGGTAGTAAGCATGTATCCATTACAGGCTTATCCTTCAAAGTGGTATTAAAGTGCCAAACATGAGATGATAAAGTAGAGTAAGGCTTGAGAAATGAGAAAAAAGAGATTTAATGTTCCCTCCAACCAAATCACCTTCTACCTTTCTTTTTTCCTACCCCTCTGGGTTTCTCAGGGGATGGGAGGCTGATGATGAATGAAAAGGGGACAAAGGAGAGGTGGATGGAAAGAGGAATTCAAAGCACATTTTCCCCGTCCCAGCACTCCTTTCAGGAATCACCATATCAGAATGAATCTGGGGGAACACATTCAACAAGCTAAGTACTAAGAAGTCAAATTAACAGCCAGTCTCTGAATAGTAATCATGAATGATGCAAATGCATTTAACACCTTTTCTTTCCCTTGACACCTTTTCAAAACCACCAAATTTCACTTGTACAGAGTCATATGTGAACTTTTCAAACCTATTTTCCCATGTCAATAGGTATTATCTCTAAAAATGTACACTTTATCTTTAAAAACCACCCTAGAAGGTAAATAGATACCAGTATGTTTACAAAGTCTAGAATAACTTTGATAACAGTTTACTGATACCCTCATTTAAAACAGAAACAAAGTATAATCAGAAAGCTGTTGAGGGCTTAATTTTAAGAATATTTAGAGACAACCACTCACAAAAACATATTTGAAGTGAGGATATGGAAACAATGGCTCTCTGATAAGGACAGTAATGGAAAATAAGGTAATTAGAACTTGATTGCAAGGAACAAAAGAAACACACTAATCATAGCAAAAAATCGATGCCTCTTCAAATTCATTTGCATAAAGATATTCTTCCATGTTGGAGGTTCCGATTCAGGCTAAAGATATAAAATCTAACTTCAGAATCAACCAAAGAGTTTACCAAGAAAAAGTATTCTCCAATATTAAATGAATGTATCTTAGTCATGATGGCACCAGGAGGAAAAAGGATTAAAACTAAGTACCTGTTCCCTGTTTCTTTTTCAGGAGAGATGCACAGGCAGCATTCGTAGCCATGTCCAGGGCCAGTTTCTTCTCGTTGTTTCTTAAGTCTGTTCTAGCACCTTCCCCAACACAAGAAAAGTTAATTTGGCGTTTTGAAGACTCTATAGTAGCAGTCAATGCTCTTTTTGGTTTACTTTCACTTTCTTTTCTTCCCATTTTATTGACATATAATTGGCAAACAGCACTGTATAAATTTAAGGTATACGGCATAATGATCTGACTTAAAAACATCATAAAATGATTATGACAATGTTTAGTGAACATTCATCATTCCATATAGATACAAAATTAAAAGAACAGAAAAAATGTTTTCCTTGTGATGCAAACTCTTAGGACTTACTCTCTAAACAGCTTTCTTATACCACAAACAGCAGTGTTAATTACACAGCTGCCAATTCTCTTTCCATCAAAACTAATCGCTTTTGGCAAAACCAGAGAACCATTCTGGCCTTTAAGTAATAAGCTCTTTCCAAACAGTAAAGCTTTCTCAGCAATAGCATATTTGGCATCTTTCACCAGGGAGCTTGTTGCTGCACCTGTGATAATCAAACACAATTAAAACATAGCCTTTCAAGTCCCTGTAGAATTGCACATGCACTTTCCAATGAGGAGTGTACTGACCCTGTGGTAAAACCCTCAATCAGTTAGACTCAGTGTGCCTTGGCATGAGTTTTTTGGAGATTAAATTCAATTTACCCTTTGCCTCTTCTGTTCAAGAAGGTCTCTAGAAAAGATCATGTGAGTTGAGCTTGAGGGAATTAATACTTTGTGTCTTATGTATATTCTCATGCATATTAACAGAACAGTAACACTAAAATCTAGAAGCAATCCATTGTTCCTGTAGCCCACCTTCTACTCACCTTTTCCCCCTTTACTGTGATATAAATTACATCAGGATTCATGAATACGTTCTCACTGTCAAAGATTCAAAACTACAAAAGTATGCTGAACAAAAGCTTACGTCTCATTTC
Source organism: Camelus bactrianus (assembly GCF_048773025.1). Taxonomy (NCBI): domain Eukaryota; kingdom Metazoa; phylum Chordata; class Mammalia; order Artiodactyla; family Camelidae; genus Camelus; species Camelus bactrianus. The sequence continues at coordinate 39,262,330 of NC_133542.1, read as the reverse complement.
AGCCCTCAGCTAACCCTTTCCGTCCCCATCTTCCACCTTCCCCAGAGGCGACGACTCCCAACAAGCAGGCATCAGCTCCCATCTCCCTCACGTGCACGAATGCATTCAGACACACATGGACATGTACACGAAGTCATACTACAAGCAGTGGTCTGTAATCTGATTTTTTTTGCCAATGGTATTTTTCTTTTTCTTTTAATTGAGGTACAGGTGATGTACAATATTACATAAGTTTGAGGTGTACAACACAGTGGTTCATAATTTTTAAATGTTACAATCCACTAATAGTTGTTTTAAAATATTGGCTATATTGCCTGGGTTGTACCGTATATCCTTGTAGTACTTTATTTATTTGTTTGTTTGTTTGTTTGTTTATTTATTTACTTACTTACTTACTTACTTATTTATTTATTATTTTATTCTATTTTTTTTTAATGGAGGGACTGGGGATAGAACCCAGGACCTCATGCATGCTAAGCATGCACCTTACCACTGAGCTATTACCCTCCCTCAATTTTATAAATCGTAGTTTGCCCCTCTTAATCCTCTACCCCTATCTTGCCCCTCCCCTTTCCCCTCTCCCCATTGGTAACCACTAGTTTTGATTTTTTTTTAACTTAACAATATATAATGGTATTCATTCTTTAGCAGTACATATACTTAGAAGTCAATCTATTTAAACATTTTTAAGTATTCCACTCTGTGGACATTCCAAATTTTATTTAATCCCTCCTCCATTGAGGGGCACTTAGTTCCTAATTTTCATTATCACAAACAATAGTGCCATGAACATCCTTGAACAACATCTTTGTTTATATGTATTTCTAAAGGGTGGTTTCCTAGAAGTGGTACCAAAATGTAAGGCTATGTATATTTTCACTCTACTAGCTACTGTCAGATTGCCTTCCAAGAAGGCTTACGAATTTACTTTCTGCCACAGTGTAATAGAGTGCCATTTTCTCTGCAGCCACATCCTCTTCAACAAAAAATAGATGTCCTAAGACTCAAAGGCACAAAAATCTTGAGTCAAAAATAGTATGTTTAATTGGGAATACAGTGATCGTGTGTGAAAATCTCCTGTGAGCAGATGTAGATCTATCTACAGCTGGGGTTATATGGAAAACCTCATTCTCTCATTGTGCTACAGGTCAAAGATCCTGAGGGTTCATAGCTCTGTGACTAATCATACCTTACTTTAAATTACACTTGAGAACTCATATATATGCTTTCTGTCAGAATGGGAAATGTTCAAAGACAGGACACTAGAGAAGGAATGCAACCATTTCCTAAACCCAAATTCCTAATGTATCCCTCCCCGACTTTTCCACTTTGGTGACCATAAGTTTGTTTTCTATGTCTGTGAGTCTGTTTCCATTTTGCAAATAAGTTCCTTTGTATTATATATTTTTTTAGGTTCCACATATAAGTGATAGCATGTGTTAGTTGTCTTTCTCTGACTCACTACACTTAGTATGATAATCTCTAGCTCCATCCATGTCGCCGCATTTGCTTCTTGTTTTTTTCACTAAGTCTTCAAGATCTGGCGATTGTTTTACACTTGGAGCACATCTCAGTTCAGACGGGCGTTATTTCAGAGCCTCAGCAGCACACGGGGTCAGTGGCTGCCGTATAGACAGCACAGCTCGTGGCACACCTTTGGAGGCACCATAGTAATCCTCAGGGTGTCTGATCTTTTATCTCTGGAGTTTATATATCAACATACTTTAAACCAAAAACATTTCTTCTCATATGTTCCACACATTGTTCCGAGGATCCCTAACCGCAGCACATCCATATGACATGCAGCTTGGGTGCCTCAAGCATCTGATACAAAGCCTTCTAGTCCAGGGTGCAGTATAGGGTGATATCCCCCAGCCCTCTGTAAGGGTTAACTAGTATTTGTGGGACAAGTAGATGGATAGATAGGGAATCCATAATTTCACTGTTTCTTCTGACGTGTAAAAACAGGGAATCAAGGTATCTTCCCATTCTCTGTACATCTAACATCTGCTCTGCTCAAAGCAGGAGATTGCAGCCACCGCATTTGTTCTTACCTATCAAGACTTTACTGTGAGAACAGTGGCCTCAGCAACTTTACCCATATGGCTTTCTTAGATCTCCTCTCTATATGTGTGTGCACAAATACAGACACACACACCCCTTTCTTCTAAGGCCCTTTAATCCTGCAGCAATATACCATAAATTCTTCCTAAAAGTAATACATGTAATTTTAAAGCTTATCAAGTTTTTAATTTAAAAATGTATACAAATCACCTCAATCATTTCATCATATCGCAACAACTCTGTGATTCAGAGTAGAGACCTAAGTTCCAGTTTTAAAAATAGAAACCTATTATTTTCCCTACTATTTCAAATGGCATAGCTGGATGTAGCCTATTTTTCAGAGCAAGCACAGGCCAGATAAACTAGGCATACTTTACCTTTTGCCAGAAGCAACTGGACAATATCTGCATAACCCTTCCAGGCAGCAGCGTGCAAAGCTGTGTCTCCCAACTTGTTCTATGGTGATAACAAGAGAATGTAGCATTTTAAAAATAGAGTGAATTGAAAATACGCATGAATTTAACTTTACTCTAACCTAAGTAAACCTACAATGAGAACACAGCTATAAAATCATACAAAATTCCAAAGAGGGGAAAGGAGACTCAAGAGATGAGAGATGAGTCATTTGAGGAGAGGGAATGGGATGAGCAAACAGAAGACTTGGCGGAGCACAAGCGGAAATGAAGATTCCTGCAGAGGGAGACTCCTGGGGGAAGCAAGCAGGTCTGTCCCTGCAGAAACCTAGCATGAGTTAGGAACTAGAGATCCCTGGAGACACGAGCAGGAATGAGAATGGGGGTGAAATCAACAGTACTGGGTGACAGTGTTTCTAATGAGTAATTAGAACCCCAGATCACCTTCCACTCTCCCTGCTGCCATGTGACCCAGTACAGATGGTAGAATTACCCTGTTGAGAAATTAACCAGATAGTTTCCAAGCTCATGGAACTCAAAGGTACAAGAGAAGGTGGAATAAGGCCAAGAACTAAAAGCAGAGGTCTAGCTGAAAAACCTACAAATGGAGCAGTAAGACGCCTCTCCCGGTTACCTTCACCTACCCCACTGCCCCAGAGTGTCCAATCTAGCATCTACTCCCAGGGAGGATGCTGGAGAATATTTCTCTGGTAGAGCTGAACAGTCCCAGTGCAGGGGAGGAAAGGAATATTTATATTGGCAATGGAGTATAACCTAGCAAAACAGCCAGGACTTTAGCACTTCACCCTACAGAGAAGCCACCAAGCACACGGAGTTTCCAATCACACTCAAATATGAATGGACAGACAAAGACACTAGATATTTAAGGACAGCCTCTAGTATCTGAAGAAAGACCAAAACAAACAAAACCAATGGATCTCAGAGAAAAAAGATACAGTATAGTGAATAGCAAAAAAATGTTTAAAAAGTATATAACTAGACCACAACTTCTTTACCTAGTTATCTGTTGATGGACATTTAGTTTAGTTTCATGCCTTGGCTATTGTATATAGTGCTGCTATGAACATTGGGGTGCATGTATCTTTTTGCATTAGAGTTCCCTCCAGATACATCCCCAGGAGTGGGATTGCTGGACCATATGGTAAGTCCATTTTTAGTTTTTTGAGGGATTTCCATACTGTTTTCCATAATGTATATTTATACAATGGAATACTACTCTGCCATAAAAAGAATAAAATAACGCCATTTGTAGCAACATGGATGGACCTAGAGATTGTCATTCTAAGTGAAGTAAGCCAGAAAGAGAACGAAAATACCATATGATATCACTCATATGTGGAATTAAAAAAAAAAAAAAGGACACTATGAACTCATCTACAAAACAGAAACAGACTTGCAGACTTAGTTAACAATCTTATGGTTACCGGAGAAGGGGGATGGGAGGAAATAAATCTGGGAGTTTGAGATTTACAAATGTTAGCCACTATACATAAAAATAGATTTTTAAAAAAAGTTTCTTTTGGATAGCACAGGAAACTATGTTCAATATCTTGTAATAACCTTTAATGGAAAAAATATGAAAACAAATATATGTATGTATATGCATGACTGGGACATTGTGCTGTACACTGGAGATTGACACAATATAATTGACTGTACTTCAATTAAATATATATATATATGTAATTAATACATCAAGATATAAGAAGATATTATGTAATGAAACAGGAAAAAAGATGGCATATAAAAGTAACAATCAGAGTAAAAGAAGAGCTTATGGTAGATAGAATTCTAAGATGGCCCCCAAGCTCTGTGCCCCTTGGAATACACCCCCTGCATAATTTCCTTCCCTCGAGTATAGATGAGACCAGTGAATATAACAGGATACTACTCTTATCATGAGGTTTCTAATCAGTTGATCTTAAGTTCATCGAAAGAGAAATTATCCTAGGTGGACCTGATCTAATCAGGTGGGCCCTTTATTTTAAAAGGCATAGCATCAGGGACATGATCTCCTGCTGGCCTTGAGGAAGAAAGCAAACAGCCATGTTGTGAAACGTCTATCAGGAAGGGTGGTCTCTGAAAGTTGAGGGTTTCTGTACCACAGGTGCAAGAAATGCAACTCTCCCAGCAATGCGAATGAACTTGGAACAGGACCTGAGCTCCAGTTGGGAGCCTCACTCCAGCCAATACCTTGATTCCAACCTGTAAGACCCTGAGCAGAAAACCCAGCGAGGCCACCCAGAATTCTGGCCTATAGAAAATATAAGGAAAACGGGTGAAGTTTTAAGCTGCTAAAGTTGTGGTAATTTGTTACATAGCAACAAAAATCTAATACAGAGTTCTGGGGAATTAAAAAGCTCACTGAAGTAAAACATAAAGACAAAGGTGAGAGGGGGACGGCACAGCTCAGTGGTAGAGTGTGTGCTTAGCATGCATGAGGTCATGGGTTCAATCCCTAGTGCAGCCATTAAAATAAATAAATAAATAAACCTAATTACCACCCCCCCGCCAAAAGACATAAGTGAGAAAAATTAAGAAAATTAGAGGCTCAATCTGAGGGTTCCATCCAACACAGCTACTAACAGGCATTCCAGAACCAGAGAACAAAGGAAACAGCCAGAGAAAACTATAAAAGAAATAATGCAAGGTATTTTTCCAGGCGGAAAGAGTTTACCAGGAAAACTATCAGGAAAAGACCCATCCTAAAGCACAACACTGTGAAAGTTTAGAACACAAAGGCTAGAGTAAAACTCTAATCAAGAGAAAAAGCAGATCACACACAAAACAATGGGACTCAGAAGCAACCCTGGAAACTAGAATATCCTGGAGCCATGCCTGCAAAATTCTGAGTGAAATCAATTTCCGCCCAGAATTCTGTCAGCCATATAATCAATCCCAAGCTCCCCTTTTTCAGGAATCTAGTTGAAGATCTTCTTCAACATACAGAACATACAGGATCCAGAAAAGTGAAGACAATAGGAGGAAGCTGAAAGGTTTCCCAGGAAGACAGCAAAGGGCAGTAGAGACCAAGTTGTTCTGATTAGAAAATGAAGCTGGAGAGCTTTCAGCATGATTCCAGGAAGGAAAAAAAGAAAGCAGCTGACTATCTCATACACTTTAGAAAGGTAAATCAAGAGAGTATACAACCGTGTAGAAGTCTTTGTGAGATTTTAAAAAAAAAGCTAGATAAGCAAGATTATCCTGTACAGCACAGGGAAATATATACAAGATCTTGTGGTAGCTCACAGCGAAAAAAAAATGTGACAATGAATATATGTACGTTCATGTATAAATGAAAAATTGTGCTCTACACTGGAATTTGACACAACATTGTAAAATGACTGTAACTCAATAAAAAAATGTTAAAAAAATTTTTTTAAAGCTAAATAAAGGTCAATAAATACAGAAACAGAACAGTTATACAAGCAGTGAATGATATTTCACTAGCCATTATACTATAAGCACTATATAGTAACAAAACCAAGAACTATGATATGATACATTAGGAGAACTAAAGGAGCTCAAGAGATTGGGTGCTGGGTGCTGGAAGCCGACAGTTTGGCAAGCCTATACCTTCACCTACCAGACAGGATGCCAAAATACTCATGAAGATGATGAATTATGAGACAACTCCATAAGCATATTCCTCAGTAACATGAAGATAAGAGGAAAGAGCTAAAGGCTAAAAGTGATATATGAGGAGTGTGGTAGGCATCTGGGGCTTTATATACAATTTGGACTTTGGTGCAATAATCACTTTTTAACTCTGTGCTTGTAGTACTTTGATTAAAAATGTTATGAAAGATAATAAATGGGAAAAGGTGAGCTCAAAAAAGATATGATTTTACACTCCCATAAGCCGCACCAGGAGAGCAAAACAGGGGTGTTAAATGACTTCTGTGTAAGCAAGCTCACCTGTTGGTTCAGTTCAATATTTGGCTGAGTAAACAGCATTTCCACTATATCTGAAATTGAAAGAGAAAAGATATTTTTTTAAGAATGGAAGCAAAAGCCTGACAAGACCAGGTACAATAATTATAAAAGAATATGTTTTAGAAGAATCTTCAAGAAAATCCTTATAACAATTTTTTTTTAACATTTATGTAAACAGAAGACCGAAGAATCTAAAAGGCAGAATTACTTAGGGAAAATTTTTTTCAAATAATTTTGCTTTCACATTTTCACATGACATCTACTATAGGAATATTTTTACATTTGCTAGGATACTTAATATTCATATCACTATTTTGTGTTTATTAGCCAAAAAAAGATAGGCTTCTTTGGGGAGACAGCCATAAATTTTCCTTTGGCCATGCTATTTAATTTGTTGGGTTCCTCGTTTCTCACTGTTGTTGTGATTACTTTCTGTGTGTTGTGGACAGAGGTAGAAAGGGAGTGAGTGTGACAGATTCTTGGCCAGGCTGAAATACATGTAGAAATTCCACTTGCCATTTACTGATTATAAGACAAAGAAAGTTATCAACTGAATCACTAACTCAAGCAAAAGCTCTCTCTCTCCTGAATTTAACAGTCTGTCTTAAACCAGAATGTAAACCATAAAAGCATACTGGGAAAAACTAAGCTAAAGGAGTCCATTCTGCCCCTTTCGTCTGTGAGATTAGACAGTGGGGCTTGTTTTTGTACTACTGTTGTTTTCCTGTAACTTTTCCGAGCCTGAGCGAGTAAAGGAAGCTTCCACTCTTTCAAGTTCAAGAGCTCCATGTAGTGAGGCTGACCAGTCACATTCTACCTACAGTTTTACAGAGCTTCCAGGTTCAGGGCTTCTGGCTGATACTCTAAAGGATTTGAAAAGAATAACCAATTCTTTTTTTCATTTCTGTAACTCTGGCTTCCCTAGATGAAGCACATTTTCAGTAACACAGATATGTGTGATAACAAAAAAATGCAATACCTTTGTGACCTCCGTGACAAGCCCAGTATAAGGCAGTGCTTCCAGCTTTGTCTAAGCCATTAACACCGACTCGGTTGTCCAAACACTCTCTCAACCAGCTCAAGTTGCCTGAAAAAAATTTTTCATTTATAAAAACACATGAAAAAGGTTTGGCGGTTTTCTGTTTTGCTTTTAAATCAATTTCATCCTACATAAATTCACATTTGCAAAGGATTAATCAGCAGTCTGAAATTAAAACCTGCTCTGTAATGCATTCACTATGGTACATTCTGACTTCCAGTTTATTAATGGAAAGCATTAACATCAATTTTTAATGGCAGGTTAATGGGAAGAGGTGCCTAAATGGGTCCACTTAAAGTATTTTTACCCTGAAAAAAATTTTTTTTCTTCCTTTGTGAAATCCTGGAACTTTGGGAAAAACAGTCAAACCTAAGAACATGCAGATGCTACTAATATTCATATTTAAAACACATTTTCTGATCTTATAAGAAAAGGAAAACTAAATAATCTACTCAAAGCTGCTGCTCTTATATGTTAAAATATTAATTTAAAATTCTTTGGCTAATGGCCCAAATATCTAGTTTACAAGAATTTTTAAATGTCAGTTTAGTACTTTTACTTTTGCACAATCCTAAACCAGTCATTTTCTTTTGAACATTCAGCAAGATCTAATATTAAATGAAAGCTTTCTGAGGCCTTACAAAAATTCCCTATTATCTACAGCAGGGTTTCTCAACAGCAGCCCTATTTTTTTTTTTTAAATTTTTGGTGGCAGGGTAATTAGGTTTATTTATTTATTTATATATTATTTATTAATTTATTTTATGGAGGTATTAGGGATTGAACCCAGGACTTCATGCATGCTAGGCATGTACTCTACCACTGAGCTATACCCTCCCCGCTAAAAATGGCCCTACTGACATTTGGGGTTGGAGAATTTTTTGCTATGAGGGCTGTACTGTGCACTATAGGATGTTTAGCAACATCCCCAGCCTATACCCAAAACGTGCCAGCATCTTCCCAATAATGACAACGAAAATGTCTCCAGATATTGCCCCAAATCCCAGGGTTTGGCAGGAGGAATTACCCTCAGTAGAGAACCACTGATCTACAGGATAAAGCCCCAAGTGTAAGGCCCGTCCTTGGTGTCCCCTTCTTTGCCGACTCCATCCTCACCATACACACTTGCACTACACCAACACTCTCCTAGTCGCTGGACCCCCAAGCAGCTCGCACCCTCTGCCCTCTAGTTACTCACTCTGTCCTCTATAGCCTGTGAGTACTGAAACACACTTTAGTTGCTGGATTTATTACACCATCTTATAATGATCTGCTACACACATCTCTCCTCCACCAGACTCTGAGCTCTGGGAGTCACAGACCATGCCTTTCCACTTGCCACTAAGCACAGGGCAGGTAAAATACTCAAAAGTATTTGTCAACTGACTTAAAAATTAAAATCACACTTATCTCTCTAGAGTGAAAGGAGGCAGAACAGAGATTGCCTCTAGGGGAGGCTAGGATTTAACTGGGAAGGGAACTTTCTGGGATAATGAAAATGTTCCAGATCTTGATCTGGGTGTTGGTTACATGAGTGTGTACATCTGTTAAAAGTCATCAAATTATATAATATCTGTGTGTTTTACTGTACTGCTATCTCCATCAAAGAAAATCACACCTACCTCTTTTTGCAGCTTCATGCAATGGATTGTCAATGGATTCTGCCTGCTCAGCCACTAGATTGAAAAGAAAAAGTGCAAGCCAATGTTAAGAGGGCCACCCAAAGAACTCCCTAAAGACAATTCAGTCCCCAGCTTCAGAAGTGCCAGGACCTTCCACCATACAGCTTTCCTTACTTAATGTGGATTTTAAAGATGGCAGAAAATCAAAGTGATTTTTTTGTGCTTTGAAAGAAACTGAATTATGTGTCAAATGAAATCAAGCTAAGACAGTAACATAGCAATTTAACTGGGAATGTAAACAAAAACAGAGACAGCAATGAACTGGAAGCATAAACAAAAACAGACAGACCCAAAGCTTGCACACCAGTTTACTAAAGCATTAACAAACAGTTCAGTCCGGAAACTGCAAAAGGAAGTATTTGATGTTCATTTTTACATTCCGTAGAAACACTTTAAAGATGGCTGAAAATGACTATTTCCCTTGTGTGTGTGCATATGATATGAGGGGTGGGGAGAGGGAGAAATACTGTGCTTCCTGTATTCAGAAAGGGCAATCAGCATACCTACTTGCCTCCAAGGAAGGTGTGTTCACTGTTGTTCTAGAATCAGTAGGCATGACTACATGAAAACTTGTTCAAGTAAGACTTCAGACCCATGCCTCCCACCACAAAGGGCTGAAACTGGACACTCCCCTGGCTACCAGGGATCCAAAACAACAGAGGAACAGTTTATACCTTCCTTGTCTATGACCAGCTGGGATTGGAGTGCACAGTAGAAATTTATTTGGGATTTCAAAATTAGAGGAGTGTAGAAATGTTTAAAGTCTCTTAAAATCCAGAATGGTATTGCCCTTAGACCAGGTAAGTGGGGCTCCTGTGTTAAGCCCCAAGCCTCAGCCTCATTCATTCCCCTCAACTTCTCTCCCTCCTCCCCTCCACCTCCTTCCCTCTCTTACTATCCCATTAGAAGCTTTGAAGTGCCTTCCTTGAAATTTTCTAAGTCTCCTTCTAGTGTTTGGAACTGGTACCTGATTTCAGCTCTATTGGTCTAAGGGTGTCTCTAATGCTGTAGTCCAAAGAAAACTTAGAAGTGATTCAGATCAAATGTTCTCATTATACAGATGGAGAAACAGACCCAGGGGGCAGCGGTTAAGTGCCTTTACTAAGGTCCCTTGTTATTAGGAAGTGGAAGAAGGATTAAAACCCAGGACCCCGGTTTATCAATCTCATGTGCTTTTTCCTTTACTTTGCTAATTTCTACAGAAATCTGTTTTGTCCCCCTTCCAACTACAAGCAGGTTCATGGCAGGGCCTGCATCTCACTTCTCAAGCTCCCCAAACTGCCCTAATATTCATTTAATGAACATCACTGCCTCAAACATTAATTAACATAACAAGGCAAGGTTACTTCATCACAAAAGAAAAGGCTAGTCCAAGAAAAAGAAAAAGAAAAAAAGAAAAGAAAAAAGAAAGAAAAAGAAACATGTTCTAAGAGTTGAATTAAGTAAAACCATAAGCATTGCCCTGGAACCCTTGGGTTCTTTCAAGAATGTTACAATGCATTTTTTTTAAGCCAAGGAGCCAAGTTCAAGTACTTCCACCATCCATGACCATTTTATTAAGAGGAGGCTCCCAGAGTAGAAAATGTTCCAGATTGTCAGTGACTCCGAGTAAAGCCACTGCGGCCACACTTACCGTAGTTGCTCGGGATTAGTCCAGTCCTGCCTTTGGAGGTGCCTTTCCACCAATTGGTATCACTCTGGTGAAAGAAGAGTTAAATTAAGTGGCACCAAATCCAGTTTGCACTCAATCACTTTAAAAACCACGCAGCTCATGGAGTGTACCTGCTCTACAAAATGCCCACCCGCCCTGGTCACACTGACCAAGCCTCCTCAGTCCCCAGTTACCCATGTCCATTCCCCTTATTGTTACATTACAAATACACACACATCTGCCTGCAACCAATCGGAGAGACTTCATCACAGAGCCTCAAACAAATCAAACGCAGATAATACGAAAGAGAAGGAAAACATTATGTGTAGTTTAAACTATTTATAGGATTTTTTTTTTTATCCAGAGTCTAATTTCTCTTAGCCTCAGTATGGCTTTCTAAAGATCTCTTCATTTTACCTTTGTTTTTTTGGGTAACTGCTTATCATAGAAAAATTCAAACCTATACCAAAGTAGAAAGAACAGTATAATGAACCTACACATACCCATTTCCCAACTGCATGAATTATTTACTCACGGCCAGTATTGTTTCATATATATCCTCACCCACAACTTCGCTCCCCTTAATCCCCTAAAGATTACTTTGAAGTAAATTCTAGACATCGTATTATCTCAACTGCAAATACTTCAGTATGGGTCCCTGAAAGATAAGGACTTTTTCAAAGACATAATATTAATACCATTATCATGACTTAGATTTTTTTTCAATAGTAAATCCTTCATATCATCAAATATCTACAATCCTCGAATTTTCCAGTATGCTTCATAAGGGCCATACAACATGATGACTGATTTGCCTCTTAAGTCTCTTTTAGTCTATGGGTTCCTCCATTTTTTTTTTTTTTTCACTCCTTCACAATATACTTGTCAAAGAAACTAGTTGGTTCTAAAGAGTTTCAAACAGTCTAGTTTTGCCTGTTGTATCACTTGTTATCAAAAATGAGTTCCTCCATTCCCTGTATTGCCTATAAATTGGTTATTAGTCCTAGAGGATTAATTAGACTCAGATTCCATTTGATGGACAAGACTATTTCACAGTAGCATTGATTCTTCCGTCAGGAGACAAAAAATGGTGGTCTCTTGTTAAAGTAAGTAACCACTGATGAGCATTATCTGGGTACATTATTCCATAGGGGTTACAAAATGGGGACATCGTAATTCTATCTTTTGTTCTTTATTTAAATAACTAGAATATTACTTTAAAGAAAAACGTGCCCTCATCAACTCTCAGGTTACCCAGAGATAAAGTGCACAGAGAAAAGGCAGAATAAATGCTGATTCTTTTCCTTAACAGTCTACAGAATAAAAAGTTAGTTCCCTAAGCATTCTTTCAGGTTGACCCATGATGTTTGTTTTGTTTGGTTTTGTTTTTAAGCATCATTAGGGACTCACGAATTTATATGGTTCAATCCTTGGGATTGTTGCCCTAATTGATGGCTCAAATTGTCCTATCTTTGACTGGCAACCTCTTCAGCTTAGTTTCTGTGTCTTTCCAGCATGACCCTAGTTCTCTTTGGTAGCTTCCTTGCTTTCCAATAACAAGATGTTCTGGGATTATTTTGTACCTTTGCTGCCCTCAATCTGGTACCAGACATTTCTCAATGGCATCTTATTCTTTTAACAGGAAATAACATATTAATACTGGGTTGGTCTTTTTTTTTTTTTTTTTTTCCTTTTCAACAGACAGAACAGGAAATATTTTTGCTAATTTTATTTTAGATAAAATGAACTGTGCTTCCAATTCAAATGCAGAGCTACTTAACCTCATCAATCTTACATCCTTCTGTATCCTTTCTTGCAAGATGAAAATCACTGACCTAGTGACTCATTTGCTCTAAACCACAACATACATGCAGCAATCTCAGAATAACAATACCAACACTTCTCCAACAAGATCTTGATTAAAAACAGTTTATAATTTGTGGGTGGCAGTTCTTTTTATTCTTCATATTATTCTACTAAAGATGTTCAATCAAACTGCTGGATTTTAAAGTCACTTGGAATAGTTCTCCTCTCTGTGTGGTTATGCCAAATACCTGGGGTTCAATTAAGTTCATTTGACTCATTCTGCTTTTAACTTTCAGAGATTTCTTTTTTTTTTTTCCAGAGATTTCTTTTTACCATTTAATTTAATTTTATAACTATGCAAAAGTTCACACGATTCCAAAGTCAGATCTTCAAAACAAGGTACAATTTTTAAAAAAGTCTGTATTTCACTTATGTTACCTCTCCCCTATTTCCCTTCCATCACACAAAAGAAAGTATTTTATTTGATTTTATTGTATGACCCTTCTTTTGACTTTTTATTTTAAATTGAGGAAGACAAGTATGTGTATGTCCTCTTACCCTTTCTTAGATAAGAAAGGGCACACTATCCAAGTTTTTTCATCTTGCTCTTTTCCACTTAAATCACTCCATAATGACATATAGAGCTATTCCTCATTCCTTTTTACAGTTGCATAATACTCCATCCAACTATTTTCCTACTGATGGACATAAGGGCTACTTCTAATCTTACAAATTGTGCTAAGATTAACAGACTTGGGCATATGTACTGATACACAGATATACATGTAAATAATGTACAATATTATAGCTATACAAAATAGTCTCATATACCTTTAGCTCACACATGGTATTACAAAATATTAGATAGATGGGCTTACCATGTCAGTAATGTAGATAATATCACCTTCTTCAAAGTACAATTCATCTGGCTAAAAGAAAAAAAAAATTTAAGTTTGACTCCATTTGATTTTCATGAATTAGATTATAATAGTGATGATGAAGATAATTATACAAATTTCTAATTTTAAAATATCCTTATAGACACTGTGGTTTTTATAGACCTAAATCTCCCCATAAACCATATAACAAAACATTACTGACAAACTAACAGAAGCACAGAAAGCTGAATTTTTGCCATGATGAACTTCAAAGAATGACAATGAATGGCCAGTAAGAACCACCCCCCACATAATCTTATTTTCTTCCACAATGAAATCAAGACATTTTTATATCAAAATAGAATATGAAGAAAACTTCCTTTCTTGCAGGGAATTTCAAAAGGTGATATACATTTTTTCACAAAAGGATAAATATCAGGAATTAAAATCATGAAAAATAGCTAGAAGCTTGGCTCTCTCCTAAATGATTAGGCTTTAATCCTTAAACACTTTCATATCATCATCTGCTATCTGCTTATTTTGAGAAAACCTTATCCTATCTCTTCATATTCAGAGAGAATGAATATTTCATGTATGAGAAGAGTTAATACATTATTCAACCATTAATAAGGCCAAAGAGCTGAAAGACATGAAGCACTAACTCAGTCCGGACCACAAGTAGCTCTAAGGGGTTAACTGATTATACAGACAATATGTGCTCTGGCTTGGATCAGCCAAATGTCCTACAAACTCTCTGAATAGAGCCAGGCTCTCAAATTAAACATCTTCTCTTTCCCATCAGTTGATAACACTTATCAGCATGACTTTATAAGTAAACAAGATGATGCCCGTTGAGAGCAAGTTTCAGATATTGGGAAATGCCTACATTGTCATGTTGACTGAAAAATGTAGGCCACAAAATTTCACATAGGATAAGATAACAATTATGCATGAAATATGCATAGAAAATTTTCCAAATTTTCCATCACAAGCATGTATTACTTCCATAATTTTGGTAGGAAAAATACTTTTTTTAAAAAAGGCTTGGATATTTGACTATAGTTACTGTTCTATACAAATAAAAATTATGCTAGTGAAATAAATTATTTCATTCTTTCATTTTCCTTTTGTTTATCTCCTTTCTCAGTTGCAGACTAAGGCAGTAAATGTAACTCTGCACTAGTAATTTATTTAGTTTTAAAAATGATATACACTATTATTATAACTATTTCTCCCTGAATATAAATGAAGACTATATCAGCTATAGCATGCCTTAAACAACTACAATTCATAAATATTTAGATGCACTATGCATTCAAATATAAAAATTTGCAAATGATGATTCATGAAACCAAAAAATGTCTTGAGTTCCTTTAATAAGCACTTCCTGAAGCATCTGTTGCATTTACACTTTGATTTTCAGAGACTTACACATAGCACATTTATGCAAAATTAGTTGAACCTAGGTAGATTCAAAGACACACATTTTAAAATTATTGGAAACAGGCATTCAGAAGGAAAAAAGTAAAGCCTTCTAAGATTTTTCTCTCATCTTTCTCTAAAATGTTCTGATAATCCATGATCAATATTACTACCAATATGTGATGGATACAGAAAGTGATTAAAGAAACAAACTATTTCCTTAGGTATTTCCTTGCTACAAACTGGGTCATTTCTCAGAGGGGCCAGAAAGGGGACTCGCTTACTACCAAAGCTTCCCAACTAGAAGCTGTGGCCATCCCTGCAACAGTAAGGTTGGCCTTCGCTGGCAATTTGAATACCATCTGACTATCTCTCCTTTAGATGACAGTAAAGAATGGCAGGACAGAATGAAACAGGATGTAAGGGAAACAGAATGAAACAGGATATAAAGAAAATGGCATACATGTGAAAACTCAGCATTTTTTTGGAGTGATTCTGAGTTTCTTGGAGTTTTGAAAGGGTTCAATGTTGGGGAGAGTATAGTTCAGTGGTAGAGTGCATGCTTAGCATCACGAGGTCCTCGGTTCAATCCCCAGTACCCCCATTTAATAAACAAACAAACAAACAAACTAGTAAACCTAATTACCTCCTCAGCTACCCACCCTCAAAAAAAAAAAAAAAAAAAGAAAAAAAAGAAAAGAGTTCAACGTCTTGAAGAGATCTTTCTGGTCTTAGAGCCATCCTGGACCATTCTTATGCCATTGCATCTCCAAGTGGGTAAGAGCTAACCTTGCCTACTTACGTCTAACAATGAATCTTCCTCAATTAGCCCTTACATTAAAAGAGTCATCTCTACCTACAATTTTGGTCTCCTAAAATCACAAAAGCCAAGATTATTCACCCTTGAAACAAAAAGGCATGTTCTGAGAAAGTACCGAATGAGTAACTATTAAAAACAAAATAAAACAAAGCAAAGAATACACACAAATCCCTGTAACTAGCCTTCTCATTAAAAAGAAAGGAAGGAAGGAAGGAAGGAAGGAAGGAAGGAAGGAAGGGAGGAAGAAAACCTGGTAGAATGGAAAGTAAGTGCTTCATAAGTACAGGGTTTTCCGTGGGGTAATGAAAATGTTTTCAAACTAGACAGGGTGATAGCTGCACGACATTGTGAATGTACTAAAGGCCACTGAATTCCTCACTTAAAAATGGTTAACTTTATGTTATGTGAATTTTACCTCAATTTTTAAAAAGGCAAGAAAAGCCAAGAAGAATTAAAACTCTTAAGGTCTTTTAAATAATTCTCATCCTTCATGGTTTGGTAAAGGGCATGATTTGGAAAACGTCACAAAGTACAGTCATTTCAATACTTCTCGGTGCTGTTTTGGTTTTTTAAGTTAATGGCTGCCGTTCAACAGTGGTGTCTGCCTGAGCCACCAAGCAGACCAGACTTGTTTTTCAGCCGAGGCAGCAACAGTAAGCAGTCAATTTCAGTCAGGTAAAAAGGGTCTCGTCATTTTTTTGTCCCGAGAAAAGACAGTGGATGGTTTATTCTCTTTTTAATCAATAGCTCCCAGACACACAATGCTACTCCCTGTAAAAAATTGTCTTCCAAAGAAACTAAAGGCAGTTTTTCCTAACAGAGCTAAGGAGGTGATCTACCAAATTCTTCCAACTGCTGCTGGCAGTAGACACAACAAGGAATTTCATCATTTAAAAACAGATTTTTACCTCCAATATTCACACTTTCCATAAGAAACCACTTGGAGGGCAATTAATGTAAATTGTTCAATGAGGATCTACTTTTAAATTCCTGACACCATATTCATGGAACAGAAATGGGAAAAAAAGTGACACCATCAAGTCAGCACTTCTGTTTCTAGTTTGTTCTTCGGTTTTTAACCACATTCCTCCTTTCCTCTCTCCTTGAAGAACCACAAGGTATCAGAAGAAGTAAATTGTTGGCCACTAGGATGTTATAGGGATGAGTACAGACTTGGTAATGTACATCCTCGCTCCTGTGCCATATATTCTTAGTAACATATAATTCTCAAGGCATTAATTTTGTTGGTTTATGCAAATACATATTTCATGAAAGATTTTGGAAAGACTACGACATCCTTTTGAAATCTTTCACATTTGTCAGCCTGGAGCCCCAAGAATTAACAGAAAGAAAAAAAAATCAAATTTCCATAAACATTTTTATTTAGCACTTTATAGTATCATGCCAAGTCTGGACACTTAGAAATATTAACTAATTTAATCCTCACCAACAACACTGTGAAGTGGCTGAGATTCTTATCACCACACTGTGGATGAGAAACTTGTCCAAGACCACAGAGCAGGTACATGGTAGACCCTAAACTTGAACCAGGACAGTCAGATTCTGGAGCCCCAATCTTACCAACTCCTATACTTTCTCTCATACAGGCGGGTCATGCATGGCCATTACTGGTCACCATGCTGTCATGACCAGAATAAAAGGCAGTGGCTGTGGAAAATATCTGTGGTTTCTCCCCACCCCACCCCACACATAATGCAATACAACAAAGCCAACAGCAACACCTTACACTTGCAAAGCACACTTAACCTCACCGTATCCTCACAACAACCTATCAAAGCAGGGCTGGGTCATGGGTATAATCCCCATTTCACAATCAGGCTCAGAGAGGTTGAAGAACTTGCCACAGATCACACAGTGGTAGGGAAGGGCTACTTCAGCTTTTGGAATCCCATTTTAGGGCTCCTTGTTCTACACACAGTGCTATAAACCTAGAGGAGTCCAGCAAACATTATATGATAGAGGAGGGTCCTACTGGTTTCCCTGTGGAAACCAACATACTTCCAGCACACAGAACATGCTGTGCGTGCTCCATCAGCGCAGCTTTATGCTGGTCTATCCAGTCCTGCCAGGCCTTTATATGACACTTTATTGGATTGGAGGTGAAGCAAGAAATAAGAACCGAACAGCACTGGGTGGTGCCAGGACTATCTTGCCTTCAAGCAAGGCAGAGGAAGAACAAGTTGGCAGGAAGAACCAGGAGCTCCAAGCTTCTCAGTGTCCCACCTGTTCAGTAGATCACCAAGACTGGAGTTGGGCGTTGCTGCTCGTGCCTCCTGAGGGTAGCCCAGTAGCTAAACACTGGACCCAGGCCTTCCTGGGGTGCTACACATGTCAGCAGTGGTCCCACAGAGTCCAGCTCAGTCCTCCCAACTTGCCTTGTCTCAATGACTTTAAGGAGGCCAGGTGAGTTTAGGACGTACCAAGGTACACCTATCCCATAGAGAGGTGCCGAGGGAGAAAATCCAACACAAATTCTCATTCAGAAAAAGAATGTAAGACAAATCAAGTCCTGGGATGATATTCAAAATATTGAACAACTGGTACAGCATGGGCACTTAACCCATCAGGAAGGGCCAGGGGACCCAGGGGCTACCTGCTTAGCCAGATGCCTCCCCTCTAACATTCGGACGGAGAGGAGAGGGAAAGGGGCAGAGTGTGGGGGGAGCAGGGCACGCGGTGGTCATTACTGACCATCCGGTACGTACAGGTGAATTAGCAGCACGGCTCTGCAGCCTAGGATCCATGGGACCAGAGACATTAAAAATAACACTTAAAATGTGGAATATTAAAAAAAAACCCAATGAATTAAATGTCTATTTTCTCCTGTGCATTCAGTAATAACTATGAGTTTTTAAAAAGAGTAAAGAGACTCCATCCTGGAGCAGAACTAGAGGTGAATTAAAGTAATCAATATGCGAACTAATCAAAAATATGTGTTAAGAGACTGTGAACAAGGTGGGGAGGGTGTAGCTCAGTGGTAGAGTGTGTGCTTAGCATCCACAAGGTCCTGGGTTTGATCCCCAGTACCTCCATTAAATAAATAAATAAATAAATAAATAAATAAATAAATAAATAAATAAATAAATAAACAAACAAACAAACAAACAAACAAACAAACAAACAAACAAATAAATAAATACAAACAAACCTAACTGCCTTCTCCCCACAAGAAAAATCATTAAAAAAAAAGTCTGTGAACATAGCAACCACTACTCCTAATAGTAACAAGAAGTCCTTAACAGTAACAGCAGCTTTACACAATCTCACTTAATTCTCACTAAAACCCTGAGATTATTATTATTTTCACTTTACAGATGAGTACACTGAGGCACAAAGGTTAGGTAATTTCTGAATTTACCAGGTCACACAGCTGCTAAAAGCTACTCTCAGCTCTGAAACCCTATGTTCTTCTGCACCCTAGATACCGTGCTGGTGAACAGGACTGCAATGCCAAGTGCAGAAGGTCAGAGCGGGCAGAAGCAGCCCACTCCTCGCTGGGGCACTCAGGGAGCCTCTGCGGAAGAGGAAGTATGTAATCAGAGCTGAGAGAGGTGCAGAGCCATAAGTCTAGAAAGGATTCAGAGATTAAGAGTTCTACTGTGCACCAAATCCAGACTGGAACAGTCCACAAAGGGAAGGAGCAGAGGACGGCAGGGCTGGAAAGGGGGCTGGACCACAGAGGACTCTGTCCTTAGTCAAGTGAAGGGTTGAAACAGGTGATAGGATCAAAGCTACACTGTAGGAAAACCCATCGGGCAGAAGGATGCAGATGGAATGGAGAAGCTGGAGTCTGTGTGTCAGGAGCCAGGAAAGGCACAAGGTCATGGGAACCAGAGGAGGAAGAGGTCAGTGAGAAAGGACTGACAATAAGATGACAATAGAATATTGGCGGGGAGAGAAGATAAAGAGTTAGGAGTCACCTCAGGTCTCAAGTTGAGTAAACGCAGGTCACTTTCTAGAGTTAGGGAGGCTGCTGAGTATGGTCTGTTCTTTGACCTGCTCAGAAGGGCAGCTGATGACTGCCTCCCCCACCAACTCCTATCCAGCTCAGGGGTCTTGCACCAGAGGAAACAAATGACTAGGACAACGAGGGGCATGAAACGACAGACCTCCCTGTGAGCAGAGGACAAAGATAACAATTTCTGGGCCTCATACTAGCTTACATTTTTGTGTCCCCCACCAAATTCATAGTTACAGTCCTAACCCTCAGTACCTCAAAATGTGAGTGTATTTGGAGACAGATTCTTAAAGAGGTAATTAAGTTAAAATGAGGTCATTAAAGTGGACCTTCATCCAATATGACTGATGTCCTTTTAAGAAGAGGTGACTGAGACACAGACAAGTACAGAGAAAAGACCAAGTGAGGACGCAGGGAGAAGACAGCCATCCACAAGTCAAGGACAGAGGCCTCAGAAGAAACCAGCCCTGCCAACACCTTGACCTCAGACTTCTGGCTTCCAAAATTCTAAGAAAATTAGTATCTGTTGGTTAAGCTATGCAGTCTGAGGTAGCAAACTAACACGCCATCTGCTCCACACCCTCACCAACATCACAAAGATATTATTGGAACCTCAGTGTGAGAAGAATTAAAACCTGAGACTTAGCCCCACCCACCCAACCCCTTTCTTGTTCCAGAGACATTTAGTTCCCAAAGTCTAGGAGGACTCACCTGAACACACCCATATGCGCTGCATTCACTGATGTCATTTAGGGGCACCCTCCATGTGGCGGGCTTTAAATACTGATCTCGTTCCACGCTCAAAACAAGGCTCTACCATAGGATGGTTAATATTATCCCCACTTTCGAATGAAGAAACCAATGGCCATAGGTTAAGTAAATTCACACAGTGAGTAGAGGACAGATGTGGGGTTTGAAGGCAGGCTCCAGCCCGATGGCAGTGACTCAGTGCTCAGCGCCGCTTGTTCTGCGCTACCTTCTGAGCTGCTGGCTCTGGGACAACAGGGTCCGGGGCAAACCCACGCAAAGCCAGCAGCAAGCTGAAAGCAGTGAGCTTTCCTTTCTTGGTTTCCTTCTCCTCTGCCTCCTAACTGTCTGGACTCCTTGCTTCCACTCTCGCACTCCTGGACGGTTTTCTACACCTCATGTGGAGGGATTCTTCTGAAACTTAGCTCTCTAATCAGTCCTGGACTCAAAACTCTCCAGTTGCTTCCCAACTTACCCAGGGCCAAATCCAAATGAGACCCAGAAGGCCATCCATGATCTGCCCTCCCATTCCACCAGGCTACCCTGAACTCGTCTCCGACCTTCCTCTCCCTCCTTCGTGACTTTCCCAACCCTACTCCCCTCCCCGCAGTTTCTAGGGCCCACCAAAGACACCCCTTGCACTTGCTGTGCCTCTGCTCCCTCACTTCCTTCAGGTCTCTTTTCAAACACGCCCTCTGTAAAAGGCCATCCCTGAACACCTGTTGAAAATAACACTCCTCCCTGCATTAATCTCTCGGCCCCTCACCCTCCTTATTTCCTTCACAGCACTTATCCGGCCCTGAAGTCACATGCATTGTCTGCTTACTGTCTGGCTCTCCTCACTAGGATGGAAACTCCATGAGACCGTCCCTTCTGTGCTCACTGTAGTATCCCCAAGGCCTGGACCAGTTCTGGCACATAAGTGCTCCCTAAACCACGGATGGATGGGTGGATTGATGGATGGACACTAGAAACTGTAACAAAAGAAAATACATACAGCAAAGACAGAAAAAGTGGCTCTGGACAAACTGGCAACATGTGCCACTGAGAATTAACGGGTCAATAGGAGAATCAGGGAAGGTTAGCATGAGATTCAGAGGAAGAATGACTAAGACAGGGTCACATATTGTATATACAGGTCACTTAGTGGTTTTAAAGCAAGTGGTGTCACCACACGGGGAGAAGCAGCAGATGAAAGACATGAGCCCAAGACAGGGAGGACAAACAGATGAACCGAGGGGCTCAGCTTTCACACCTGTGGACGGTACTGAGAAGTTTTTTGTTCTGGGTTTGGTTTTTTTTTTTTTTCCGGCTTTGGCAGAAGGATGTTTATTTGCTAGGTTCAGCAAGCAACACCCATTCCTGTGAACTATTTATGGCTATCAAAGAAAAGGCAGACCATTTAGGCTAGAGGAAGTATCTAAATGAAATCACCTTTGGTTTTTATGTCAACTTTAAAGTGAAAAACTGAATACTTACAGTTCTGGGTTCAAACGTATAAAGAGCTCTGAACACTTTAACTTGCCCTGAAAGACAAGAAACAAAAAACACATGATCAATTCTTTCATTTCTAAGTTTGCTCTGAATAGTATTGTCCTTTACATTCTTCAGAATTCCCTAACTAAAAGCCCCCATGAGAAATGTATTTTGGAATTAAGTGCTTCTTGTGCATAGGAGGTATTTTTAAAATATTGGTTAAATGAAAGTATGAATAAACACACACCCCTGGGGGATGATCTCATCCTCTCAAACAACAGGTGCTACCTAGTTATTTGCACTTAGCTTCTGTCCTATAGAGAGTCTTTCCAACCTTAAGATCTAAGTTAAAAATAGAAAGGTAGGCATTTGCCATAAAGAGATACTTAGTGTGGTAATCGACAGTGGGTCAATATTCCTAAATCAATGGCTTAAGATTTTACATTTTCTCCAAAAAAAAGAAAATACTAGGAAGAAAAATGGCGCCTGCTGGAGAAATCTGTGATTCCATGAAGTTTCAAAACAGAGTGCAATAACCATCCAACAACGAGGTCCCGTTCATGAGCGCTGTCCTCCATTCTGCTTTTCTGCTGTAAGTCCCTGTGTGGCACTTCCAGAATACCCAGTACCAGAATAACTAATTGGCTGGCCTGCCTCATCGGAGGGCAGGAACCCTGACTTGTTCAATCTCCCGGCACCTACTTGGCATATAGTAGGAACTTAATAAATGCTTGCTAAATAAACATATAAGTAAAAGGACAAAATCAAGTAGTGTAGGAAAAAACCAACAGATGTTAAAATAGAAGAACTTCCTATTTAGAATGTGGTAACAGTTCAGTTTCAGCACTGGAAGAACCTTCAGAGATGACTCCCTAGCTTAAGAGCATCATCCAGGACAGCGGCCCCCAAGCTGGGAAACGAGAAGACTATTTCAGAAGTTATTTACATTTTTATCACATTCTTTTTCAGTCCTATTTTAACACGTTTTAAAATATAACAGCACAATAGAATACATATATGACTTATAAAGACATTTATTGGGAGTACTCAAAGCCTTTTGCTGACAGAACGGTAAGTGTTATGAGGGCAGGTGTTTTATGAATAATCCAAATACCTAGCACAGTGCCTGGCACATCGGAGTCACTTAATGATTATTTATAGAATGAATGAAGAATGGATGAATAAAGGAATGGAAACGTGCTCTCAAAAAAAAAGATCTGAAAACCAGTAGTTGAGACCGGTACTGTCCAAAGATAGAAAAGTTCTATATCTGTGCTGCTTACATATAAATACTGAGCACTTGAGATATGGCTAGTGTGATTGAGGAACTGATTTTTAAACATAATTTAACATGAATTAAGTTAAATTGCCACAGGTGGCTGGTGGCTAGCATATTAAACAACGCAGGTTTAGAACATCAGAAAATGGGAAATGACGCAATTAAGAGAGGACTGTGCAAATCAACCCTGATTCATCTGTATGGCAGAATCATTTAAAAAAAAAAAAAAGGCTGCAGACAGACCTGCAGACACTGATATAGCAAAAAGCCTGCAAAATATTCAGTGGAAAAAAAGGATGTTATAAAACAGTACACCAAGCACCATCCATTTTACGTTGACAGCATACACACACTCTGAGGGAAAACACCAATTATGGGAACCTTCACATTCTACTTTTCATGTACTGTTGAAATTCCTCACACTGAGCATGCATTCCTTTTATTATCAGTGAAAACAATAAAAATACTTTCACTGGGGGCATGGAGGGGTGGGAATCATTCTTTCTTCTAAACATCCTAATATGGGAGAGCAGCTCAAATCCCGTTACTTACTGTATCTGCAAGAAAATATTATTTTTGTGACCCGAATTCCAGTGCCACTTCTAGAAGCAAAAGTGAAAACTCTTCTTTGTTTGGAGTTTGTTTTTACCCTACCCTCTTAGGCCTAAGAAAGGAAACACTACACGGAAGGAGGAGCTGCCAGGAGAAATATTTTCTGCTGACCTGTCTGTCTAAGAGGGGAGATCAGCTATTTGATTACTTCAAACTTTCCAAACAGAAGTTACACAAGGAAGCAGTCCCCTCATGACCAAAATCAATAAGGACAGAACTTTCTTGCTCCTTTGAGGGAAGGGCAGTGATGTGATGAGTGATGGCTAATTTTGGAAACAAGATCCAATGTTAACTTAATGAGTTTAGAAAAAATTCAGTATAAATTAAAGAACCTGGAAAAAAAAATACTTGGAAGTGTGACTAAACTGCTGATTTTTGTAACTGCGTCTTTTGTGACTGTCTGACTTGAAATGCTCACAAATGAAAAGGAAGCTGGAGAGTATTTGCATTTTGATTTATACTAAACAGGGAACATTCTCTCTGCATAATGCTGTAGAAGACACTTTCACAAACATGATCCTACGTATCCATTAATGTTGGGACCTTGGCCCTCTGTGGGTCCCCTTTAATCCATATATTCTAAAAGTTCTGGGCTTTAATTTATTCCATTCTCAAGCCTGAGTCAAGTAGAAATGAAAGTACGCAAAGAAACAGCAGAGGATATGGAAGAACAGCGTAAGGAGGAAAAACGGATGACTTTCATGATTACAGTTTACCAACCCTGGATGTAGTCTCTCAGGAGAACAGTAATTAATAACACTTAGTCCACTGATCATTTTTACATCATATTTAATGAAACTTCGTGCAATGGTCTACTGGTGTACAGGTTAACCCAGAGTACTGAAGGGACAAATCAGGGCATTCTGTTTCTGTAGTATTATCCCTGCTGATGTCTTAAAAAAGTGTAATAAACATCTTAACAAATTACCAAGAACAGATACTGATCCATGCCAAACATATTTAATGAAGACAGACTCACAAAGGTAAAATAGTCAGGTTCTTGAATACGCAGAGAGGCTAGATTAGATGCCTTCTCCAGACACCCTTTATCCTGATCATTTTCTCATGGAAGTCTGGTTACATTCAACAAAGGGAGAAAGTGACGGCATGAAACCTGAAATCACCCTGAATTAAGACTGGAAACAGGCCCAATCTTTTGTCTGATGCTTTACATGGCTGGCCTCCTGACATAAGCAAGATAAGCAGATCCCATTATGCCAGCAGAAGCTGGCTCCTCACCTTGCCAGGCATGCCCTTCCCTTTTCTTTGCAACCCCATCCAGCCCCTGCAGTGAAGGGGCTGTCTCCACTAGTCATCAGCCAAACTCGATTTTCCTCTGGAATTAGGCTGACCCAGGACTTCAATAAGCTAATCCTTGTTCATAACGGTGGAGGCTGGTAGAGTGGACGGAGATCTGGGACAGGGTCATGAACAGGCAAAGGGTAAGAGAATTTGCTGTTTCTGAGGTTTGCAAAGAGTATAGGTATTGGTGTACTGCTAAGGCCCTGAAGTAGCACTTAGAAGGATGTGTGCTTACAAATTGGAACACAAAGTTTCTAATCTACTTTATTCTCTGTTGGTGAAGGAGTGGAGGAGGAGCTTCTAGAGTGAGCCCCTATGACAGCATTAAGAGGGGACTGCTCACTGCAATGGACAGATATGCCATAAACAGCAACAGGAATGACTTCTCAAAATAACAGAACTTAGTCATCTGTAACAGAGCGACTATTTCATTTACATTCTGCTTTAAAAAGTTGGGAGGCATGAGATATTTTAGACGGATTTCATTTAAAGTGGCTATGATAACTACTACATACCCACTATGATAGTAGAAGCTAAAAGTACTGACAGCCCTAAGAGTTAAGAAGGATAGGGAACAACTGGAATTCTCAGACACTGCCAGTGGGCATGTAAAGTGGTACAACCACTATAGAAAATGACTTGGCAGTAGCATTAATCCATCTTTTACAAGTCTTAACGTGTGTTTGAGATCTTAAATGCATTTCTGGAGAAGGAACATAACTAGAAAACATTCCTTGCATCTTTGGTGGGACTAAAATATTGCATACAAAAATGACCCCTCCCAGACAGTGTCGCCATCCCCAGAGTACAGTGAATCTCAACATTTTAAAACTGTAGATCATGACATATTAGTAGATGGTAAAACTAATTTAGTGGCTTTTAAAAATATGAAATAAAACAGAAAAGACCAGAGTATACTGTATGTAACAGAAATAATTATGGTATTATGAAATTTTTGCTGCATTGGGACTGGACAGATGGATGGGGAAATGGGTGTTTATTTTAGAAATTTACCAAATATATATTTTGGCATAATGCCAAGTGGCCAAATATTAAAATCAACACTTGCCAAAGCCAAATGATACTTTTACAGAATGAACTACTGGGAAACAACAATCTATCTGAAATTTCACTCAAAATTTAATTATGATTACAATTTTATTATTCAAAATTCTGGTAGACCCATTTTTGAAGTTTGATATAAACGGGCAGGAACCATAATTCCTCGGCACCGTCAACTGCAGCCTGATGACACTTCTGCAAAATTAAACAAATATTCTCTCCAAAATGAGGTGCACGTAAAAGGATATTACGGTGCTAGTTCAGCCAGCGTGGCTGTTGCCTGTGGTGATTTTTCCACCAAATCGTTGAGCTTTCTTTCCTCCCTAATAGAAACTGACTGAAGTCAAAACTTACCTCCTCTTCATCTCCTAGGCTTGAAAATTTGTTTAATTCTGGTTATGCAATTTCACTGAAAGCAACCCCAAAAAAGGAGATAATGGTTTTCCCAATATTATTAAAGATCATATTCTCTCAACATTAATTGTCAATCTACACCTATTTTTTACTATTTTTTTACTATTTTATATATATATATTTACTATTATATAAATATATATATATTTTACTATTTATATAAATACATAAAAATAAAATAATAAATTAAATAAAAAATAAAATAAAAAACATATTTATATATCTTTGTCTTTTGGACAAATAAAATTAACAACCTCACAATCATCATTAACTATTGCAATGTTTTATTCTCCAATAAAAAATATACATTTATACTTCCAGTTGACTGAGAGAATTTTCATACATAAAGCACAAAGAGGACATTTGGAATAAGTTACATTTAGAGTATGTACCTATCTTTCAAAGTGAATATTAAGAGAACAATAAATCCAAATAGCATGCCTTGTTTGCATCACTGGCATGGCATGAGGTATACCCATGCAATCTACGACCCTCGCTCAAAGTACAAGTCTTACTGTGCCGGAAACGATACTGAAGTAGGCATTCCATTTTTTGGTCAATCATCCAAAGCTGAATGGTAGATTTTGGAAGAAATTTGAGGCGAAGGTAAATTTCTGTGTACTCCTATGTTCGTGTGTGCCCGTGTATTTTTGTATGTATTAGATCATTAAGTTTTATATATATATATGTATTATATATGTAATCTTATTGGAGGTCAAGGTCAAAAAAAAGTTTGAAAGCCACTGCACTAGACCATCTGATCAAATCAGAGATTTGCTACAAGACTAAAGAATGGGTAATAGTTCCTCTATGAATTCAAAATTCAGCTAGTATATAAAAACAATATTCTCCCGTCACCTGCAAAAGCAGATATTACAACCACTTTTAGATAATCATAACCAATCAAAAAGAAAGATGAGGAAGAGAATTATTAGAACAAGGGAAAATTACAGAAAAATAAGAATTTACTATAGATATTTCTCACATTTTTCTAGGAGAATGCAGGGAATATTAATCTTCTCAATTTGTAACCTGTGGGTATGAAAACGTGTGTCTCAGTGTAAATTAAAGTATGAATGTTATTTCTACGAGGCGTATTTAAATTACGCTATTAAACGTGCATGATGAAACAGGATGTTTTCCGCTCAAAAACAAAACAGAAAGAGTCTATGTGATGGTATTCAAAAGTCAAGGCCATCATTTCCACTGCTGGGGTGAAAGGAAACAGCTGTGCTCCTTTGGGCCAATGCAGGGCTCCTGGGCTTTGTGGATTCCAGCACCCATAAATGAGATGGTCAGCTCAGAACAGGCTTCTTGGTGAAGATCTCTATTCATGTCAGTCCACAAAAGCCCATGGTTCTTGAAAAAAAAAAAAAAAAACACATTTTCTTGCAAAGAAAATCATCATGTGAGTGCAGCAATGTGCGAGAGTTTCAGTGTAAAGACTAAGTTTCTTCCCTCTACTTAGATTCTTGAAAGAATTAAATCAAATCCAATGAATTCCATACCTTTAAAGGATATAATAAAAAAGACGATGAACATAATATTTTCATCTCTCCTTACTCCACACCACCTCTTTCTTTCCTGCTGCCCCTTATGCAATCCAAAAAAGAAAAAAAAAAAAAAACCTAAAGAATTTGAAACGTGTCTTGATTTCAGCTGCAGGAATGGCAGACTCGTTAAAAACAGTAGCCAGTGTGTGTTCTGACAAGAGGGTTCTGTTTATTAACAGTGTGCCTTTCTTATCCACTTTTTCTTTTGCTTATATTTTTCAGTGCCTTTCAGCAAACTTGGTTCCTTTCACATCTTGAGGGGCCATAACTGCTGGTTATTTTTATTTCTTCTCTGCAGTATAACATAGAAGTCCCTAGGAGTGGGGTTCAAAATTTCAAAGGACAAGCTCATTGCCAACTGCATCTTGACTGGTTGAAAATGAGAGAAAAGAGGAAAGGCCCCTAAAACTCTTCATCTCAAGACACCTTTCTTCCAATGTCAGTTAGAGGAGACCGCGGGGAAGAATGGAAGAAAACTCTTTATTTCAGTCCTTGGAATTTAAAGAAAAAAAAAGCCTACATTGGCCACGGCACCTTCTGCAAAAGGCAAGATGCCTCTGAGGGCTGACTCGTGAGAACTGTGCCTGTTTTTGTACAACCCATGAGCTAAGAATTAAGAATGGCTTTATGTTTTTACATGGTTGGAGGGAGGGAGGAACGAAAAAATATTTCATGACATATGAAAATTATCTGAAATTCAAATTGCAGTGCCGATAAATAAAGTTTTCCTGGAACGGAGCCGCAATCTCCATGCTGTCTATGGCTGCTTTCCCACGACAATGGCAGAGGTGAGTGGTTCTAACAGAGACCATCTGTGGCCCACAGAGCCTAAAACATTTACTATCTGCACCTTTACAGAAAAGGTCTGCAGACGTCTATGCTATGGTCCCCCTTTTCCTGGAAAGGACAAGTCAGACCAAAGGAGCATCATGTCGCAGGAGGAGCTGTGGGTCTGCCTCTCGCTGACCCCGCCAGCAGTCTGGGGCTCAGCCTGGTCCTATGGGAAATGATTGGTTTGCAAATGAGTCCATATACCCAAGATTGAGATAGAAAATGAGATAGAGAAGTCCCTAATACGAAAACCTCTACTTCAAGACGCAATGACCCGTCTAAGCTCGTATTTACGGGACCCTCACTTGTACCAGACACCATGCAGAGTGCTGACTTGCAGCAATTCTTTCAGTCCTCAAAACAGTCCTGGGACATAAATACCTTCTGAACGCTGAGGAAACTGACGTCAGAGGGGTAACTGGTCCAGGTCAACACAGCTAGAAGCAGCAGAGATGGGGGTTTAAACCCAGGCCGTCTGGCCCCAGGGCTCATGGTCTGAACACTCTGGATGGGGCTCAGAAAGATCTGAGCTTTTACCACTGGCACGCTGGGATTAAATGAGACTGAACCAATCAGTGTAGGTAAAGTACTGAGTGCAGTTCTGAGGCGCTGTCCGTAAGTGTTAGCTATTATAAATTACTATCCATTTTTACCTTATCTGGGGGCTTATTCCTTGTGTTTTCATCTTCCCTGGCAAGACAGCCTTATCAAAACTCTATTCCTAAAAAAAATTTTTTTTTAAAATACCTATTCCTGTACTAGAGAATTTATCATTTAGAATACCCCAGCAGAGAATTGAAATGCTTCTGTGAGGCAAACGAAGCATAACATCTACTATTACATCCCTCAGAGGATATTAAAGAATCTAGTGAGATTCTTAAGTTGTCATTTGTGAAACCTGTAGCCATTACCTTCAGTCAACTCAGGCTGCCTCAACAAAATACTGCAGACTGGGTGCTCACACAACAGACGTTTACTCTCACAGCTCTAGAGACGAGGAAGACCGGGATCAAGGTGCTGGTCGCTTTGGTTTCTGGGGAGAACTCTCGTCCCGGCGGCGTGCAGGCGGCCGTCTTCTCACTGTGCTCACGTGGCCTTTCCCAGGCACGTGCTCAGAGAGATCTTTCTCCTTCATCTTACAAAACCGCTAACCTCATCATGTGGGCCCCACCCTCATGACGCAATCTAACCCCGGTTACTTCCCCAAGGCCCCGTCTCCATCACATGGGGGGTTTGGACTTTAATATATAAATCTAGGGGGGAGCATAAACATCCAGTCCATTACAACAATGAGTATAGAATTATAGGGGAGAAAACAGAAATGCATGAACATGTAAATTCATACATATGTTGGAATACAGGTTACCACAGTAATAGTAAAAAAGAATTTATCATGACCTTTTAAAATTAGCTTTTTGGAGATGTGCTTACGTTTTATTGTTGTGATGTAAATATAATATTACAATCAGCCATGTAAAACAAAGACATGCATAGAAGAAAAACCAGGAGGAAACAACATCACAATGTTAACAGTTATCTCTGGGTGGTAGAACTATGAGTCATGTTTATTTTCCTCTTTATTTTCTTAATTGTCTACAAAGAATACAAATTCCATACATAACCAAGAAAACGTGGTCTCTTTTAATGCCCTACTAAGGGACAACCTAAAAGTTATATGTGCTTTATTTATTAGCAGAGTATTTTTTAATTAGTTTTCTTTTGTCTTCTTTGTCCCTCTGATTTCACTACCAAAAAAAAAAATTGGTGGAGAGATAAGCAACTATAATGTCAAGCATGCTCACAAAAGTGAGAATTCAGGGAACATGTAAGTAACATAGACAGTGGGTAGATTCTTGGGTCAGTGCAGACTGTTGGCAGGTGGTGCCTACTTTTTGGAAAGATAACAGGAGTTACGGATGTAAAGAGGGGCAGGTGGCAGGGGAGGTAGGCCCAGAATACAGAGCAGTATTTACACAGAGGGGCTAGAGGCCAGGAAGGGTGGAGGGTGGTCTAGGAATGTCATGTAGATCAACGTGCCTGAAGCCCAGCAGAAGTGGTAAGAGATTAGGCTGGGGACAGGAGCACAGACAGGCTAGAGGGTTCTCAAATTTTCCTGAGACTCTCATTAAGAAATATTTCATGTATCAGGAGCCAGGAGAAAACACACACACACACACACACACACACACACACACACACACACACACACACACACACTAATACATATTCTCAAAAAACTAATAAAAGTTTCACCAAAAATACTTATCTTTACTTTGAGTGTGTATAACCAGTGTTTAGAGACCAAATGGGAAATTTTCAGATTTAGGTATCTGGTACTCTTGCGATGATAAAATGCTCTCAGAATACATTAAAGATGGCTTTGGAAATTATTTTATTTCAAGAGGTTTTTTTTAATTTGAGCAAATAATAAATGGACAAGCCTAAATTTTAGACTTCAGGAATGCCCAACTCTTAGGAAAATTACAATTGTACATAGGAAATAAAAATTTGCAACGACAACAAAAAATGGTCTTAGCCCTCTATAAAGACATGTGCTAATAAAAACAAACAAAAAAAGGAACATGGTAGCAACACAACATGATGATAAAAAATATCTACTTTATTTAAAGCATAACTCCTTTAAAAACTGATGTCAGGTCAAAGATATACATAATACCTAAAAAAAGGAAAAGAGAATCTCTAGAGACATAGAACAGAGCTTAAGCAAAGTACTCACTTGATGCTTACCCAATGAACACATAGGTGCAAAATCTGTACCTGAGGGCATTTTGCTATTTCTAGTTAATACTAGAACTCCTGTATAATAATACAAACTCTGGATGTATGAAAAATATTATCAAACACAATAGGAAAAAGTAGAGAGCAAAGAATAAGCAATAATCTTGAAACTGAACCCCTCTCAGTTCAGAGAGAAGAATTCAAATTTTCTTCTCCAGCACATACGAAAGACTCCAAAAAAGTTCGAATCCAAAATTATAACAGAACCCAAAACAGGAAAGGGAGCCCAGAGAGGCCATCTATAGGAAACCAACAAGATGTCTAACATATTCATTTCTTCCAAACCCTCTACTCACTAGACAACAGCCTTTAAACTGGAAATTGTTGCCCTAACTGGATCTTTCTCAAGTCACACAACAATGCCCCTTTAAAAGGTTTGTCGAGTGTTCCTAACGGTCATGTTCCTGTCATGAAAATGGTAAGCCTTGCCTGGTGGTCCTGGAAATGGTGGGAGCTACATCCCCCGGCCTTCCCTGGGCCAGATCTGGCATCTCATTGAGGGCTCAGTCCAGGCAAGGGGATGCCCCAGGTGATGAGTTTCTCCACCCAACTCACCGGGATCTGAAAGTCAAGATTGTTTACGGAAAGGAGGGGCTACGAGAAGCCTAGAGGGTCTGGAAAGACCCAGAGAGTCCAAGTGACTCCTGGAAAAGGTCAGGGGAGAATCTTGACCCAGAGAAACGTTCAGGTATTTTCCCAAAGCAGATCAGATGCTGAGAGGAGGAAGAGGAGGCAAGAACAAGGTCCTTAGGATTTCCCCTAGAGAAGGACAAAGTGAGACAAATGAAAAACTGTGGTTTTCTGGGGTTATAACTAAAATAGGGTAGTAAAGGACCATTCTTAGGAAAATCTCCCTTCCACTCAAGGCCTTGAGCAGGAGCAGTGACATCTTCCTTGAGGGTTATACACTTATTTCAGTGACTAACTTCAGCCACTATAAGGCCCAAGGCATCGTTGCAAGGTTGCAAGTTGCTCATGGAGGTTTTCTCAACTCTTTTCATTAATGGATGCCCAGAAGATCATTCATCTTTTTTATGAGCATGGGGTCATGGGTGGAGGAGAGGGAGGCAAAGTATTGAGACATTGGAATTTGTTCTTAAACTTCTAGGAATACCCTTGGTCCCCTCCCTCGAGCCAGCAGAACTGTTTGCTGTACAATGTGGATGGGCTGACAGTGAAAATAAGGGCTCTGCCCACAGGGACAGAAGAAGGAAAACTCGGCGCTCTCCAGGGCAGTGGCTTTCCACCAACACGTAGTGGTCATCCAAATTGCAGGCTTTCATAATAATTACTAGGAATTCACCCTCCTTCAGCACCCACTGTGCAGATGCAGAGGTACCCCACCTTCTTGTCATCTGTCCTAAAAAACTGCAGTTCTTTATCTATGGTCTTAAAGATGTTTAGTGGAAAATTAACACTCAAAAGCATTCTAATAATTTTTAACTATGAACCAAATTTTTTGTGTGAGTTCTAAAGTTATAGCAATAAAACATATTCCCATCAGTACAATTCCATGTTCTTAAAATTGTCCTTATATCAGAATCCCTATAGGTATGTAAATGCTTTTTTCTTTAAAAAATTGGTTTCTTGTGTGGTATCTACGTAACTGACAAAGTGATGGGTGGACTGAGAGCCACTCTCTTAGAGGAAGACTCATCAATCCTCTTTTAGAGAGAAGTATTGGAAAACCCTCCTTCCCGGAATGAAATGTAAAAATTTCTACACAGCAAGGTGTGAACTTAAATTCATGGCTTAAAACTGTCACCTTCAAAAAAGACAGGAAAAACAAGATGAGTGAAAGGGGGACTCTGAACAATATTTTACACAAGGAATTAATTTCTAAAACCTAGCCAAAGATACATTCTCAGATCTCAAATCTACAGAGTTGATATTATTGAGTTATAATTAATCTTATATATATCCCAAACACAAATATTCTCAGTGTCTCAATGGCCATTCATGAATGGACATATTTTGCAAGGGTCTCATTGGAATCCCTGCATGTAGACCCCAGTCTCATTTCTGCAGAGCCACCCCAATGTTCTCTTCCTCTAGGCAACAGCAAAAAAATAAACAAACAAAACCAAAACCCCGCTGCCCTATATAACCAGAGCCTAAGTGAAATCAGATTAGACCTAATTAAGAATACACTAAAAAAAAATTTAAAAATTTTAAAAAGAACTAAAAAAAGAATATACTATGTCCCCATCCTAACCCATTTCCTATCCTTTCCTCTCTCTCTCTCATAGAAATCTGGATTTATGAACAGCACTTAAAAAGTATTTAATTTCTCTATGTTTGCATTCACGCCCCAAATGTTGAGAGTCACGGGAAGATGGGTAGGGCATTACCAAAAATGCCCCAGGGCTCTATTAAAAACACAGGATGAAATCATGAAGAAATGTGGGGAATTATTTGAAAAGTCAGTCTAAGGCAATAAATATTTAAAGATTTAGAATCAGATTTAGAATAAAATAAAAAAAAAATGAGGCCTTGAGTGGTCTAGGGACTGATTTATCAAAGTGACCTAGCAAGTTAATTAAAAAAAAAAAAAATCTGGGGCCAGAACTTCACCCCAAAGCTAATGTTCATTTCCCAGTACTATATTCTGCCTCCCTCCCTTCCAAATCACAGCTTGATCCTAGAATATCTACCCTAATTAGCCCATCTTTATGCCTAAATTCCTATCAGCAAAGAGCAGTTCATTTGAAAAAGGAATTCCTTTCAGGAATCTTCTTTTCAGCTTTTCTTATTTTTTAATGAAAGCACCTTTGGGAGGGGGATTTTGATAAATCAATGACTGGTTTGATACTGCAGGTGAATCTGTTGATCAGATGTGAAGCAGTGGGTTTGTCCTCCAAGGCCTGTGGAACTGAAAGAAGAGGAAACCAAGTTCTAGGTGATGTCAGAGAGGAAAACCAGCAGAGTCCTGAGCGAAATACTATTGTAAGGCTCTCTGGGCATGTGGTCCTGGTCTCTGAGCTCCAACAACAACTGGCTATGGCCTTCAGGCCTGCCAAAGGTTAGGTCTGAAGAAGGAAGGGCGCCCAAGGGGAAATACACCCAAAAGTAGACATAGATCCAGGCCAATCTCAGGGCCATGGTGCATGGGAAAGACACAAGCATGTTAGCTGTGGGGCCACACAACCTGGGGCATGTGTCCAAGTAGGGGGACAGTAGGCTGACGACAAGGGCTCAGGGCAGACCAAGCAGCAGATATCCCAGTGCCAGTCATCAAGGGAGTGCCTCTTGGATGTCAAAACATCAGAGAGACCCAATACCAATCAAGAGTGAGGAAATGGGGAGAACAGAGCTCCTACCAGTGGCAAGTCCTAGGGGCCTTTTAGAGACCCAATATTTAGGCACAGAACTGGTCCTCGAGAGTAAGAAGTTAGGCACAAACTAGAAGCAGCCCTGTGGATGGGACAGGCTCCCTGGAAGAGGAAGTGGGCGGTCACCATAAGCAGTGACTCCTACTTCCATGGTTCAGCTCGGCAGAGGCCCAGGTTGTGGTTGGCAGCCACTTGGGTGACTCAGATTTAGAACCCGAGTGCAGAGGAATAAAAGAGAATGATTTACCCCTCAACAGAAAAACAAGGTTGAAAACAATCTCAGGTTTGGCATACCAATCAGAAACAAAACTTTGGAGGGGGTGTGTCTGTTGAAATGTTTCACAGACAGTTTTCTTGCCTGAAAAAGCCATGAGAATACCTTCAGTTTAGGTCCTCCCGGGGCTACTGTTGACAACCTGCACTGACTCATCAAAACAAAAGGCCCCAAAAGTAGCCAGAAAACCCTGTAAACCTGGATAGGCAACATTGCAGAGACAGTCCTTAGAGTCTGGTTTTCAAGCAAGGAGATATAAGACCCTGTGCAGTACTCCAAATCTGGGGTCTGGGATACCTGCCACTGTGCCGAATCTGGAGGGGATTCTTTCACCCTAGTCCCCCTCACCCATGCTCAGAGACCTGGAATTTGGTGGGGTCCTCCCCTCAAGCATGAGTTGGATCAAGAAGTTCCTAAAAGGTAACACCCCTCCAGAATACTCTCCAGGTGGAAGTCATTTCTTTGTCTCACATAAGTGAGTTGATTCAAGTCTTTCCTCCTGGACAAGAAAATGCTGAAATAGGACCCATGAGTTTCTCAGAATCTAGCAAAATCCCTGGAGTGGGAGGATGCCAGAAAGACTCCCTAGGGCTGCCTTCAGATCACTCCACAAGGCTGGAGGCAGACTCTAGCCGGAGCATAAACCTGGCCTAGAGATCCTCTAGGGTCTTCCTTAATTTGAATTTAAATTGCCCTCAGGCTCCCTGGGAAACCAGAGCACTGGACTAGGGAAAAACCACACTGAGTACACTCTTTGGTCCCAAGAATATAAAACCAATGTATCAAATTCTAAGGAATACTAATCAAAATGCACAAATACAGAAGTCTTTCCAAACTCCTACCCCAAGAGTAAGTTGAGGGATTTCCCTTGTAAGTTTAAAAAAAAATAAAAAATCTACTGATGCCCAAACATGGAGTGGGAAATGACTAGTCAGAATTAATTAAAAAAAGAGGTGGCCTGAGCAGCCACCAGTGACTTTGAGTTGAAAATGTGACCCTCTTTAACCCATGGCTGAAAACTAACTGCCCACAGCTCTTGTTAACACTCCCGAGAAACAGATAAGCACAAGAGTAAATGGATGACAAGTGGACATTCAAATGCTTGCATTCTGTGTGGAGCAACACTATTTCCCACAATCTGCTGCCCTAGGCAAACGGTGGCTTTCTCTTTAATTTGGAACAAACTTCTCTGGTTCACAGCTCCACGTGTGTACAGGAAATCTCCTTGGCTTCTGTGAGGGAAGTTCAGCCCCAGTGCAGTCAAGCAAATGTGGACAGAACACTATGTCAAGTTACTTGACTTCTCTGCCCAAGTCAAATGACTTTTCCCTCTTTTTTGCCCACCAAACTCTTACTCAGCGCTCAAGACTCTGCTTAAATTTCCCCTCTTCTGAGACACCCTCTGAGCTTCCTTCAGCTCTGTGCCTTGTACTTCTAGCCCTCTGATCACTTTGATGATATTTCCTCTCATGCATTGTAATTTTTCTGTTTAAGGTATGCTCACTCACACATTTTTGGCAGGGAGGTAAAGTGGTACAACCTCTCTGGAGAGCATTTTGGAAATGTCTATGGAAATTGCAATGCACATACCTATGTCTGACATAACAATCCCCCTGCCAGGACTCTGTCCTGTGGATTTACTCACACAGGTAAGTGACAAGGCTGTTACACAATTTGTTATAACAAACAAATGGGAACAACCTAAATGCACACGAATATGGGTCTGCTTAAAGAAATTCAATAGAGTACCATGCAATTCTTCAAAAGAATCAGGAAGCTCCCTCTATACTGGCATCTTCTGGTATAGAGAGAGCTGGTGTATTTTGTTTCCCCTGGCCATTAAAAAAGTGAGGACAAATTTGGCAATAGTTTTCACTGGACATGAGGTAGGAGGTGAAGGGGATCAGAAAATGTCACACGAAAACATGCCACTTTGGCATAAGGGTTATTTTGAGTTGAAGGCAACGGAGAAAAAGCTGACACAGGAAGAGTTCTTTGCCCTTCCTACATCTGCCTAAAAGCAAGGCATAAATTCCCCCATGAAGGTATCCTCCCCTCAGCAGGTTCCCCAGACAAGAAGGAGGAGAGTAGCCCTGATCACAGGGACAGAGATGGCACTGAGATGAGTCTGCATAAGCAAACCTCACTAAAATAACTCTTAGTTTCCATTAGTTTCTCCATGTATCTATCTTCCCAAAATTCACTCCCCCTAGAAGCCCAACCCACCCCTTTCCTTGAATTGAGTCACTTCTTCACAATGTACTGCCCTTTGTTAAAAGGATATGTAAACTTCCAAGTCTAACCACATCTTTGGGTTTTCACTCTTTTCTGTAGAGCCCTTACACACATAAAATTAAAAACGTCAACTAAATGTGTATGTCTTTTCCTCCTGTCAATCTGGTTTTGGGTCAGTTTTGAATTCAGCTAATTCACAGTACCTAGATATAAAACCTACGAGGGTAGAGGAAAAGTTTTTTCCTCCCTTACAGAGGCATGTCAGAAAAGCTCACCAGATTAGTCACATGGAAGTCAAGCTGCGGGAATGCTGAAAACACAAGTGGGAGGGGGCCCCCTCTTTCCAGAAGTAGTGCTGATGGACACTGCCTCCAGACTTTGCTATTTAACATGAAGCTACAAGATATGCCCAACCGCAACCTCCCCCACCTTCTTTCAAACAAACTACGTTATCAACACCTTTTATGTATCTGTTACGCATACAAAGTTCAGTTCCTGTGCAGTTACAAATAAATAAAAGATTACTCTCAAAAAGTATCTAATAGTCTAATACAGATCCAGTTAAAGAGGGGAACTATACAGAGCAAATGCAAACACAACAACTGTGGAAGACGAAGACGGCTGCCCAAGTAAAGCTGGTCCAAGCTAACAGAATCCACACAGGTTCCTCTGCCCAAAATACACAGACTTCAGTTAAGGCTTTTGTTCCATTCCCAGGTCAAAGCAACCACCTCCTAGCTTTGAGACCTTAAGGAGTTTATCTAACCTCACTAAGTCCTACTTCATCCATAAAGTGGGGATATTAGGATTCACTTCATACGGAAGTTAGAGCATACGAAGTGCCTGGCGAAGTGCCTGGCACAGGGCCTGACACTTAGGGCCAAATCAGTGTTAACTATCACTATTATCATCATTGTCATCATACTGGAGTTTTCAAGATATTTCTCAGATTTTATTCTGCCATCAGGTATTACTAGAGCATCAAGTTTATAAAGAAAAACTATTCACATGCACATTTTAAGCCAACTCCGTATCTCACCTTTAACTAATTCATGTATTCAGAGGGGAAAAATTTACTCAAATCATTTTAGATGAAAACCTTTTCCCTCTCAACGGTGTTACATAAGCAGCATATGTAAGACATCTTTGAAGTTTTATGATATTTTTACTTTATATACAAAAGAACCCAAAACACTGACATTTGCTTCTTCAAAGTCCCGTGAATTTATTTTTCCAAGACTAGTGAAATATTTATGCCACTTTACTTCCACCACCAAAATCAATAAGCCATTTAAAAGAATTGGCCAAGGTCAGGCATCAGGCTTCCAACTGCAGAGAAGGGTTATCAAGCTTAAAATGAGAGAATTCTCATCCAAATCTCATTCAACATCCTTTGGCCCATCTTGACATAAGTCTCAGAATAAAGCCTCTTTTTAAAAAGTCTTTGCGAAAACAGGAGTTGTGGTCTATACTCTGACAAGCCTAGGGTCCACCCTAATGGAACTGTGAGGCTTTGGAGGATGGCTGGAAAAAACAAAAGTGCCGTATGTGTACAAATGAGAGGCTGGCTGGTTCAGTAAAAGGTAAGGAGGGTCCCATAAGGAATGAGCTGAAGACACTTTTTAGCAGACAGAGTACCATGGTGGCATGTCTAACACTCAGAGGGGAGCGTTTCAATGACAGACCTGGAGTGGCCAAAAGTGGCCTTATAGAAAAAAAACCAGGAAGGAGAGGTCAAAAGGTGACAGAAATGATTTTTTAGGCAGAGTGTAGGCGACACTATATAGATTGCAGTAAACATATGTCAACCAGCAGCAAGACACTCAGAACTGAAGCTGAGACACAGTTCTGAGGATAATTATTTGTATTTCCTTTTTTGAATAAAATGGATTTGAAGGGAAAAAAAAAACTTGAGAGGAAACAGTAGTTATCACTAGATGATAGGCAGGGATGCTTTTTATATCTTTAGTTTATTTATTATTTTGTTTTTTAGTACCGTAGTTTCTAGATTTTTCTATAACAAAAATATTACTTCCATTTTTAATTACAAGATTTTTTTAAAGGAAATGGATAAGGTCAGTCATCCAATTATAGACATGGGACAATGTACAATATTATCTGTAGATACAAAAAGCTCCCTCGTTAAACTCAAGATCTTCAAGGATGAGATCTTATTTCATTGTTCCTGTTGTTCCTTGGAACCCCAATGTCTAACACTGGGCCTAAAACATAAGCTGCATATATTAAGAAGTGTTTAGGGAAAGAATTTTGGATCTGGTCACTAACCCAAACCCTGGTATAACCTCAGGAAGGTGAAAAAGGAAATGAAGTGGCAGGGCTCTCCTGCCAGCATCTGACCAGGACTTCGAAAGAATTCTCCTTTCAAAATGGTCCCCCTATTGAGTACACACCAATCATTCCAATAGATACATTAGCCTACATTATAGCTTAATGTCCACTGTTACTAAAATCTTCTGGTAAGTCCTCTGTCCTCCCTCCCCTCGGCCCCCTCCTTTCGGCACTGCCTATGGAACCGAGCCCCGCTGTTCTGCCTGGATCTTATGCTGCAGGAAGCCATAGGGACCATATTATGATGTCCCATTTGTGTTTCTTGTAGAGCTGTCCAGTCCACTGCAACAGTTTAAGAGAACCCATGGGAGAAGTTCATCTCAGAGTTCAGTACCATTAAAATAACTTCTCAAAGCAAGTAGTACATTTTAATTTTATGAACACTGAGAATCTTGTAATTGATCTTTTCTCCCTCTGCTTGAAGCAGAGAGCCAGATCTGCAGGCCTCCTTTAGAAACTTTGCAGGACCTTATGATATGCATGTCTGTAAGCTAAGTTTCCCTCTGGTTTCCTCTTATTATTCTTCTCTCCCTCTCTATATGCCCCTGCTTCCTTCATCTTTTTTAAACTTGCACTTGGGATGAGGCAGGATATAAAAAAAAAAAAAAGAAGCCAAAAATTAAATACACCTCATCCCACAATTCCCAGCTGGCTTTAGACACTTCCACCCATATCGCCTGCCTACTCGACAAGAAAGTTAAGCTCAGTACCACTCTCCTGGCTGCTGCCAACCAGGGGATGATCTTTATGGGTATTCGTGACAAGAAAGTCTGACTGAGAACCAGGGGTGCTTTCCTTTCCACTTACTGTTAATCAGCTCTAAAATACACATGACAACGTGTGTGAATGGTATTCTGTGATGTAAGGCACAATAACCTTATGGTTAAGAGTCCAGACTCTGGAGCCACACTACCTGTGTTTTAATCCTGCCCACTCCACCCCACTCAGCGGCTGACCTTGGGCAAGAAATTTAGCTTTTCCATGCCTTGCCTTCATTTCCCCATCTGTGCAATGGGAACAATAAAGGTACTGAACTCACAGGATTGTTGTGAGAGGTAAATGAGTTAATATACATAGAATGATTAGATCAGTGCCTGGCACACAGTAAATGTGGGCCAGTACTATAATAGGACAGTTCTGTTTTCAATTAAGCCAGCCACACAAAGGTTCAAGTCAGATTGAATGTAATATTTCTCATTGTAAATTAGTAAACTAACAGACCAATTTCTAGGGTGACTTTGAGTTTGCGTCTGATTTATAAATCAGTGTGGAGTCTGATCAGCAGTCATTTTCAACCATTTGCTTTCTTATTCCTGAAGAGAAGGAGAAAGCAGTAGGGTCAGACAACAAAAATGGTTCCTAAGAGTGTATTTCCAAGTGATAACAGTATGGTCCCTAAACTGCCCTGATGTAAACACACACATAGACATCACATCAAAGTTCCTCCAGCTGCAGCACAAATATCACAAAGCCTAGAGATGAAAAACCTCATGAACCGCTTCTGGGGGCCTTCTTTAAAATAAAGTATTTTGTTCAACTATCAAAGAACAACTCTGCTTTGTTGGGTACTTGAGGTCCTGATTTACATCTGCGTTTAGAACACTGCCACCTCCTACATACGCACTTAAAATGCAAATTCCTCATCAGATTCCACATCTAAAGAAGCAAAGAGCCCAATTCTAGCCATGCCTCATCTTCGCTCACGGTAGAGGCAAAGTCCCAACAACTTCCTTCACACCCAGCCCACCAAAATTTAACTCCTCAGTGAATGACTATGCCATATATGTGAACATGTACATAATTTTCAAATAAAACGACTTGAAACTGCCACTGCAGGATGGCAAAGAAAGAAAACTAGATAATTATTAAAGTCGTAGTGCTTGATTAAAGTTTAGAAAAATCAAGAAAAAAATTAATCACTGAAACTCTACTCCTTCCTAATCAATGCTACTTTGAAATACGATGTAAACGTATAAATTTCAGCCTATGTTATACTGAAGTTACACGAGATTGGAAGGAAAAAAGAGTGTATCAGAGCTATTTATCTTCCTTTTCCTAGGTTTTCTGTAATTATCTACCAAATGAATGCACGAGTTTGTTACAGTATTGAATTGGAATATGCCAGTCCCTTTAAAATTCTCCTTTCTCCATATTTTCTCCAGAAAATATTCTAATATAAGAAAAAATGAACAAGGACTATCGACCAAGAAAGCTGCTTTGAGGAACTTAATCTCACCCTCTCCATTTTAACTTGCCGAATTCACTGGGGGGAACGGAGTCAGAGGACTGGTATTGCATGATAAAGTGACACTTCCGAGTAGTAATAGCTGGGATTACTCTGTCTCAGCCTAGATTCTTCTTGTCACGAGCTCGAGTACAGTTTTCTAAATGCTTTTCCCAGGCTCTCGAGGTTTATTTCTAACGCTGCTCCTCTCAAAAGTCCCAAAGGAGACTCGCTCACCCACCCCAC
Source organism: Camelus bactrianus (assembly GCF_048773025.1). NCBI lineage: Eukaryota > Metazoa > Chordata > Mammalia > Artiodactyla > Camelidae > Camelus > Camelus bactrianus. The sequence goes on along the minus strand of NC_133542.1, from coordinate 39,219,884 downwards.
CCTACCAGCAGCGCACTTCCCGTTCGCTTTGGCCGGTCAAGAACTTAAACTTGACAGTGACACACAGTGAGAAAAAAAAAAAAAAGAGGAAGTGGTAAAAAAAATTTTCAAGACATTTATTTAATTTTTTAAAGGAAGATCAATGGCCCTGTCTTCCAGGAAATCTTCAATAGGACATAGCCATCCCACTGACTGGAAAGTTGCAGCTAATGACAATGCTGCAAAACCGAGGGTGACTCCCTTTTAAAAATAAAATTTTTAAAAATCCTCGAAAATCTTCTTGCTGTCCAAAAAAAAATCTTTCCCCTGTAGCGAACGCAACAAAGCTAACAACTCTCACCCTGGAGGGTCGCATCTCGAAAGCCAGGCTCGGGGCCGGGTACGTGCCTGGTCTGCCCTGCCAAGTGGCAGAGGGAGCGCAGGGCACCGCGGCGGCCAGGGGACCCGGCGAGCACCTCCCTTACCTGGTTTGACCGGTTTGGGTGGCGGCGGCTTCGACATCTCTTCCTGGAACGGCTGATCCTAAAGACCACGCACGAAAAGCCAACCGAACGCCCCTCCAGCCGGCACTCCGGACGCCCCAAAGTTTCTTTTTGTCTGCTTTGCAGTGGTGCGCCTTCAAGGACCTGCGTCCACCCTTGGCAGCGAGACAAGCTGAGGCAGGCAGAGCCGCTCCGCGCAGAGCCCCGCCCCGTCCCGCGGCCGACAGAGCCGCCCCGAGCGCGCGGCCCGGCCGACGAGGAAGTGGCCGCCGCCTCGCCGAGCCTAATTGGCTCCCCGGCTGCCAGCCTCGCCGCGGCAGGAGCGCGGGCGGAGCGCACGGCGGCGCGCGCGGCGGCAGAACCAGCCGGAGCCGAACGAGGGCGCCACAGGCTCGCGCCGGGGCCGGCCCCGCCGCGGGCGCCCCTGACGAGAAAGGGCCGGGCCCTGCAAGAGCGCGCAGGCGCGCGCCCCGGGCCACGCTCGCTGGAGTCCCGCCCCGCGCAACGCCGGCTGGAGCCGGGCGCCGCGTCCGCTCCGGATAGGACGGAACCCTGGGTTGGCCACTTCTGCTCCGGGCCGCCCCTGACTCGGAAGGGGTGCGGGGTTAGGGGCTCTGGGCCTCTCGGTTAACGAGCTGCGGGGGTTGCGGCGGGCTAGTGACAGGCGCGCGCCTGGGAATCGCCGGTGCCGCTTTGCTTGGGAGCACTCGAACTGGCGCCCGGTGAGTACCTGCCTGACCCCGCCGCGCTGCGCTCATCGCGGGGTCTTGGAGGTGTTTCCGGAGTGTTCCTGCGCTGGAGCCCGAGTCTCGTTGTGTCTTGCAAGCCTTGTTGGGACTCTTACCACCCTAAACGGGCTGATAAGTGGCCTGCCAAGGGGGACGTGTACTCGTGATGGTGCCGTACTCTCACGCCCCCTGATAATCCTTAAAATGGGAATCTGCTTTCAAAAGATGTCGGAGAAGTCCCTGGGGACTGGGTCAGGCGGTGATCCCTACGGGAGAAGACAGTCTTTTATTCCTCCAGCGCTGGGATGGACTAATTGCGGCCCTCCTGCGCCTGTTACTGTACAGCCTAAGAGTGGTTTTTACATTTTTTAATGGCTTGAAAGAAATCAAAAGAGGCAGGTTTTGTGGCACGTGAAAATTATATGAAATTAAATTTTAAGTGTCCATTAAGTTTTATTAGAACACAGGCGCGCTCATGTATTGTCCGCGGGAGCGCTTACTTCCTAACAGTTGAGCAGCTGCCCACGAAGCCAAAAACATTTACAATCAAGCACTTGGCAGAGCAAGTTTGCCCACCCCAGACCTAGCAGATTGAATCTCCAATGGGAGCCAGAGGCTGGAGCATACAAGAAAGCAGCATGCGTTAAGTTAGAAATAGTACAGGCAGTATTATAAATCAGTCGTTATGTTTGGGGGAAGAAAGATGAAAAAGAAAAAACTTTACATGAGCATCTATGTAAAATGAAGCTTCGAAGTTTCTACTAGGGTTTAGTGAGTGATTCCAAGAGAAAGGGGCATGGATTGCATATTCGGAAACTCCAGCCTAGAGATTTCTGTTTACCAAAAGGGAGCAAAGTTTAAAGGTTAGTAGGAAATGTGCTGGCTTCGGCAGCACATATACTAAAATTGGAACGATACAGAGATTAGCATGGCCCCTGCGCACGGATGACACGCAAATTCGTGAAGCGTTCCATATGTTAAAAAAAAAAAAGACTAGTAGGAAAAGACTTCCCTGTCACATTGAAGATAATCAAAATGTTGAGTAAAATGAGTGAGAAGTCCTGAAATATTTCACTCTTAGAAATAACCAGGCTGCTCTTTTTAGACACATCGAAAAGCATTTCCTTAGCTTGTCATCCATTTGGACTAAGGGCTTGATATTTTCTTTACAACCTGCTGATTCTGCACATGCCACCTCTGACCATTTTACAGTTTAGAATCCAAAATGTACCATATTTAGTAGTGAAATAATTTAAATATGGTTAACACATACCAGTTATGGGAAAAAAGGACTCAACAACATATTTTACTTAGGGTTAAAAAAAGTATAAAAAAATTAAATTATTCATTTTGGATTTACTCTTTGCTGTCTTAATCTGCTCTCCTTCCCCTAGGCAAATTCTGTCTGCTAACGAGGAAAGCCTTGCACTTATTGGGAGAATAAAGTACAGTTGACCCTTAAACAACACAGATTTGAACTGCGTGGGTTTATTTATACTCAAAATTCTTTCACTAAATTTTTACTGCAGTTAGACACGATCCAAGGCTGGTTGAATGTGACCATTCAGAACCATGGATACAGAGGGCCAAGTATAAAGTTATACGTGGATTTTGGACTGCGAAGAGGTTGACACCCCTAACCCCCAAGTTGTTCAAAGGTCAGCTGTACATATGTATCTCATGTTATTGGAAGTGGTGTGTATACCTAGTAATCAGATACCCCTGGACTAATGAGGCTGGAAAGTCCAAATGGTTGTCTCTCTGAAGACATCCAGTGATTTGCAGCTTGTAGATGATGGAGCTTGTGTTTGCTTCACTGGAGTCTGCTGCTGTGTATATTTGGGACCTGGCAACTCGATTGTAAGCTGTTTTGTTGTTGTTGTTTAAGATCTTTTTAACAGTTTTTTATTTAGAATAATTTTTCTCCTTATTTTTTAATATCTTTATTGTGGTAGATTGCAAGTTTTTTTTAATGTGATTTTAAAATAGTTCTTAAAGAAGAAAACAGGTAGTGAAATAATAGAACATGGTGTAGAAATGGTCAATGCCAGGCCTGAACCTGGAGTTCACCTGAAACTGCCCTGTGCATGCAACAGTTTTTGAAATAAATAAATCGCTTCTGGGATTGCTACACCGCCACCACCTCCAGCCACTCAGCCCAGCCATAGGTATTGCCTCATCTTTTCTCAGTTCCCTTTTCTGTCCACCACAGTGTCACTTGTTCATTGCTAATGGACTGTGCCCAAAATTTACTCACACACTGTCATGGACAGGCTAAGACTGCTAACTGATATAGAAGTGAGGGTTCCTATATTGGTAAAATCTGGCACTTGACTGTGGGAGTTCCCTCTTGAGCCCAGGGGATTTTATAAGTAGGTTCTTGACTCCTCCTTACTGTTGGTTTCTGAATTATTAGAATTTTCACCCAGATAACCCCCTCAAGCCTATTTCCAGCACCACAACAGCACTTCCTTATTATTTACTTGTTATATAATTGATGCATCCTCCTATGTATGCACAGATGTGGCAAGAATCACAGGGGACAAGTAGTCCTTGCCACTCAGTGGAGACAGCAAATATACACCCCATCAATAACACATCAATAAAAATGACATCAATTATATATGAGAGCCTCACAATGAAGCCCGCACATGTGCACCATCCTTTCTTTGCTCTTGGTAATAATGTGCTTTTTAGCAGCTTAGAAAGATGGAAAGAAGTTAACTCACTTGGTTTAGTCTTGTTTCTAGCTTTTCCTTTTATCATTTGTGTGATCTTGGGAGAAAGTGAGTCCATTGTCTGGGCCAATCTCAACTTCTACAAAATGAAGGGGTAGACAAAATGATCTCTAAGGCTGTATTCCTGCAGGTTTGAGTATTTATGTTCTGACAGATTATCCAAAAGTAGGCAGGGTGGGAACAAGGAATAACAAAGTTTTATGAATATTTTTTCTTATTTTGCCAAATGAGAACATCAACCTATGACTACCTACTGCCAACATAATTTCATAGGAGAAAGGATATTTATCACCAAAAAATGTAAGAAAGCTGCCATCTCAGGATAAAGGGCAGCCTTTTCCTTCCTAAAAAAGAGTAATTGGCAGCCTTGCATTGACATATTAGAAATAATAATAGGGTAATATGTAATTCAAAAGTAGAAAAATTATAACATGAAAATTTATTTTTCAATACGCATTGTATCAGTTATTCCCTTGATACACTTTGGCAATTTGAATGGAGATATATGTGCAACCGGTACAACTCCTGGTGAAACTCAGATGTCCAACTTGATCTGCTATTTTATTTTTTATCACAGTCATTGTTGAATTCGTGTCTCATAGAGGCTAGTAAATGAAAGTGTAACCAAACCTTAAAAAATTGCATTCAATTTGAAATATAGTCATTCCTCGGTATGGGGGTGGCCAGGACCAGTTCCAAGACAACACCCCACCTCCACCCCAGGGATACCAAAATCCACAGATGCTCAAGTCCCTTATATAAAATGGCAAAGTATTTACATGTAACCTAAACACATTCTCCTGTGTACTTTAAATCATCTCTAGATTACTTATAATCCCTGATACAATGTAAATACTATGTAAATAGTTGCAAATAATATGTAAATAGTTGTAAATACAGTGTAAATGGTGTATATAAATAGTTGCCGTACAGCAAATTCAAGTTTTGCTTTTTTGGAACTTTCTGGAAGTTTTTTCCCGAATATTATCAAACCACTGTTGGTTGACTCCGCGGATGCAGAACCCTTGGACAGGGAGGGCCAACTATGTTCTGGGGAAACTGAGAAGAAGCCTCCCCTCTCTCCACCAGGCCCTTCTCCCCACCACCTCCCCACAAGGGGAACCTGGACACAAGTCTGGGATAGGAATGGGGAGGGCGGCTGAGAGCTTTCCACCGAGCCACCACTCACCCGGATGGCACAGCTTAGGTCCCTAATCACCCCACCAGAGCAGTCAGCAATAAAGAGCAGCATCAGTCAAGGGCAACCTTGTGGAACCATGATAAGTTTCCCTGCAGCTGAGCTTCACCTCTTCCATTAAAGAGAGGACAGTGGTCCTTGGAATATCTGCAAGACTGCTTTGGGGAACCCTAGGGGGCCGTGTGTGAAACTGCCCTCCACCCTCCAGACCGGGGGTCAGCAGGCAGTGGCCTGCAGCTAAAACCTGGCCCTGTATCCTGACACTCACAGTTCTTTGTGGCAGGGAACACTCATTGTGAAATCCAGGAAGGGAAATGGTATCCCAATAAAATAGGAATTCCATTCTTCTCATTCATAGACATGCATTATGAAAAAAAAAATTGTGCTCAATTATCATCATGTTTTGACTTTTATCAAAAAGTTTGTAGAAATTTATTTTCTCTTACTATATAAGTACCTACATAATAACCTCGATTTTTGCCTCTTGGCCCACAAAGCGTCAAATATTTACTGGCTGGCCCATTTCTGAAAAAGTTGGTATACCTTAGCCCTAGGGTGAGGAAATAGCACCCTTAAAGGGAATTAAGTACCTCTTGCCTCTGACTCGCAGTGACTTTCTCCCCATTTCAGAAGGGGAGAGGGAGAGGCCAGCTCTGCCGGTTCCCTGCCTTGGGAATAACGGATCATCCCTGGGAGACTGAATATTGCAGATGACAGACCACCTGGTCGAGGGGAGCGGGAAATTCTGTAGTGTGCCCTGTGGCTCAGGAACTCTTCTGCCCTTGAAAACAGACACTCAAGGTCAAGGGTGTATGCTTGACCCTGGGAACCCTTTCAGTTCCCTTGACTTCAGCTCACAAGCCCTGAGCACAGCCCAGTGTTGGTACCTAGCAGAGGAGTGAAGCTGTCCCACGGAATGTGTGTAATCCAGTGATGGGGTATCCCAGAGATCGCTGTCACCTTTCCCCGTCAGCTGGCCCTCCTAAGTTAGGGCTTTCTTTTGCCGCTTTAGACATCTAAATGATATGCATTCGATTTTTTTTTTAATTTTAGGAAGACGTGATTTTCAAAGCTAATTATGAAAACATTTGTCATTGGAATCAGTGGGTGAGTAATTTTGCTACAAACAGCTGATTGAGATACTCAGAATGTCCAAAGGGTGTTGCCACGTGATCATGGTGGGGGAAGGAGAGCAGTGAGGACTCCTGAGTCCCAGAGCCGCCACTGTCAAATTTAAAACAGTGGCGTGTTGGCTACACAAGTGCCAACAGGAGGTGGGAGAATTTCCTAAAAACTGAGAAACAGAGTAAGTAAACAAGAGTTTACCTGCTTTACCGTTTGTTTTCTGAAGCTGACACCAAAGGCAGGGCCTGATCAGATGCTACTTTGGTTCTGGGTACTTTGCCATTCTCCGTGTGGCTCCTCCAGTATGACACAGGAGAAAATCTATCATTTCTTTCCTGCTATGCCCAACTTTGGACCTGTGGAATAAGGAATTACTCCATCTCTACTCCTTTTTCCCCACACTTAGGGTGACCTTTTATCTTGAGCTATTGCCCTGGCATACTTATTAGTGATTTGCCCCTTTCCCTCTGAAAAGTATTCTAAATTATATGGTCACCTTACTTGTGGTACCAGAGGTGGACGGACATTCAAATGAGACAGCAACGACTCCGAAGGACATGCTTTGTTTTGCTAGTGTATTGTGTTCACCTTTCCTCTGAGTACTTTCACATTATGTGTAGTCTAGTTCATAAAATATTTGAGACTGTTGAAATTAAAGGTTTGTAATTTGGCGGAGATCATTGTAATACTGCATCACATTACTACAGTAAGTAATCAGTTAGAAGTAAAATTAAATGAATGAAATGTCAGAACTCTGCCTTAACTTGCTCCCATCTAATCAGAACCACAGTTCAGTTTTTCCCTACATTATTTCTCTTGTCCGTCCCTTCCTCCGCACTCAATGCCACCATCCTAATTCAAGCCCTCATTCCTTAATTCCAGTCTCTCCCTCATAATCTTTCCTACATACTTCTGCCAGTTTCATCTTCATACAGATTTTAAGTTATCCTCTCACCTCATGAACAATATTTAGTGGTTCCCAATTATTTAAAATAGAATCTGAATTTCCTGATACATGAGGATCATCTAAAAATAATAAAAGAACTGTATTAGCTTTGGAGGCGGCAGGCTGCAGGAAAGATTTGGTAAAGGATCTTAGTGGTGTCACCAAAGATTCAGTTTCTCTCTGCCTCTTCTCTGTGTCTTCTTCCATTTGAATTCATCCTAAAGTTGGCTCCACTTTTTGGTCACAAGGCCCTACCAGCAGCTCCTGGGACCTCGTGCTTCTTCTTAGCCTGTCAATAGTGGGGAGAAGTGCTTCTCTTCCTTTAGGTCATGGGTCTCTCTTTGACTGGACCAGCTGTGTGGCATACCCACAGTCACTGTGGCAAAAGCAACAGGATTCCTTGAGTTGGTTTAGGTCAGTTGGACTCTGCTCTGGAGTTGAGAGTGGGGTCAGTTCCAACCAGACCTTGGAAACAGGAGTAGGACCTGGGTACTCAACTATGAAGTCCACTACAGGGTCCAGTGCAGCTTTCATTCTGCGCGTGTGTGAATGCGTTCCCCTTGTCTCAGTATTCCGGTGCAGTGCCTTCTGTCTCAAAACCGGCCTCATGCTTTTTTGCCACGTGCATTTGGTTCTACTCATAACTTCCTGAGAAAGTCTCTTTACCATCTCTTCCTCAGCAAGTGCCAGGATTTCATTTTAGTGCTGCTGCTGCTGCTGCTTCTGTGAAGCCCCTGCCAGACTCAGCAGCAGTTCCTGGTTTCCTTCCTCCAAACTCACTGTGCTGTGTCTCTCCCCTGTGCCTGTCACTTGCTGCCCTGTGAATGTTCATTCAGTTGAGACTGCAGGGAATAGTAAGTGTTCTAAAGGATTCAGGGGGCATCTGTGAGCCTCCTGAAAACTTAGTGCACGTGTGAAGATGTTCATTTTTCTGGGGAAGCCTTCATCAGATTCTCACAAATTTCCATAATGTTAAAAAAACGTAAGCTCCATGGGCACTGGAGTGAGACTTTGCATCATACCTCTACTACTTGCTAGTTGTTACCTTGGGCAAGTTTTATGAGCACTCAGCTTTTCAGTCTTTAGTTTCCTCGGCTGGACAGTGGGAACATTGTTGTCTAACTTTTGTGGAATAAATTCTCCACTTGTTGGAATAATCACAGACAGCCTTTTTAACTTCTTCCTAGCCAAATACCATGTTCCAAATACAATACCCGCTCTTGTCACCTGTTACGTTAAAGAAACAAATGGATTAGAAGCAGTGCGTTTATTTGGGCATTGTCAACAAAGGAGGAAGTAAGCCCGTGTAGTCGTCCATCTCCTTCCCCAGATCCTAGGGAAGGACGTGCTTCTGTCTCCCCCAGGGTTGGGGAGCACGTGCAGGAGGTCGTAAGCCTGCCAGTGCCTGGTGGCTGTGAGCATGCTGAAGGAGAAATCTTGAGTCTTAAGGTATCACCTGACCGGGAGGGTTGCATTCTAATTATAGGTCTTAGACATGTTGAATACTTTTCCCCCTTCCTCAGCCCTCTGACCTGGACTGCCTTCTAGCTGGTTCATGTCCTCCAAGTCTACAGGAATGGGGTGCTTATTTCTCACTGGCTGCATGCAGTTCAGTCAGTGAGAAGGGATCTAATTACTATTGGTTTAAATGCATGATCTTGACTAAAGAGGCGACACATTTTCTAGCCAGATTGTTCATACTGTAATAAAGTTACCCCTGTTTACTATGTATTTTAAACCAAAATTCAGTAAATGAACTATAGGCATTGAGTATAGATTACAGACATTTTTGTTAGAAGAGGGAAAATCCTCGTAACAGTATCTTTTCAGTGCATAGTAACAACTGCCCACTTTTCCATTTTCAAGGAGATTGCCCATATCCTACCCAACTGTGTAGTCTAAGGTTAAATGAAAAAAAAAAAAAAGCAGAAACAAAAACAAAAACAAAACTTGTGAATCAAGTTCCTTCTACTTTGTAGGTGTAAGGTATTTGGGTAATAATTGAATGATATTCATTAAACAATGTTGATGAATAAATGTTAGTTCTCTTCCCCCTTTTTAAATTATAAACATATTGGAATTCATCTTACCTGGGATTGAGCACAGGTTCTTGTAAATAAATGTGCATTCAGGAGTCTTTTTATGCTATAGACATTTGGTGATGTGGTTAAGTCTTGACTTCTCAGAGCAGTGGTTTTAAATTCACAAAATAAGATACGGAAATGCAAAGGAAGCCAGTTACAGTAATGATGTAGTTATAAAAATATTTTTAAAGGAAATTTGTAGCATTGTGATATACATGCTTCTTTGTTAACTCACTAAATAACAATGTCCAGTGGTGGGTCTAAAAACTGCTGTAAATTTGAAATAATAATGAGTGCTAATGATACTTCAAGATGTCTGCCCCAAATGCAACATGATATGAAAATACCTGCGTGATTTCCATTGCTAACAGAGTCACAGGTACTATTAATGTGACATATTATAATTAAAGAAAATGCCCAAGTTCTATTAGAATTTAGTGAAAATAAAGATGTACTTTCTTTCAAGTTCATAAAGACCCTGATTCTGTCCACAGACTCTTTGGAAGTTTATCAGCCTCAGGTAAAAAAAACTGTTCGACTGACTGGAGAAGTGCCTCCCACCCAGTGTACACAGTGCTGGATACCAGAAAGCTAGATATGTACACAGAGGAGTTGCTTAGGGTCCCCTTTCTCCTTAATGTTACAGTCCAGCCAGATGGGACAAGAAACTGACTGAATGTGATAAGCTACAATGGACCTTCCAGCCAGCCCCAAAGTAGAGAAACATTAGGGGCAAAGGAGACATCACAAAGGAGATGAAAATTTGTGATAGGTAGGCTGGTAATAACCCACTCCTTCATTTTTCTCTGCTGTGTATTGAAACAAAATCACCACGTGCAATTGTACATACTGGCACTAAAATGTGCTACTCATACTCTCTGTGTGTGTATGAATCCTGTGACTATTTCAGCAGAGACCAATAATTATTTGGCTTATAACATAATAGCTGTATTTTAAGTCTCAGCGTTACCCAGTTCACTTGCCCAGTAGTGAGCTACCTTTCTGCTCCATCCTTTCCAGTTTATTTCTTATCATTTATTGCGTCAGACATACTTGGGCCTATGAAAGAAATAGTTTTTCTTATATATTACGTAATTGAAATATACATTTTCTAAGATAAATTAAAAATGTTTTATGTTCTTTTAACGCATCTTCCTTCCTTTTTTGTTTGTTTTTGTGGTTCAGTGTGACCAATGGTGGGAAGACAACACTGGCCAAGAATTTGCAGAAACGCCTCCAAAACTGCAGTGTTATATCTCAGGATGATTTCTTTAAGGTATTTATAAAGCTTCTAGATAGTTTATTTAACACAAAAAAGTTATAGTAGCAAAGCTAATTGGTTTATGTCCAAAAGCCTTGGCTGGTTGACTGGGCTTTTGTAATGAAGGTAGTCTCCATGCAGTGGTGTTACTTGTCCACTAGATGGCACATTTATGGAAGCTTCTTTGATTTCATTTATCCTCACCAGCCAAAGCATTTGTTAAAATAAAGGTTTATCACCTCTTCATTCTTTAATTGTATTATTTCTGCACTGCACAGTTCTGATGAGTACTTTATTGTTTTTTCCAGCCGGAGTCTGAGATACGGACAGATGAAAATGGATTTCTGCAGTATGATGGTAAGTAGATAAGCTTACAAAACATTATGCTCTAAAGTTCATTTTCTTTTTCAAACCCAAGTAACCTCACTAAGTAACCAGTCTCAAAATATATTTAAATAGATTGCTGTACTTTAAACCTGCTTTCATAAGAGTTTCTGATTTATGTTCAGCTATTTAAATAAATGAAACCTTTTCCCCAGTTTTATAGTTAAAACTGGAAATATTGGGACAATGGATTTTTCTTTTTAAGGTGGGGCAAGGTGGGTCTCTGTTATTCTCCACATCCCTGCCTCGGGCATACAGCCCAACCCTCTCCCCTCTTGCCTGGAGCAAACTCTAAGCCTGCCCATCCTCTGAGCTTACCTTCCCAGGGACCAAGTTACTGGGCAACTGTTCTTTTCATTGCTCAAAAAGATTAGTGAATATTTTTCAGATGAATTCACTTCACTCCTTTGCCCAATCTAACACTTCTTGAAGTCAAAGGAGTAAAGTACATCAGAAAAACATCTACTTACCTATAAAGAATATAACTAGTAATCTGTATTTAATGATGTTATCATGTTTTATAATTAACAAGATGATTATTGAGTCCTTATGCAAACTAGCCACAGAGAGAGCTCTCTAAAAGAACCATAAAATTAGTTCTTTATTTTGAACTTTGATAACCTTGGAGAAAAAATGATGTATCATCAGTTCTTACAGACACATGATAATTCTAAGAGAGGCAAAATCCTTGACTGGCTGTCTCTTTTTGTGTCTTGAGCTATAGCCAGAATAATTTTTTCTTTCTCTTTCCCTTTTCTAAAGGTTAGTAAGGAAGATTATTACAAAGTAAGATTTAAACAAGGGAAAACTGTTTTCAACAGTTGACAAAGAATGATTCCTAACTTAAATGAGTCTTTACAAACTGATAAGAAACACAGACACAAAAGGTTATTTGATTAAATGTACAATGGAAAGTCAACTTCAAAAGTAGTCAAAGAATTATAACATATTTTCCCACTTACCTGGTAAGCAGATTTTTAAAGCAATGATAATGGCATAGGCCCAATAAAGCAAAAACTTATAAATTGGAGTATAGATTGGTACAGTCTTTTCTGGAAAGGAGATTGAGCATATGTCCCAAAGACCTTAAAATGTTCATGCCATGTGTTCAGGTGTCCCACTTCTAGAAATCTATCTTAAGGAGAAATCTGAACGTTTCAGATAAATGCACAAATTTAAGGTAAGTCAAGGTAATGTTGAAATCTTTATAACTACCAAAAGAATAGTATATAGTTACCACATTTATAAATATATGGAATCACTCAAATATCATTGACAAATACAAAAGTGAAAAACAGAGAACTAAAATATCAAAAGATGGTAGAAAAGCAGAAGATGGTAGTAAGATGATAGTTTTAAATCAAATACATCAGTAGCTACATGAGGTTAAATGAACTATAATAAAATACTACAGAGATTGTCAGACTGGCTTTAAAAGCCAACTGTAAGCTTCTTATAAGAGGTATATTTGAACATTAGAATACAGAAAAGTAGACAGTAAAAGGCTAGAAAAAGATATACCATGCAGATACCTACTGAAAGAAAATTGGTGTAACTCTACTAATATTAGACAAGGTAAAGTTTAAGGCTAAGAGTGTTACTAGAGAAAAGAGAGATAAATGAATCAATTCAACTGGAAGATAAAACAGTCTAAAGTTTGTAATAATGTGACCTCAAAATACATTAAGCAAAAACTGACAAAAATAAGAGGAGAAATAGACAAATCTATAATTATTGTGGGAGATTTTATATAATTTCTCTAGTAATTAATGGAACAAACTGACATTATAAGAGTCTTACAGATTTGAACAACACAATTAACGAAACTTGACCAAACTAACATATAAAACATACCAACAATAGCCGAATACACATTTTGTCCTCGAGAACACATGGAACGGTAACCAAAATGGAAGGCATACACAAGGACATGCAGGCAAGTCCTAATACACTTCAGTGGACTGAAGTAATGCAGAGATATCTTCTAATCATGGAGAACTGAATTAAAAATCAATAGCAAAAGAGTAAGTAGAGAATTCCCAAGTGTTTGAAAATTAATCAGTGTCTTTTTTCTAATGTTTAAGAACCTTTTCTTGTGGAAAATTTTGACTGAACTCTCATGAATTCACTATTGTACTTTAAAAATGAACTCTTGGCCAATTATATTTCATCTATACCCTCACCCACTTTCTCCTATATTATTTTGAGGCAAATCCTGGACATCATCACATTTTTCTGAAACAAAACACTTCTGTATATCCCGTGAGTCAAAGATTAAATCTCAGTGAAAACTAGAAAATATTTTTAACTGAATGATAATGAAAATATATTAAAAGTAATGGTACTTCTGGTTCCAGCCAAGATGGCTTGGCCCCATTCCTTGCTCTTCCTCCTTAAAACTAAAAACCCTGAATGGAACACAACAAACAAGGAAGGACTCTGAAAGATGAAAAGAAGAGAGAGCAGACTGACTAGGGACTTTGGAACTTGAGGGAGGACATAGCTGTGAGTTCCCTGGGCCTTTATTTACTTATTTATTTTCTGCCATATATCTGGAAAGGGATGATGGAGAAGTGTGCAACATGGAACCATCAGTAGGTGCACACAAAAACTCCCAAGAAACTTGTCCCTTATAGTCAAAGGACTAGAAAAAGGGTGGCCTAGCAGTATAGAAAATTATTTTGATAATACCCACCTTACTCTAGTCAAACACAGAAGGGAAAACCAGCCTCCCTCACGGTGTTAGCAGGGCCAAGTGGAGGGCTGGACTTCTGGACCCATCAGCACCCATAAGACAGGATGTGTTGGCTTTCCATATCATCTGTAGGGATCATATCAGTGGTCCCATACAGGGAACTGAACTTCCACACTGTCCTGGCAGCAAAGAGATAGAATAAGGCAGTGTGAGGTGCTGCTAGTAGGGCAGGACCCAATGGAGAGCTGAACTTCTGTCTTCACTGAGCTGTATTGAAACCACACCAGCACTCTGCTTTCTTCTTTCTCCCCCCACAGCCACCACCCCCCACCTCAGTATCGGTGAGGCCCAGCAGGCAGCTGAACATCCACCCTTCCTGGACCTGCACACTACACCTAAACAGGGTGACTGCCTGCAAAAAAAAAAAAAGAAAGAAAGAAAGAAAAAAAAAAAGAAAAAAGGATTAACTAGGATCCAGAACCTCATAAGATAATACCCTAAATTTCCAGGATTAGACTGAAAATCATTTGTCATATTAAGAACCAGACAGCTTTCAACTTGAATGAGAAAAGACAGTTAGACACCATCACCATGATGACACAGATGTTGGAATTCTCTGAAGGATTTTAAAGCAGCATCCATAAAAAGGCTTCAACAAGCAATTGTGAACATTCTTGAATCAAGTGAAAACTTAGAAGGCCTTAATAAAGAAAGAGAAGATGTTAAAAAGAATCAAATGGAAATTTTAGAACTGAAAATATGCAATAACTGGCAGTTTAAAACTCATTGGATGGGCTTAACAGCAAAATAAATATGACAAGAGGAAAAAAAATCAATGAACTTGATTGAAGACAGAACAGTAGAAATTACACAATCAGAACAACAGAGAAAATAGACTGAAAAGGAACAGAGATGTGGGACAATAACCAAAGATCTAACATTCATATCATTGGAGACTTAGCAGGAGAGAAGGGAGTGGTACTGGAAAAATATTTGAATAAGTAATGGGGTAAAACATCTCAAATTTGGCATAAGACTTGAACTGATGGATTGAAGAATCTGATCCTCAAATCAGTTAAACGAGACTGATGAAGAAAAAAGAGAAGGCACAAATAAAAATATCAAAAAAAAAAATAGCATCACTAGAGATCCTATAAAGATCTTATAAAAAGATGAGGATATTGTGAACAATTTCCTGCAAATAAATGTGAAAACTTAAATGAAACTGATGATTTTCTAGAAAAATGCAACTTTTCAAAACAAACACTAGAACAAAGAGGAAATCTTAATAGTTCTTTATCCAGTAAATGAATTAATTCATAATTTTAAAACTTTCCACTATAAAACCTTTAAGCCCAGATGGCTCAACTCAGTAGTTCTGGAGTGGGACTGAGAATTTGCATTTCAGAAAAGTTCTAAGTTCTCAGGTGATGCTGATGCTGCTGGTGACACTTTGAGAATCATTGTTTAGGGTACTTTTCTAGAATTAAGCACTAGAAGTATGCACATTTTTGTGTTTGAGAATGACATATTTGTGTCCTTTATAAATTCCTTTAATGATTTTCCTCTTATTTATCTGTGAGAGCTCTTTATATATTAAAAAGCATTCTTTGACAAATACGTTGCTGGTATTTTCCCTAGTGTGTTGTTATCTTTCAAACTAATTTATAAATACTTCATCATCCAAAAATATTAAACTTTTATATGATTGGAGGGAATAGAAGTTATAAATAAAGCAGTGAGTTTATGATTGTCAAAGTTGGTAATGGGGACATGGGAGTTCATTGTACTCTACGCTCCACTTTTATGTATGTTTAAAATTTTCCAGGATGAAAAATGTATCACACATACCAACTTACCAATATTAGAGTTTGGATTTGTTATCTAAAATATTTGTTAATTAGGTATTTTGAAGGGTAAATAAAATAGTGTTATTTCATATACTTATAGACCACTGGATATACTCCTCATAAAAAGCCACAGCATGAAACTTTTGCTGTATTGATTTCATATTTTTATATGTTTTTTCGAAGTGCTTGAAGCACTTAACATGGAAAAAATGATGTCCGCCATTTCCTACTGGATGGAAAGCCCAGCGTACTCTCTGCCGTCAACAAATGAGAGAAGCCTCGAGGAAATCCCCATCTTAATTATCGAAGGTTTCCTTCTCTTTAATTACAAGTAAGCATTCCCCACTCTAATACTGACTCTGAATGAATAGGGGGAAAACCTGGTGAACTGAATATGCTGTTATTTTAGGCCCCTTGACACTATATGGAATAGAAGCTATTTTCTGACCATTCCGTATGAAGAATGTAAGAGAAGGAGGAGGTAAGTTTTGAACTTGCCTTTGTGGATTGTGATTCAAAAAACAAGCTTTAGAAAAAATGAGGCAGCGACATTACTGATCAATGAACATATGTCCTTTTTCAAACAAGGGAAGCCTTAACTCTTTTACACAAAGAGCAAAACCTTTTTCCGTAAATGGACATTCACTTGGAGTAACGTGAATTACTTTTCTAGGAAAAGGCCCTTGTACAAACTGTTGGGCTCATCTTTCCTAAATCTTCATATGAACCAATCCCGTGTGGATTATGATTTTAAATTAATGGGCCTGTATTCTGCTACAGCCACAGAGAACACCAATTAATTTAAAGCTTAATCCAACTTAACAGTATTTCTATCATTATTTACATTGATATTTGTCTCTCAATTCTTTTATAAACCACTGGGGGCGGGGGGGCAGAGATAACTAAGAATGGTAGTCAGTCAATTACAGAGTTCCTTTTTAGATCAGAGAACTAAATCCATTGTGTTGTCTTTGTAACTGGCATTGAATCTAAAATGTGTAGTCTTAATCCTGTTTAGACTCAGTTTCTGAGTGATTTCCCTGTTATCCTGACCATTATTTTACTTTATCAATTGTATGTTTGTCAACCAACATAGTTTCCTATGTATTTTAGGGGAGGGTATAGCTCAGTGGTAGAGCGCAGGCTTAACATGCACGAGGTCCTGGGTTCAATCCCCAGCACCTCCATCCAAATAAATAAATAAATGGAGTTTCCTATGTATTTTGATAGTACAAGGGTCTACGAGCCTCCAGATGCCCCAGGGTACTTTGATGGCCACGTGTGGCCCATGTATCTAAAGCACAGACAAGAAATGGAGAACATCTCGTGGGAAATTAGTAAGTGCATTTTCTCCCTCTGTGGAAGGTCTTTTACTCTTCATTGCCTCAAAGTACACAAAAGAAAGAAATATTTTTCTCATGTATTAGATTATAAAGAGACGTTTTAAGCCAGAACACTCTGGGCTCCTTCTTTTCCACTCTGGCTCTCCTGGCTTCTGCTTCTCTCTCTATGGCTCTTATCAGAGTTTGTCAACTTCTCGATGGTGTGTCATTCAGTCAGCAAATATTGATTGAATGCCTTCTGTATACAAGGCACTGCCCTGGCAACATCAAGGGAAATAAGGCAGGCCTAGTCTCTCCTCTTACAAACCAACGTTCTATCAGGGAAACAGACGCTAAACACAAGATTGTCCTTTCCAGCTGTACAGAGCATGCTCCAGGGGGCATGACCAAGTCCCAGCAATCAGGGAAGACTTCCTTGAGGAAGCCACATTTAAACCACACTGTGATGCATTTAGCTGGACCGAGGTAGGCAGGTTGAGAGAATAGAAGATCACCCCCAGACAGTGGGTATAGTGCATGAAAAGGCCAGGGGGCAGGAAGGAATGAGCACCTGAAGGAATAGAGAAAATGAAGGCAAGAGGTGGTGCTGGTGATACAGGAAGGGTCCACACCCTACAAGGCCATAGGCCAGTTAAGGGCTTGGGTCATTATCCTAAGAGAATTGGGAAGCCCTCTGAGAGAGGTTTTATACAAGAACATGGTAGGTACAAAATTCTTGTTTTAGTGAGATCTCTGTGGCCATGTGAAGGGTAGATGTAGAGGGCGCAATATTGGACCTATGTACTCAAAAGACCTGGGTAATAGAATAGATATAAAGGGCCTAGGCAATTGAGGTGTCAATGACACCAGCACAGGAATTGGCAGGTGTCATTTCAGAAAACAGAAAAAAGTAAGTCAGATTTACAAGGAAGAATGCGAGTCTGTTTGGCACATAATGAGGTTGAGATGCCATTTGGAGATAAACTTATACATCTGTGGGCCTGGGCTAAGAACAGATCCTTGGGATACAAAGTGCAACAGAGAAGATACAGGAGGCTGGAGAGAAAAGGCTTTTGGATAGGGCAGAGGAATCAGAACTAATGTATCTTTTCAGTTAGTAAAGGGAGTTTCCCATATTCTGAGAAGCCTCTGGTTCCCATGCCAGACCGTGCAGAAAGCACACAGGGCCTCCCCAAGTTCTGGCAGCTCTTATGACCCCATTTTCAGTCCAGTTTACCCACTCCTCCCCTTCCCCAGAGCCACTGCGGACGTTCTGGCCTCACTACTTCCAGATCAGACCACTGGTTGCAGGAATAACTTTACTGACCCTCCTTCCCTCTCCCTTTAAAATGCAAATCTGACCATGCTTCTACCTTGCTTAAATGCCTTCAGAGAGCCTCCAGCTCTTCAGAATTAACTACAAACTACCAGACACCAAGGCTTTTAAGGACTAAGGCACAGCCTTGCTCTAAAACCTCATCTCTACACTGTTTCTACCTCCCCACACGCTAGCCTTTCCCAACTGTGCATCTTTTTTCTTAAAAGGCCAAGTTCTCCTACCTCCCTGCCTCTGCAGTTTTCTGACTGGAAGACCCTTTCCTTCCTTTTACCTACATGACTTCTTTTTCTCCCAAACTGACTATGCCAGTTTTGTTTAAAATAAGTATCTCCTGAGCCTGGAGAATTGGGATTCAGTACACATATGAGAGAACTCAGACCCTCCTCTCCCCTCTCCCCGCCCCTCCTTCCCTGCGTGGTTTAAGAGGCTTCACAGGTGATCCTGATGCGTCCGTAAGTTTGAGGACTGCTCCCTTAAATGATTGTTTGGGAAAGGCACCTCTTTGGTGCTCCCAGAGTGCTATATGCACAATGCCACTGAACTCTGGTTCTTTCTTGTTTTCTTTCTTTCTTTTCTTTTTCTTTTTCTTTTTTTTTTTTTTTTCATAATTTTCATACCAGCTAGTTTGAATTTCTCTGATAAACTGAAATTTCTTACCTATTACACCTGGCTATGATATATTTCTCTCTTTAATGGCTATTACTTTCTTTTTAAGTTAAGTCCCTGAGTTCTTTGGTTAAACCTATTGGTGTTCTCAAGAGATTTCAGGTGCCAGAGTAAGTGTCCTATATACATAAGCCTGTTAGCATTTGAACTGCTCTCTGTTTCCCTTCTCAGTTTACCTGGATGGAACAAAATCTGAGAAGGACCTCTTTTCACAGGTGTATGAAGATCTTATACAAGAGCTAGCAAAGCAAAAGGGTAAGTATTGTCCAAGCAGAGTGGACTGTGAAAGAGCAGCCAGGAGAATAGTTCATTTCGTACACAAGAACCGCATACCAGAATGCTAACGTAGGGGTCATTGTATCCATCATTCATTGCTTTGAAGATAACTCAGAATCAGAGACTCTGAATAGGTCTGGGGACTTGATTAGTTTGTGAGTTATTTTTAAGGGTGAAAATATTTACCCTTTTTTACATCTCTTAATGATATTTATTTTACTTAGTTTAAATTTTTTTAGTAGGTGGCTGTTATTTCAGTGGGACTGATACTATCATTGGAGTTGAATGAAGTTAAAATACTAGTGATCTTGTCATATGTGTAGAGCTCTCTTTTCTCCTTTATTTTTCTTAAAGATTTTTCATAAATTTCTATTTCTCATATGCCTCAAAATAAACACAAGATTTAAAAAATTATTTATTAAGTGTTTAAGTTTTTCAGATCAGACAGTACATTTTGCAAGTGACAGAAACCCTCCTAAATCTGGCTTAAGCAGAAAGGAACTATAGGGTGGCGGTGGCTTCCGGCTCATCTGGATTAAGGAGCACAAATAGGGTCCTCCTGGTTCTGCCTCAGTTTCACTTTCTGTTTGGGTTTATTTTGAAGTCAGTCTTTTTCCCCTGACAGACATGATGTCTTTTGGTAGCACCATCCTCCTAGGTCCAAGAGACCCAGAGGGAAAAGACAGTTTATCTTTTTTTAAGATTGTCTATGGGTTGATAAATTTTAAAGCTAAGGAGATCTATATATTATTCTCACTACTTTTGCAGATTTTTAAATTTTTTTTTTTTTTAAGTAGTTCTCCATTTTAACCCAGCTAAAAAATCTCAGGAAAGACTTTGGTTCTGTTTGGGTTGCATGGCTTTTGTTAAACCAATCACCACAGCCAGGGAGATGGCTTACTCTGATTGGCTAGGACTGGATCATGTACTCATCTTGTAATTGAGTGCCTCTTCCTTCTAAGGCGTTCTGATTTAAGGGGAGAAATTCCCCAAAGGGAAAGCAGGGAAGGAAGTAGAAACCAGAAGAAGAAGGATGACAAAGCATGCTGGGAGAACAAAGCTATAGGCCTAGCTGCTGTTACATTGGAACTACTTGAACTAAAACGGTTTTCATGGCTAACACGTGCAGAATTCAGTCATCAGCTGGCTCAGGAGAAGGCAGTATGAGTCACTTTGGCAGCAAAGAATATTACATGCTCTTTTGGTGAGAAGCAACTACCCTTGTCCAAATGTCATCATCTGTCAGTAAGAATTAGATTTCCTATGTCCTCAGTAAATTCCTATCTGACTGGAGGTCTGAGCCCAGCCAGGAAAGCCCCTTAATCCTGCACACTCCTACTTTCAGGATCAGCCCTTTATGAAGTCATGAACCCATTTAAAGAAATTTCAGGACCATTTAAAAATTTCTTCCTGTGAGTGAAACCTGAAGTGCTTGCCAAATATGCCTGCTCACCCCTGCCATCTGTTCCTCTGATGAAAGGCAGGCCTCCCGTAATGAAGCTCAGGCACCAGCGTAAGTGGGTGGAGAGAGTGTAAGGTGCAGAGAGGGGCTCAGCTATCATAAATGATAACACATGAGCCAGAGCCACTTCTGTGAGCAAGGCTCCCTTGCTGACCCTAATAAGATACTTACAGGGCTGTTACAGTGGCTGGACACCTGTACCTTTCTATCTCTTGATAATGGCTAGTGCTTGGATCCAGTTCTCCTTTAGTGGCTAAGTCATACGCTGGAATTTGACCTTACGATCTACCTGCTGGTAAGAATGAAGGAGCCTTGATCATGTAGCTCAGGCAAATTGCACCTAATTCCATACCAAATGCCAGCATTTGCCATCTGGTCCAAAGCTCAGGAATAGCTGGCATGTCTTGACAGGTGCTGAAAGCCCACAAGAAAAGTACATTTCTGCATGTGTGACACCCTCCTCTTGCCTTGCCTATAACCTGGAGGTTTTTAAGGAAGTATTTCTTTGTAAGGCTATCTTGCTTGTTCTAGATGTAAGATAAAGTTTAAAAAGAAAAAAGTAATAACAGGAATGTTAGAGGAGAGATAAAATCCAAAGATCAGCCTTTCCTACCTCCAAGATCTATGTTCATTTTTTCCAGTTGCATAAGTAAGTTACTGTATTATTTATAGTAACCCATCACCTTTCCCAGTTCTAACCACAGTGCCCTGGCAAAGCCAGCCTGGAGGGATCCTCAATGTTGCCTCGTTTAACCCTCAGTATGGGACTGAGCTAGCTGGGAAGCCTTTCAAAGGTTTCAAAAGTTGACTATATCTCAGGCTTGTTAAAGCATCATGAACATGTTTAAATTTCAGCTCTAAACAGTATAGAATTATAATTGTGATAAAGTAATAATAATGAAAGAAAAACAACAAAGATTGAATTTAGTTATTAATAAAACAAATGATCCAAGAGAGTAAGCTGATAAAGTTATGTATTTAATTTAAATACAGACTTTGAGGTAAAGTTTAATCATTACCTATTCTCCCTATGACAAGACAGTCTAATCACCAGCAACGTTCAGACTCCCTTTAAAAATGTTTATTTCCATTTCATTATAAAAGCATATTAATTATAAAAAATGTTTTAATATAAAAGCAAAAGGGAGAAAATAATCACCTGTATTCCCACGAATCATCATTGTTAACATTTTAATGAGTACATATTCAGTGTTTTTGCTATTCACATCAGTCTCTCTTCTATATGGTTACATGGTTTTCATAGTTAATTGTCATGCTTATTTCTGTTTTTACTTTATTTTTTATTTTAATATTTTTTTGGGGGGATCATTAGGTCTATTTACTTATTTATTTATTCTTTTTTTTTTAATGGAGGTACTGAGGATTGAACCCAGGACCTCGTGCATGCTAAGCATGTGCTCTACTATTTGAGCTATATCCTTGCTCCTGCCACTTATTTCTATTTTTAAATTAGTAATTAATATTTAAGAAGCTTTCTAGAGTCCATTATATAATAAAACTGAATAAAACTAAATAGCTCTCCTAGTTAAAGAATTCAAGGCTAAGTTCTGTTTTGCTCATTAAGAGTGAATTGTAAGACAATGCTGACATCTTACTGCAGAAGAAGGATGTCAAATCAAAGGAACAAAAATTGCAAAATAAAAATTTAATAATCACGTGTTTTTATTTTGGGGAATATTTTTCTCTATTGAGTTGTTATAAAGTAATAGTATAATTATCTAGTATAGTAGCCCAAATTAACATAAAATGGTTAAACCATTTTCTAATTGTTGGCTATTTAATGTTAGAAAGTTTTTCACATTGGTAAATAATAAGCTATGAAAATGTCTGCACATAATGCTAGTTTTCTTCTTGAATTATATTAAAAATTTTCAGAAGTAGCACTTGTTTGTTCAAAGAGTGCAGCCATTTTTACATTTACAATCTTCAAAGATTAAATACTATACTAAAAAATGTGTGCTTCTCCAGCCTGAGCTGTGTAATAAGAATGTGGTAGCTTTATCATAGAGTTTTTAAGCCAAGATCATCAAGTTTTCAGCTAGGCTTCCTTGGTTTAAGAAAAAAGATTAAAGGTAAGAATACTTCTTTCCTCAAATGGAGAATAACAGTCCAAAACAAGAATTCTACTGTACTGTGATATTCTTTCGTGGTATTCTTCTAGCTCTCAAATTATTCCACTCCTTGAAGTCAAAAATTATTATACTAGTTGCAAATGATATTAGACATCTAATATCTGAACATAGGCTTAAATTTAACACAAGGATAAAAAGAATAAGAGAAACTTGGACTCTGTTTAGTTCTTTACAGAAAACCAGCATTTCTGGCTCCAGAATCCCTGTAATCTTAACACCCTTAGATGTCAGTGTGAAGATTTAATAAAATGAGAATTGTAATTCTCCATTAATTTCTTTTCAATTTATATTTATTCCCAAGGTCTGCAAGTAACAGCATAAATTTGGAATGCCCTGAATCCTTCCTGGAGTGAGTTAGGAAATTCAAAGAAATCTATTCAAGAACCTTAACCAAGATACAGTATGTACTTTGGTACAGAGACAGCTCTTGTTTTGTTTGTTGATCTGTTTATTTGTTCTATCACACATGGTTTCCCTAACCTGTGGAACAGTGAATAGCTATCCATGACAATGGACAGGAATTTGCCTTAATGAGTTATTCTCACTCCAAAAAGTGCAAAGATATGGCATAGCTCAGAAACAGGGATTAATTTCGCTAGACCAATGATTGTCAGACTCTTCTGACTGGGACCCAGAGTAAGAAATAAGATGTAGATCACAACCCAGTATATATGTCATCTATTGATGTATGTGTTTGTGTGTATGTGTCTATATGTGTGTATATGTATGTGTCTGTATGTGTTGCATGTATCATATCAAGTATCATAAAACATTTACCTCACATGCACTCTTGAAATTTTTTATTTCTAATTTTTTAAAAATATTGGTTACCATCCCATACCAGTGCCCACCTCCTGCAAATAATGGCATTACCAAGAATAGCAGTTACAGTGAATAAATCAAATCAATCACCCAGTATCTTTTTATATGTGTTTTGCCCTTGTTACTGCTGTTAATTTGTGTGTGTATGTATCTGAAACCGCTGAGTCACTTGTGTCACTATGTCGAGACTTTGTTACAAATAAGGGTTTTTTATGTGTGTGTGTTTTATTTTGTTTTTGTCAAACCCATGGTCTAAAATCACAGAAATAAGTTGCAGTTACTTCAGTGATACGCAATACAGGGGACCTTTCATTGAAAAGCACAAATAGGAGATCTGTATAATCGTATAATTTTTTGAGGCTTCATTCAATGCTGGAATTTAAATTATCTACTGTGCTGATCAACTTGTTACTTAATAATATGATTAAACAGATTGTTCACAACCCTTCCGGTCTTTACAAATATAAACTGTAATGTTTCATTAACTTTAAACATTCTCTGTAGGCTCCTCTGATCAGCTCTCATTACTTCCATATTTCTAACTAGCTTGCACTCAGTGATGATTAGGGGGTTTTTTGGTCACACACACTACAAAAACAAACAAAAAATGTGGACTCAACTAATAGTTCACCTTTTTAATAGCTATATGACTTGGATCAAACTGTTTAAAAGTATTTCTTCTTTGTAAGATGGGGATATCAAGAGTACTCAATGTGGGTTTATTGGAGAGTAAGGATAAAGTTCTAAATCCATAACATGGCCCCCAAGGAATCCCCTGATTTAGCTTCTGAGTGCCTCTCTACCCTTACTTCCCGCTGCTGTTCAGCCACTGGAACACTCTCCTCAGACCTACAGGAGACTTCCTGCTCATGGCAGGCACACGTGCTGCTTCTGATGCTTAGGGTAAACTTCTGCAACCCTTCCCTGCAACCAGTCTGCTAATTCCTACTCCTCCTTCAGATCACCCCTAAACTGCCTCTTCTCAGAGGATTTCCCTCCTTGTCCCCCCATAGGTACTCACCAAGCTCCCCTATTTTTTCTTCAAAGCACTAATCACAATTGTAATTATACTGCCACTTACAGAATCACTCATTTAGTGGCTGTCTGTCCAGCTAGACTATAAGATCCTTGAAGGCAGGCCCTACTTCTGTGACTTAGTTACAAACACACCCCTACTAATTAATTAGCACAGTGTCTGGCACATAATGAACACAATAAATGTAAATGTTGGGTACTTTTTATAAATTACTGCTACATCAGGGATGAGTTCACATGCAAGAAATGTGTCACTTGACTAATTGTAGCTTAAACTCATTGGGGTTTTGTTTTGTTTTGCTTTGTTTTTTACATGACAAAGTCCAAGGCATGTAGGCCAGGGTTTTTGCATAGAGTTGTTGTATTTAGGGGAAAAAAAACAAAAACAATATTCTAGGGTACACAGCTAAATCAGCACTTCAGATAAACTATAAATAACTTTTTAGTGTAAATCAGTCCCAAATATTAGATATTTAAGACTGCTGGTTTTCTGAAATTCAGCAATTCAGAAGTGTCATGAGAAAGCCAGGGACTTTCATCCTTGACTATCGCCTGAGGTATCACCAGGAGGTCACAGAGAGGCAGCAGAAGCATCCCAGCATAGTGTCGACTACCAAGGCAGGCAGATGGGTGTAGGGAGGCACAGACAGCCACACGCCTTCCAAAAGCACCCATCAGTGGTCCCAACAGACTTCCCCAGATGTCTCCAGGGCCAGAACTGACTCTCATGGCCACTTCTCACTGCAGAGGAGGCTGGGAAGAGGATGTTTTGATAGATTTGAACCAGTTACCATTCATTTCCTGGGGGATGTTGCCATGGGGGGAAAAAAAGCTTTTAAGGAAGGAGGAGGAAATAGGTAACCAACTCCAAGTGTCTACCACAACCTTTTTATGCGTATCTTCCCTGGCTATGATTTTTTTCAAGCTTATATTGTTGTAATTTGTGTTATCAGAAAATTAGGATTTTTCTTTTAGAATAAATCTAGATATGATTTTTCATAGTTTATTTCCAAGAATTTCTGAAATGCCCTCTTTTCCCCTTCTCCCCGACATGGAGAGAATTGAGTGTGATTGAGAAACGTCACGCTTGACTTTTCTCCCGGTTTCAGCATGGGAAAATAGGGCAGAGAGATACTCTTTATCTTAAACAAACAAATAAAAAACAAACAAACAAACTAACAAAAGACTTTAACAGACATTAAAAGTGGAAACATTCAAACCATTTTGGAAAGAAGTAAATATTTTTGCTCACTACTACCACCGAGAAATAAATCAGGAATTTGAAATAAAATACCAGTGCTTCATAGCTGTATGTGTGGTTGCACATTTAGTTAGTCTTATCAAAGCGGTTAGAGATAGTATATCTGTTTAGAAAAGCACATGCTCTTTTTCTATTGACAAGAAGCAAATCTGAAGTCTTCACTTTCTCTGCATGAGTAACCTCAATCCCTTTAGGATAAATTTGCTTTAGGAAGGTTTCATTGTGCTTGTGGTTAAACACAGAGGGAGTTTAGAAGAGGACCTCATGCACAGACTGTTACACTAAAGGGGGAGACACAAACCTAACAAGTTACCTTTTAAGGATATGCTTGTAGTACATAGAGTCATACAATGTTGGAGCAGTATTAGCTGGTTCGACACTCTATTTCAGTGTAGAAATTAAAACCAGAGCTGGTGACCTACCCAACCCCATGTGGCTAGTTACTGGCGGGACCAGGGCCAGGCCACAATTCCTATACCACACAAATATGCACACACACACATTTTAAATTTTAAAGCAAAACAATGGCAGTAAAATCACTTGCTTGAGTACATCATCTCTCCCTCTTTCCTTTGAAGGGAGAAAACTGAGGAGCCTGGAAAGGCAAGGGCTGTGTCAGGGAAAAGTGAAGTTTTCTGTCCTGGGCTACTGGAGCCTAGTCAAGGAGACAAGCCAGCTCATGAGGTTATCTGAGGGGCAAGGAGCAGTGGTGAGCTACTGTGAGCTCCACGCCATTGTCTGCTCTGCTCATCTCAGGTTTGTGGTGCTAACTGTTCTTTCAATAACTCCATGCATGGAGGAGAGTTAGAAAAGAGAAGGATATGGAATAAGTAGAATGGGCATTACTGTCCACTTCTGTGCACACAAAGAAACAACAGAAACAGACGAAAATTGCAGTAGCAGTTTTGCAGCCCTAATCAAGGTAGCATGACCTGCAGATAAGAGAACGTCATAAGCAGAATTTATCAAAGTGAGCATATTAAGTGCATTCATACCTTTGAGTCAAGAAACACATGATCAGCATATTATTGTATGCTCCCTGCTAATTTCCAGATCCCAGAGAAGTTAGATTATTTTCTTAAAAATTGAGATTAAAGCTCATACAAATAAATCCTTATTGACTCTTCCCTTCAAGCCTTTGCAGCAAGTTCTTAGAACTTACTGTTAGAACAGTGGTTCTCAAATCTTGGCATACATCAGAATCCTTTGGAGGGCTTATTCTAACACAGATGCTGGTCCCCAACCCCAGAGGTCCGATGCAGTCGGTTTAGGGTAGGGCCCTAGAATCTGCATTTCTGACAGGTTCCCAGGTGTTATTGATATTGCTGACCCAGGGACTATTCATAATTACTGCTCTGTGGTGGACAAGCAGCAGCTTACAGACCCAGGAGGGCCCACACTGGCTGTTGTTTAGATGCTAGTGGCCTGAAATTACTAGTATTATCAGCCCCTAAAAATATTACAGGATCACTCTTATGCCAGTTACTGATTTTATTCACTCTTAGCTCCAAATTCTCCCTTTTTGCTTTATCTGTGAAAATGAATCTGGGCCGTTTAGATGTTTTTCCCTTGTCCAAGAGGAATGGTGTTAAGTTTTGTCAATAGAGGGTGCTGGAGGGATGTTGCAGGAGAGAGGATTTTGCTTTTAGGTTCCTGTGGGTTGGCATCTGTAGAGAGTGCATCCAGTGAGACATCTGGGGAGTGGCTTTTCCATGGCATCCTAGAGGGTAGAATTCCCCAAAATTCCAAAGGGTAGATTTCTAGCGGATTTGTTGGCATTGCACCACAGCTACTTCTCTGACAGTGAGCCATGGCGGTGCCTTCTCCAGTAAGGTCTGGCTCTCACTTATAAGGAGGGAAGTCGGGGAAACCGAACCTCTTCCTTTGGTGTTCCTTCTCAGTCCTAGGGCATGTGGCTGTTCCTTGCACCTGTCTTCTTTCGAGTTCTCTTTACTTTTTAGCAGCCAATACCTTGTTTGTATTTTATTCAGAAAATAAATAATTTTAATTAATTAATTATTACTTGTTTGTATGTATTTGTTATATATTTATATTATACACTTTTACTTTATATATTTTAAATATATAAATATATGTAAGTAGATTATATATTTGTTTAGAGATATTTAATATATTCTATTTATTTATTAAATTTCTATGCATATAATTATTTATTACATTTAAAAAATTATTTTATGTAAAGAATCTATAAAATTCTTTATATCAAACTTTTCTTGTTCATATTAGCCTGGTTTCTCCCTCCTGATTAGACCCAGACTGATACAGCCATTGGGTATACTGTACAACTGATTTATAGAAGACAGATTTGGGCAATTGTGTGGTTGCTTTTTTTCTTTTCCTTTTTTTTTTTTTTAACCTTTGCCATCTCTTACACCTGGGACACCATACCCAAGAATAAGAGCATGTTGCAGGGATGTAAGGTACAGCATAGGCAGTATAGTCAATAACATTTAATACCTTTTTGTGGTGACAGAAGGTAACTAGGCTTATTGTGGTGATCATTTTGTAATCTGTGTAATTATTGAATCCTTGTGTTGTACACCTGAATCTTATGTAGTATTGTATGTCAATTATACTTCAGTTTTAAAACTGTTAAAAAAATTTTTGGTCAATAAAAAGGGCTACAGCCTGCAATCCTGTGATCTTTACCTCACCATCCTCTTCCACAGAAGACTATGAATGGATTTGCTAAGGATGTGTTGGATATTCTCAATTTGACAATAACATTTTTCATGTAGGAGGAGAGGCTCAGTTTTTTGAAAGAGGCTTTCAGGAAAATTTTTAAACATGACTTGTTTTGTTTAACAGATCTATCATCCGTAAGTCTGAAGGTTATATTGGAGGACTTTCTTAAAACGTCAAAGTGACTGTGATGAAATAATCTAACAGGAAAATAATTTCCAA
This sequence comes from Camelus bactrianus, assembly GCF_048773025.1. Taxonomy (NCBI): domain Eukaryota; kingdom Metazoa; phylum Chordata; class Mammalia; order Artiodactyla; family Camelidae; genus Camelus; species Camelus bactrianus. The sequence continues at coordinate 39,191,132 of NC_133542.1, read as the reverse complement.
CAGTGATGATGCATCCGTAAAAGTATGGTGTTTATTTTACTGTGTGGGCATTTGGGCTTCTCTCTAGTGGTCTATAAATTTACAGTAATAACTAACCTTTGTTGAGAAACTACCATGTTTGAGGTTCGGTGCCAAGTGCTGTTGAGAAAGTTTTCCAAAACTTGGAAATAGGCAAAAGGGCTACTGCATGTCCTTTCAGCATTATCTAAGCATTTTCTACCCAACCCACCCAACCCACCCAGCCCATTAGCCAATTTCTAGAAGTGCGTATCTTTGACTTGCTATTTTCTTTTGATTAGGATATTTTAAATTTCATAAGGGTAGATGTTAACTTGTAGAAATTGATAGCCAGGGTTTCTCAACCTCAGAACTATTGGCATTTGGGGCTAGATAATTCTTTTTTGTGGGGGGCTGTCTTACACACTGAAGGATGTTTAGGACTATCCCTGTTCTCTACCCACTAGATGCCAGTAGCACCCCTCCCACCCAGTTCCGACAATCAAAACTGTCCCCTGGAGGGAGAAATTATCCCCACTTGAGAACAACTGTTGATAGTGATGAAAACTAAATTTTTCACTAGAGATGCAAGTTATCTATCATGTAAAGAAGACAACCCTGAAGGCTGTATTTTTATTGGCCTGAACATTAACCAGTTTTGTGTCTAAATTAGCCATCTTATTCAAGCCCTTTTCTTTCAGCCACCTTGACTACTTTGCTCTCTCCAGTTTTCTTTAAACCAGCTTACCATCTTGCCAGTTCTCTCATTAACATGTTAAAAGAATCTTTGACACATGCTCACTTTATATTTGTATGAAAGTCATGCTTTTAACTTTTTGGAAAGTATATTTTGACAGTAACTTACATGCATTTCTTTATTTAAGCCTTATAACAACCATATAAATCCGAGGTTTGAGAGATAAGAGTAACTACGCAGAGTTGCACACGTGTGAAGACATGTTTTCCTTTCTCCAGGATAACTGCCCAAGAGTGCAGTTGCCGGGTTGTATCGTATACACACATTCAGTTTTGTAGGAAACTGCTGTACTCTTTTCCACAGTGACTGTACCATTTCACATTTCCATGAGAATTGCATGAGTGTATGAATGTATGAGCTTTAGCTGCTTAACTAACAGTTCTTCAGAATAACTAAAGAAACCCTGATGGTGTGTTTCAGTTATTAATTCTTGTAGATGAATTGACCTCTGAATGAAAACATCCCAAAATTTTTGGCCCAAAGGGATCTATTATTTGGGAAGATTTCTACAGGAGAAACTCATTGCAAAGAATGAAGAGGAAGTCTGAAGAAAAGTGTTTCAAAACCAGGTCAAAAATATACTCTAAAGAGATCTGAAAGGAAGGGAGAAAACATTCATTAAGCCTACTTACAAGGCATGTTTCACTCTTTATCTCATTTATTCCTCCCAATGGTAGTGTAGAAAGGACAATGTTTTATCCATTTTAGATATACAATCGAGACTTCAGGTAACTTTTTAAACAGATCACACTAACTGGCAAAGTGAGAATGAGAAGTCTGTGCTTCTAGCTTCTAGCTACCTTTAGTTCAGTGCAAGAGATACATAGGAGGCAATCAACACATTTGTTGGAGAGAATGAATGAATAAACGTACTTCAGCTCTGCTATTTATGTGTCCTTGGGCAAGACAATTAATTTCTCTAATTCTGTTTCTTCATTTGTTAAAGGAAGATACCAACACTTCCTTCAGAGTTGAGGTAAGGAACAAATGAGGTGATACAAGAGGGAAAAACAATTTAGAAATGTAAAATGTTGAACAAATGTTAGATAGCATGATATATGTCACAAATTATGACATACATAGTTTATATGTGCTAATGAAAACAGTATCGGTAACAGTATTATGATAATTTATATAACTTAAAAAACCAGACTCTAAGAAAAAGGTACTGAATGAAGAACAGGCAAGAAATTGATATATTGTGTGTAGGAAGGGGATATGAGTGGTTAGGGACAAGATAAAGAAACTTCACATTTGTAACCCTTTGCACTTCCCTTTTGAACTTAGAACCGTGTATTACTGTATTCAAAAGATAGACTTTAAATTTTATAAAAATATTGTATAAAAATGTAACATTAACATAGAATAACCACGGTACTTTTTTTAAAGCATTGCCTTTATTTCAATTATTAATTTAAATTATGAAGATGAGGCCACACATTTTCAGTGGTTTTATCTTTTTAACAGAACTTGCGGTCCCTGGGCAAGTTTAACTTTCCTGAATAAAGCAATCTTCTACAATTATTTTGAAGACTAATTTGCTGGGTGGTAGACTAAATTTGAGAGGAATTAGTTATTTCCTAAGAATAACATCAAATGCAGGTAGGGCAGCCGTTTCACCCATGAGCCCAGAGAGAAATGGGGCAAAAAGTGAACGCAGAAGACTGGCATTGCGAAGGGCCACCATTTGATGTTAGTACTGCGCCGCATTACGCCTGCCATGAGTTTTGGTGGTCTTCCAAAGCTGGAGTAAGTACTAGGTAAGGTTAGGGTTTTGCATTTTCCTCATCTGCTCCCATGACCAGTCCATGGCGGGATTAGGACACTGAAAAGATGACAGTGTCCCTCTCCCGTTATGTAATTAAAAATAGAAATTCGCTCAGGAAATTATTTAAAACTTAAATTTCGGTGAATGCAAGGCTTTCTTCCTAGACTTTCTGAAATAAAAATTCCGAATAGATTCATCAAAGCTAAACTTTTTCCTGCTTTTCCTTCCTTTGCTAGTATCTTGACCGTAGTTCTCAGGCCCGTTCCACAGTCCAGCACTCGCAGACTCTCAAGTGTGAACCACACGGCCGCTCGCAGGTGCTAGCCCCAACCCACTAGGCATCTCCTCCTTCGCCCCACCCACCTGGCTCTTATCCCCGCCCATTTCGCGCGTCGTCGTGACGTCAGCGCGCCGTCGCCGAAGCCCGGCAGCAAATGAGCGCAGGTGGCAGCAGGCCTTCGTCGAACTCTCGAATGCGCTTGCGCGCTCGTTCCGGGGGCTCTGAAGACCTGGCTGAGCCCCGCGCTGATGGAGGCCTGAGGGCGGCGGGGGCGGAGCGCGCCGCGAGCTGGGGGCATGTCCGCGGCGGGCGCCGTCTAGAGGAAGGCCGAGCAGCCGCCACCACGCTTTCAGTCGCGGCGAGACGCCAGCGAACCAGGCCGAGGGCCGCATCGGCGATGCAGCGACGGCGGCGCCCTCCGCCGCCCGCCTCTCAGGTGCCCGAGGGCTGCGGGGGAGGCGGCCGCTGCAGTGGTGGCGGCAGCGGGAGCGAGGAGGTGGAAGTGCAGTTCTCCGCCGGTCGTTTGGGCTCCGCCGCGGCGGTTTCGGCGGCGGCGGCGGCCGCGCGCAGCCCCGAGGAGGAGGAGGAGAGGCTCGAGCGCGAGCACTTCTGGAAGATCATTAATGCCTTCCGCTACTACGGGTAAGGAGCCCGTGGCGGACCCCAGCTCAGCCGGTCTGGGCGCCCTCTGCTTGCGGCGGACCCGCCGGCACGGTGTCGCCCGCCGCGCTTGCCCCCCGGCCGCCACGCCTCCGGGGCGTTGGAACCCGGCCGCCTGAGCTGACCTCCGGGCCCCCGAGTCATCTCGCACCACCTTAGCCCCTCCCGGCCTTGCACACCCGCGTGTCTGCCGCGCCGTCTGCTGCTCAGCCTCTTGTCTTCTGACCTCAGGATCAGATTAGCCCTCTTGCCCTTCCATCCCTCGTTAAAGGTTTGGCTTTGAGGCTGGTGGGGGTGACCGGAAAAGTGCTGTAAGAGTTTCAGCTAGAAGATGATGGTGGTAAAATCGTCCGGTGCTGGGCATGATTTGTATGCTGTCGATGTCCTCCAAACTGAACAGATGGCGAGCCCAAGTTCACCTACACGTGGGATGCCGTAGGACGTTTTTTCCTAAACTGTTGCCAGTTCTTGTGAGAGCAGCATTAAGATTTCCACCCCCCACCCCTTGGCGCTGTGAACGCAGAGATACATTTGTGGTGAGCAAGCGAATGATGATGCTCGCTGTCTATAACTGGTGGGTGAAATTAAGGTCAGAGATGCTCCGACTGTTCTAAAATTTGCCAGTTTTTAAGGAGGGAAATGGAAGAAAGCAGTGTAGGAGCCGCCTTTACGGTCTTTTATTCTGCAGATTTGTATCGAATTCTCACTGTGGGTTAAGGTGGTAGGACTTTTAAACTTCTTAACTTCCACTTTTCTTCTAGGTAAATCTTAATGTAGCTTATAATTCCACAAAATTATAATTCAAAAATCTGAAAAGGACATAAATCAACTGACCTTTCAGGTAAAGAAAGCACTTTTATTCCTGTGAGAGATGAGTCCACCTACGACTATGTCCTGAGTCTGTAATTGGAGTCAGGTAGACGTTACCTCCTACTCAAATAAAAGTGTTCCCTTAGAAGGGCTCCTGCTGTGCTTTACGCAAATATTTTTTTAATATTGCTTGACTGACCTCCTCAAGGGCAGGGACTGATGAGCCTTATATGTCACCAGTGCTTGGCATGCTGTTGGAGCTCTATTTTTAACAAATAAGACAAGTAGTAGCAAAGAAGTACATTTGTTATTCCCAAGTAATCTGTCAATTTGTGACTAATGTTTAAAACTAGTTTGTTACTGTCCTGAATTTTAAAACTTACTTAACAAAAGCTTAAAGTTATTTAGACTCTGTTTACATTTGTGAGATGAATTTTTGAAATTGAAAGATCTTGAAATAATTTACTAATTAAACCCAAGCATAGGAACTGTGGACTGCGTTACTTAACAGAGCTCAAAAGAGAATTAGTAGTATGGGGATTTTATTTAATATAAACAGAGAGGAAGGCAGACAACCAGAGAATTGAATTCGGTGCAAGTATTGTGCCTGGAAGAACCGTATAGGGAGGGGAAGAAGTTGACATTAGATAGCTAAGAGTGATAGGTGCAGAAAAGCCTGGTACGTTTTGCTGTTGAGAAATCTAGAAAGAATACTGGGAAATGTCGTGGGACTGTAGTGGACTCAGTTAAGTTAAAATGTGCATTTGTACCCAATTCTAATATATTAGGACTAATTCAGGATTGGTATTTATGATTAAGTGTCAGATGGACCTTTTTGTGGGAGAGGACGGGGGATTTTGACCTGAAACTAGGACCCAAGTGTGGCAGTATGTAAAAGGGTGCTGTGTGCATGTTCTGGTGGTTGTGATAGAATTTCCTGTACTCTCATCCCTCTTCTTTACCAATGTGGGATTGAGGAAATTTTCATTTTTAAAAAAATAACAATCCTTTTTATTTGTATGTACTCTCTTGATGAAAAAATTCAAATCCCTATACTGAAAACAGTGTACAATTTAAAATATGCTTTTAAAAACATCAGGTAAAGGACTAAGGGTACAGAAAGACTGTGTAGCAGAAAACACTAGACTGTTACATTCCAACATTTTATGATCTTCTAGACCTGCACTGTCCAGTACCATAGCCAGTAATCACATATGGCTACATTTAAGCTTGAGTTAATTAAAATTTAATAAAACTTAAAATCTCCTTCCTCACTCTCCACTAGCCACATTTCAGGTGCTCAGTAGCCACATGTGGCTAGCATCTGGTGTATTGGACAGTGCAGATGTAAGCCTTTCCATCATTGTAGTAAGTTCTTATGGGCAATCCTATTCGAAGCCTTTAGCAGATATTCCCAAATTTCAGAGAGTTTGGTTTTACTGCTCACTGTCTCTAGTCAGTATATAGGCGATTTAGATAAGGATCATAAGGCAAGAAATGTCTTTTGATGAATATTTTCTCTTTCCAGTGGCTTTCACTTTTGTGCTTCCTACAGATTTTGCTTAAATGTCACATTCTAAGGTAAAAATGGCTGTAGGATTGTACTCAATAGCAAGAAACATTAGCCTCGAAATACTACTCTTGTTATGAATGAAGATACCCACTCATTTTAGGAAATACTGCAGTTGAAAAGCCAAAAGTCTTGTCAGAAATGTCCTACTTTTAGAAATAGCATTTAGGTGGGATTTTAAAAGCTGAGATGTAGAACTTATTTTCACAGGTGAAGGGATAGGTATACAAAGAGGTGAGCAACTTAGCTAGGTGGTACCCAACCAAATTGTGGTAGAGTCTGGCCTGAAATCCAAAATCATTCACTAAAACTTCACCCTGCATTAGTAAGCAGTGATACTAGTAAAACAGTTTTAACTTTGGTTATTTAATAAATATTTTAAATGGATTGAGACAAACTTTCCTTCTGAAAAGGTATGCTTTTCTGTTTGAAATTCTAGAATAGTTCAACAGGTGCAGAGGAATGAGTCTGTGACCTTAGCCTTGATCCAGCATTGGACCCACCTTTATGAAAGGTGACTGAGTCAGAGTTGGGGTCACTATCGAGATGAGCCTTCTAGAGAGAGCTGGAGGTAGAGATACCCTTGGGGAAATATGGCTGCTGACACTACTTTCTCTCCTCAGATGCCAGAGTATGTGACCTCTTAATGCTGACTGAGTTCAGAACCAAGGAGAGTCTGAAGGTTGTAAAACATTCCTTTAAAGCAGGTTGGCCAACTTTCCTTAAAGAGCTAGGCAATGAATATTTTAAGCTCTGAGAGCTAGGTGATTTCTGTTAAAACTGTTCAACTCTGCCCTTGTGTGAAAACAACCACAGGCAGTATGTGAACAAATGAGCATAGCTGTGTTCCAGTAGAACTCTTTACAAAAATAAACCAAGTAGCCAGGAGGTGATAATTTGCCCACCACTGTCTTAAAGCACAGTGATAATGTAAGGATTTATAGAGTAGTGCAGTTACCCATAATCACAATAGTAAGGATTGGAGTCTTCTCAATTTTAATAAGACCTCACTTATTTCGATAGGGGTTTGTAGGTGTATGGTATGGACAGCTTGGACACCAGTAAGTAACTAAAGGTTAAGGGGGTATGCCTCATCTTATCCTGCTCTGTAGTTATATCACTTTTATGTGGAATTGACAGTAAGTGTGTGTGGGCTCTCCTAACCAATCCATAACTTACTCAGCTCCCCTGCAGTCATGGAAATAAGTAGTCTCCAAGGAGAACCAAAAGTGGTGCCTAGGGAGCATAACTTAACATTTATTGATTGCTTTTTACATATGCTGAAATACGGAGTTTAAATAGAGAAGAAGGTGAGATTTGTACTTTGAAGAATTTATCTAGTTGGAGGTGGGAGGAAGGTAGATTGGGGACAGCATATTTAGGTAGCAAGCCTCACTTATCTTTGGGAGACACATGATAGGTTGGGGATAAAACTTGGGAGAATGGGTAATTTACAGGTAGTTTTATGAAGTAGAATCAGAAAGATTTTGAGCTTCTTCATCGAGTGGACTGCGAGAAGAGGCATTTTCGATGGCTCATCAGTTTCTGACCTGAGTGGTTTTCTGGTGGACCATTCGTCAATATCAGCCATGTAGGGAAAAGTGCAAGTTTTTTTGGATGGGATATATGCTACATTCACGATGAGAAATCTTGAGTTTTGAGGCATGGTGAGAGGGAGGTTGTGGGGCATTCAGTGCCCAGCAATACTAGGAAAGAATTACAATGAGACTAACCTGTTGATGGTAAATTGTAAACTGTTGTAACTCTGCTGCTTGCCGACTAAATAGTTCATTAGTGTCATATTCTACTGATAGGAATTTAAATTGATACAGTCTTTCTGAAAATCAGTTTGTATCAAGAGCTGTAAAAATACTTATCTTTTCTGACCTAGTAATTCTTTTGGGAATTTGTGGTGATTTTTTCCCTCTAAAATACAGACAGATTTTGAACACAAGAAGATCATTAAATAGACAAGTAAAAGTATCTAGGTGGCTCAGTGTTTGGAAAATAGCTAAGTAAATTTTGGTTGCATAAGGTGGAATGATGAGTAGTCATTATTGTCATTTGAGAACTTTTTTCTGACCTGGGAAAATTCTTTTGATAAGGATGAAGAATTCCAAGTGTTTCTAAAACTTTAATGTGCATGTGAATCATTTGGACATCTTGTTAAAAGGCAGATTACATTTCAGGTCTTACATGGGACCTGAGATTCTTCATTCCTTACCACTTCCCAGTGATCTGCTGTGGTCTGCACCACATTTTGACTCGAAAGGTGTTAGATGACTTTGTCTTAAACAACAACAATAAAGCAGAGAGAAATATGCCAAAACATAGAAGTAGTTGCCTCTAGAAGAGGAATTATTAGGAGCTTTTTTTTTTAAACCCCTGAGTGCTTTTACTTTACTGCATTTTTCATATTTTCACTGTGGGCATATAAATTAGATATACCTCCTATATTTGAGCTTTGACTATGTTGTAAGCACCAGGCTAAGTGTGTTGTGTACATTATTTTGTTATATTTTCAATGAAACCCATTAGTTACACAGGAGTGTAGTGTACTTCATGGGATTTTGTGGAGAGTTTTCAGAATAATTCAAGTTAAGTGACTTGGTTTAGTGCTTGGCATTTATTTATTCTCAGTAACTCATAGCTTCTATAATCATCATCATTGTTGTTATATATTACCTTGTGTTTGTATATGAGACAGTTGAGGCAGAGAGAAAGGAAGTAACTTGCCAAGAGTCACATAGCAAATAGACAGCATAACCTGGATTTCAGTCCAGATCTGTTAGACTTCAGAGCTCACTCTTATACTGTCTCCAGGAGGGAAAAAAGCAAACATTAGTGTAGCCACGGCCAACTTGGCTTCACATTATCCCTAACCACCTCAGAATACCACTACACACAAGCTTTTAAAAATGTGACCAGGTTTTTGCTTAAGTTTTGTCAAGAGCTTCCTCAGAACTTCTTTAAGTATGGCTGTTCAGAAATTGGTAATTTGGCATAAGAAGATAAAAATGAGAGAATTATTTGGATGAATAGAGAGATTCAGGCAACCAAATGAAAAAACATTTTTCATTTCCATTTAATGTTGAGTAAATGCCAAAGAACATTTAAAAGGAATATGCATTTATGTGTTTGTTTGTATATGTAAAATGTAAAGAATGATGTAGTGGACACCTACCACCCAATTTAAGAAGAACATTATCTTAACCTTTTCCCCTTAAAGGACATCACTTTCCTAAATTTTTGTTTCCTTACTTTCCTTATAGTTTTTCTACACATGTACAGTCCCTACAATATATTGTTTATTTTTATATAAGATGGAATTGTACATTATGTATTTTTCTGCAACTTTTTTCAACAAATATTTTGTTCCCGAATTTTATCCATGTATATTATTGTGTATAGCTATATATATTAATTTAACTGTGTTCCACTGTATGACTATATTGTACTTTCTTTGTTCAGTCACCTGGTGATGGACTTTGGGTTGTTTCCAGATTTTTTGTTTATTATTTCTAACAGTGCTGTGATGAGGATTATTTATGTGTCATGGTTCCCATCTGCGAGAGTTTCTTGAGTATGTGTCTAGGAGTATAATTGCTAAATCATATGGAGTGTGCATATGAAGCTTTACTAGCTAATGCTAAATTTTCCAAAGTGGTTGTACTAATTTATTCACCAACCATCAATCAGTATATAAATATTCTAATTCTTTCACATTTTTACCAATATTTCATATAGTCAGGCTTTTAAATTCTGCCCATCTGTCTGACTGATGTAAAATGACATTTCATCGTGAGTGTAATATTTAGTGTTTGAAAATGATGTTCTTTTTAGGTTTTATAAATAGATAGTCTTCAGAGTGACCTTTAGAGTTATTTGGAAACTTTTGAAATGTAAAGTGTGAGTATTGTCTTGTAAAAAGCTATAGAATTTCCATTTTTCCTTTGTTTACCACTTTAGTAGTACCTAAGATCTTTTATGATATTTTTAAAAATTCAACTTGATTGGCTCTTAATTTCAAAACACATCTTATGTATATTCTAAAGTAATTTCAGAGCAGCATTCTGCTACTTGATGGAGAAATCTAAAGCATTCAGCTGCTTAATTTTGGAAATTGAAATCATAAAAATAAACTTACTGTGCATTAATCCTCTTTATGTTTCCCTTTTTTATCCCTTCTAATTGGTGCAGATGTTTTAAACTATTTCTTTTGTTTGGTTCCTTAGAGAGTTTGTAATAAGGTGAAAACATACAAAACTTCTTAAGTTGATATCCTTTAAGAAACTATAAGATTGTAAATGACAAGGTAATACCCAACATTATAAGGGAATAATTGTACAGGAAGAAAGCCTTAAAATAAGATTGGCCTCTGGTGAGAATTCTTTTGCCAATTTAAAAAACACCTTTTATGTTTTAGCACCAGTATGCATGAGCGAGTACACCGAACAGAAAGACAGTTTCGATCACTTCCAACTAATCAACAGAAACTACTTCCTCAGTTTCTTCTTCACTTGGACAAGATCCGGAAATGCATTGATCATAATCAAGAAATACTACTGACCATTGTGAATGATTGCATACATATGTTTGAAAATAAAGAATATGGAGAAGATGTATGTGAAAGTTTGTTCTATTTGTTTTTATTTTAGGGTTTAACCTCTATATTTTGAGGTCTTTATCTTTCTAGATTTCATTTTTATAATTTTGCATGAGTCATTTGCTCTATATAGAGGATGTTTTTACTTATATGTTCAGTCATTTTATTAGGCTTAATAGAATAGTATACCAGAAACTATTTGTTCTCTGATTTTTTTTTTTTCCCTAAAAATGCTAAGATAATTGTTGGCATTTTGATCCATTTTTCACCTAGTGTTCTATTTTGGCATATGGGGTTAGTAATTTATGTTTTTATAAACACCTTTACTAGCTATGTAAAATTAATTTTCCCTTGCTAAACATTATTTTCAGAATCTTGTATCTATTGATCTATTGTTTTAAAAAACTATTTTCACATATAAATCTTAAGGGACCGGCAGTAGTAGAAACTGAAGTCCTCTTTTTGTATCTACAGGATAGATACAGTTGGGCCACTCCAGTGTGAGCCTCTCCATGCTGCCCCATCACTGACCTGGAGGGACTTTCTTCCCTCTCTTAGAGAGAGAGAAAGAGAAAATGTTCAGTCTCCATAGCTGCTCAGTTCTGGTCCTCTCCTGAGTAGAGACTGCTTAATTATATGGTGGTGTCATGATTAATGGACCATAATCTATTGAGAGTAGAAGTGAGACCACCATTCTCTTTTCATTTAGGATCTCAAGCTGCATTTGAGCCCCAGTTGAGGTGAGAGGCTAGTGATTTACCCACTAAACCATCCATATAGCCCCTTAGTAGCATGTTTTTATAACCATATTCAAGGTTGATTACTTTCTTGGACTCTAACTGATTTCTGTTTTTTAAACAGGGGAATGGAAAGATTATGCCAGCATCTACATTTGACATGGATAAGTTAAAATCCACATTGAAACAGTTTGTGAGAGATTGGAGTGAAACTGGGAAAGCAGAAAGGGATGCTTGCTACCAGCCAATCATTAAAGAAATTTTAAAAAATTTTCCAAAAGAGAGATGGTAAATAGTATCTTGTTTTTAAATATTTTCTTTAAAATATGTGATCACTGAGTTTCTCTAAGAGACATTTCACAAGTCTTGACTCATTTTTATACTTGCTTGGTGCCTGTACTTTTTCATGTGTGGGTGTGTGTGGTAGTATATTTGTTTTTGGATGCTTTGTCTGTGGGAAGATTGCAGTTAATGTTTTGAGTAATTATTGTTCTAGCACCATGGGAAATTACTCTATCTAGAAATTAAATAATGAGAAGATTAGAGTGAATCTTCATGATCAACGATGTCTATTTATAGTTTGCTTTATGGCAGAGCAAAAAGCTGCAAACTTTTAATTTTCCTCATTATGACATTCTTGTAAGCAAATGAGGGATCTGTAGCTCAGAGTGGAGATTCTTAACTTTGTTCTGCCATGAAAACCTTGAGCAGTCTGAAGCCCATGGTTTCTTTTTCAGAATAACATTTATAAATGAATAAAATAAAATGCATAGGATTACGAAGACACCAGTTATTTTAAAATACAGTTACCAAAATGCTTAAAAAGCAAATTTATGATATAACCTGCATTTTATCATGTATCATATTAAATAAAAATCTAGCAGCAAGTGTTAATGCATTTTGAAAATAACTGAACAGTAGTGTATGTTATTTTGAGAATCTGAACAGCTAATGGGAAGTGAAAGTATGTATGATTCCTATTTGTGATAAAGTCACAGGTACTCCTAAAACTGCTATTGTTTGTTGCCTACATTTATAATTCGTGAAAAAAAAATCAGTTAAAGTTTAATGAGATTAAAATGTAATTTTTTCCCACCCCCTTCATAGGTACAGTGAACTCTGTCCATTGACCTCTTGGGTCCATGGATCCCAGATTAAGAACCTGACTTAGAGGGCATGTATATTTAAAGAGAACCACTGGATGGAATTCAGTCTATCATTTAAAGGATGTTTGTAGAGAGGCTCTTTTTCCTTATCTCCTTCTTCTCCTCATTGATTGACATCTTTAAGTTTGGGTGTATCCATCCAGAAATTTCAGTACATTTGTATGTATCCCTTCTCTCCCTTACCTTTTAGAAATTTTTTTGTTTTGAAATAACTTCAAAATTACAGATAAATTGTATGAATTGTACAGAGAACTCCCATATATTCTTTACCTAAATTCACCAATTCTTAGCATTTTACATTTACTTTTTTATTTTCTTTTCCTACTTCCCTCCCTTCTTCCTTACCCTATTTATATGTTTGTCTATTGCTGTACATATACGCAATTATTTAAACCATTTGAGAGATAAATTTGTATATATCATGTTTTTTTACTGCCTGATACATGTGAGTTTTTTCTTAAGAACAATGATATTCTTACATAAACACAATGCAGTTACCAGACTGAGGAAATTTAACCTTGAATAGTGTTTTCTAACCTATAGTCTATTCAGGTTTCATAAATTATCCTGATAATGTCCTTTATAGCAGTTATTTTTCTGTACAGTCTATAAATCTAATCCAGGATATTGTATTATGTTTAATTCTAATGTCTTAGTCTTTAATGTGGAACAGTTCCTTGGCCTTTTTTTTATTTTCATGACATTAACATTTTTGAAGAATACAAGTAAGTTATTTTATAGAATATTCCTCAGTTTGATGTTGTCTGATGTTCCTTCATGATTAGATCTAGATTATATGTCCTCTCTCAAAATAATACATAGATGTTGTATTCTTTTCAGGATATCACGTTCAGAGGCATGCACTGTCTATCAGCCCATCATTGATTTTAATCATTGGTTTTCCCACTGTTCAGTTACTGTTTTTCTTCTTGCAACTAACAAGCAATTTCTGGGGAGACACTGAGACCATGCAGTTAAGCTCCTTCTCAAACCTTCTCCCTCCTAGAATTGTCATCCATTGCATCTTGCATGAACTAACCTGTGCTGCGATGGTTGTGGAATGGTGATTTTCTAACTCTACAGTTATCAGTCAATATTCTACCGTATCTATTAATACAGGAGTAACTCACAGTTCCTATTTTGTTCAATAGGTTATAATCCATTACTTTCTTTTTTTTAAATTTTTTTGTTCAAATTTCCTCAGATTTGGCCAGCAGGAGTCCCTTCAGTTGGCTCCTGTGTCCTTTTGGTATGTCATGCCCCAATCATTTTTTCTGAGCACTTCCTTACTTTCTGGCATAGTAAGATATTTCAGTCCCATCTTGTATCTTTCCTACTTCAGTCCTGGAATTGAGTATTTTTCCAGGGACCTGGATCCTTTTAATGTGGGATGGTTTGAAGAAACCAAGATCTGGCACTAGGCATGTTCATTATTCATAAGATGACATTGCTTATGGGCCTTTCAGTGGACAGCACACATACACACCCTGAACACAAGAAATCATGAGTTCATGCTGATACCTCCAGTTCTTTTCTGGCCCCATTGGGTTCCTCTCTTAGCTTCCCCCATTCTCTATGTCTGTCTGTCTTTTTCCACAGTGAGAACCCTGGCTTCTGACATCAGTATATTTACTCATTTACTTGATCCTGCAATACAAACAAAATTGTTTCTGAATTGCTACTTCCGTACTGTTAGGGAAAACAAAACTACCCAAAGGAGTTCAGGATTTGTTAGCAATTATTTTCCTTCCTAAACTAAGGGTTTTTAATAATAATATTCTTCACAGTTTACTAAATTAGCTCCCCTTCAGCCCCCTCACCCTCAGTGTGGTTATATTTTTTATATGAAATTCAGTATATTTAGGTTTATTCTGTTTGCTTTCCAGTTTTAGTGTTGTGTGTTCCTGCCCCCACCCCGATGTCTCATTCTGGTTGATTTTTTTTTTTTTTTTGATTTGTGGACTAGACAAAAGTATACAAAAAAGATGATATTCAGAAAAAATATCATTCCTTTCCCTGTTTCTTCTAGATATGGTTTTCTTTGTGTTTATCCTGTTTGAGATTGGCTTTGCTTTTTGGGGTTTGAAAAGAGATATTTCACCAAATCAGAAATTTTTTGCTTTTATCTCTTCACGTATTTCTCCTACCTTTTTCTCTATTTCTTTCTCTTCTGGGACTCCAGTTATGTGTATTTTAAACTGTTTGCTATTGTCTCTCAGGTTTCAGGTGGCTCTTTTTCCCTACTACCCCTCCCCCTTAACTCTTTCTGTATTTTAGTTTGGGTAATTTCTGTTGACTCTACTTGAACTTTGCTGATTCTTTATTATGCCAGTCTGTTGGTAAGCCCATTGAAAGACTTTCAAAAATCTCTTTTGTTGCTTATTGAGCTTTTAATATGAAATGGATGCTGATCCACCTTGTTTGAATACTTATGTCTGTTTGCCCTGTAGATTGTCTTTAGCTGAATAAGTATCTTGAAAATCACCCACTGTATCTCTGCTTGTGGCCCATAGTTTTTTGGCTTGCTCTGCTGTAATCACCTTCTGAACACACAGTTGAAGAGATAATAGATTAATTGTATACTTTTGATTTTTTTTAATCACTTTAAGTTTTCATAATTTTTGTTCTGTTGATGAAGTTATGACCCTTTACTGATTTTCGATTTTATAAATACTTCTTCAATCAGATATATAATGTTCTGGGTATAAGACCCATATACATACAGCTTAGTATGTGAGTAACCTTGGGTGCACAGTAGACTTTATCATTATTTCAGCCATATTATCAGACTTTAACAAAAAAAAAGACCACTGCTTATTTCTGCATGTCCAAATACCTAATGCACAAGATTCAGAAGTAGTATAGGTAATTGGATAATGATTCATTGCCTTTGTGTGTGTATGTGTGTGCTCTGCAGATATAATTTAGGAAGAAGTTTTTTAGTGACATGTTTTTCCAGAAAGAAATTTGTTCTTAGGCTTCAAGCCTAGGCAAATTTCAAATACTACTTACAAAAAGCTACTGGAAGTGCTTGACATACACAGTACTCATTTGATAAGGTTTTGATTTACATTTTTAGTGTGTGTAAGCTTGTTAATGCATTTTTGCATTCTTTATTATATCTGGATTAAAGATGATTTGTCATAGATAAGATTGTATGATCTTTGACTTTTTCTTTTTTTGCATGTATTAATCCAGTTTTAGATACATGATTTGCAAATATTTTTTCCCATTTCTTGATAGTGTCTTTTGATGTACAAAATTTTATGATTTGGTGAAGTCCAGTTTACTTTTTTCTTTTGTTGCCTGTGTTTTTCATGCTGTATCCATTAAATCATTGACAAAAACAGTGTTGTGGAGATTTTCCCCAATATTTTCTTCTTAGAGTTTTATAGTTTTAGTTCTGAAGTTTAGGTCTTTGATCCATTTTGAGTTAAATTTTGTATATGGTATAAGGTAAGGGTTTGATTTCATTCTTTTACATGTGGATATACAGGTTTCCCAGCACCATTTGTTAAAAACACTGTCCTTTTCCCCATTGAATTGTCTTGGCACAGTCCTTGAAAATCAGTTGACCATATATGTGAAGGTTTATTTCTGGACTCTTATTCTTTTCCATTGGTCTGTATGTCTGCCCTTATGCCAGTACCATACTATTTTAATTTCTGTAGCTTTGCAAGTCTTGAAGTCAAGAAATGTGACTTGTACAGTTTATTCTTTTTCAAGATAGTTTTGGCTGTTTGGGGTTCCTTGCAATTCCGTATGTGTTTCAAAATCAGATTTTCCATTTTTGTGCCAGAGGCTGTTGGAATATTGTTGGGAATAGTGTTAAATATGTAGATTGTTTGGTGATATTGACCTTAATAATGTTAAATCTTCCTATTTAGGAATACAGGATGTCTTTCCATTTATTGACATATTCTTTAATATCTTTCAGCCTTGTTTTGTAGTTTTCAGTGTACAAGTTTTCAGTGTAACACCTCCTTGGTTAGATTTACTCCCAAGTTTTAAATTATTGTAAATACTATTGTAAATGGACTTGTTATCTTAATTTCCTTTTGTGATTGTTCATTGCTAATGTATAGAAACACACTAATTTTTTGATATGTTGATCTTATACCCTGCAACTTTGCTTAATTTGTTTTACTGGCTCCAGTAGCTTTCTTGTGGATTCTTTGGGATTTTTTACATATATCTCACCTGTGAATAAAGATAGTTTTTACCTCTTCCTTTCCCATTTAAATAGTTCTGAAAGTACATAGCAGTGTATAGCAGTGGTGAAAGGGGGCATCCTAAGCTTTCTGGCCTTAGAGGGAAAGCGTTCAGTCTTTGACCACTGAGTTAGCTCTGAGTTCTTCATAAGTATCCTTTATGATATTGAGGAATTTTCCCTCTATTCCTACTGTTCTGAGTGTTTTTATCGTGAAAGGATATTGCATTTTGTCAAACACTTTTTCTGTGTCAAATGAAATGTTTGTTTTTTCCCTTTGTCCTATAAATTTTCCTTTGTTCTTGAAGGCTACCTTTGTTTACTTTAATAAATGCTACAAGTTATTTTGTTAATTTTTATCAAATATTCTACAACTATTTGAATTATAATCTAATCTCATATTTCTGTAGTTTTCATACTTTTTATAAATAAATGTTCTGAGTTTTATGAACTTCTATAAACATTACTGCTTCCGAAAATATATTCTTAAAGTTTCTAGGTGGTGCACTGTCCCCATGTATATACTATTTAGTGCTCTGCCCTATAAAATAATAGACAATAGTTTAATTGCTTTTGTAAACATGAAGTCCAAGTATTTCTCAAAATTCAAAGTATCTTAGTTTCTGAAAAGTAGATTGTGAGATAAAACTCTTCACAGTTAGAATGTACTAAAGTTTGGGTATTTTTGGAACGCTGAATGCCAAATGCTTATGTCAGCATAACTTCTAACACTTTAAACATGATTTTGTTCATACTCAGTGATCTTTGAATCATCTATATTACCATGGTATCCAGTCAGCATAACAATGATAGCCATACTAAAAGGGCCTGTCATTGTTAAAGGGACTTAGTGAACTAGCACTGAACGTTGTTTTACTGTTACTTAACTGTTGTTGTTGTTGTTGTTGTAACTGTTGACAGACTGTAGACTGGTGAGAAAAGAATGAATTAATCCTAATGGTTCTAACAGGTTATTTTAAAATAAAAGAATAATTAAAATTTTTTTGAGTAGGTAAAACATTTTACAGAGTTCAAAATTTTAAAGGTTTCAAATGATATAAAGTATCCTATCCAGCTACCTATTTCCCTTCCCTGAAAGTGATCGATGATATAAACGTGGACAGGGATATATGAACTTTCAATGAAGTGTACCAAAATATCAAACTTATTTTTTTGTCATTTTGGTACCCAGTGGAAAAATTGTGTGTTTCTTCCTATGTCATTTGTTTTTCTCATTTAATTTAGTTAAACAATTTGGTTTCTTTATAGTAGATAAGATGAGCTATCAAAAAACCTTAAAAAAATACATCTGATAAAACACAACAAAGTCCCTATCCATACTAAAGTTGTAACTTTGCCACAAAAAATAAACCCCAAGTCCTGGAAAAGGGACGTAATTATAGCCCTGCAGAATCCAGGTTGACTCTAGGTAAATCCTGGTCAAATCTGGGTCTCAGATAAATTTTTAGGATTCTGTATGTGCCACAGCAAACACATGAAAATTTTACGTTTTTACATTCAGGCTGAATTTGACTCATATTTATGTCAGCTAGCCTTTTGATTGTGTTCTTTTCTAATTGAGCTCTCTACAAAAGACAGTAGTATACTTAATTATACATAGAATTGACTATACTTGTGATTATTAAAATACTCTTTCCTATGAAAGCACGTTTGTATTATCACTTTGTCCAATCTGTTCCTGTTTAAATGCCCAAGTTTGCAAGCACAAGCAGCTTTGAAACCACAGATTGACGTCTGTATTGGGGTCTGTTTGTAAATTAAGGAAATTTTTTGTTTTATTTGTGCTGAATACCAGACACTTCAGTAGTTAGTAGCTTAAGAATTTAGTGGTATAAAATGTATAGTTTCTAAGGAAAGAGATTCTTAGGTTTGAGTCCTATTTGAAGTAAGAAATTGCAACCATGTAGAATCGTATTCTGTTATAAATCCTGAAAACTACTGGACTGTATTTTTAGATCAATTTCACTAACCCATTTTATTTTAGAAGAATTTGAAGTGGTATTTTGTTTGTGGGTGGGGAATCTATTATGTCTTTGCCTTTTAATATGTGTCTAACATTGCAAGAAGACAATGGTATACTATAGACTATTGAATATATTTTTCTTTTGTACAGTTGGGCATTAGGAGAAAAAAACATACTGAGCTTTAAAGAAGCATTTTTCCACTTAGATTAAAAGAAAGAATGTGAGTTATAATTTGTGAAAGGATTCTTTTAGGCAAAAGAAACCATTTTAAAAGAGCAAATGGAGGAACTGTGGACTGCCAAATAATGCAAAAGTAAAGGATGAAAATAATTTCTTCCTCATCCAGAAAACCCTCTTAGACCAAAGACAAATATATAGTTCAGATTTCTTTCAGATCAAGATCTCAAGCTCCTACATTTCAGGATTTCCAGTGCTTACAAATCTAGAGTAATAACTCAGGGGAAAAAACAGTTCAAGAGTATAACCTAGTAGAAAAATAGTATAAATAACTTACAGGAAAAGAAATGCAAGATGCTTAATCTCATAAGAAAATGTAAATGTAAAAACCACACTAAGATGCCATTTTCAATTATTGTTTAATAGTTATATAACTATTTAAGATTTTAAAATTCTATAGCTGTTACTGAAGGTGTGAGGAAACATGTTGCTGATGGAAGAATAAACTAGTAAGATTTTATGTAGGGTAACTTGGAAGTATTTAACAAAATTCAAATGCGTATTTTTGATCTTTGTAATACAGTTTTGGGGAAGCTTTCTACAGATACACTCCTACATGTGGAATATTGTTTATGCCAAGGGTAATAGTTTTAATGTTATAGTAACAAAAGATTGGACATAATCTAAATGTCCTTAATTAGATTTTGATATGCTATTATACAGTCATACAGTAGACTATTTAGTCAGTCATAAAAGAGATTAAGAAAGCTCTGTGTGCTGATAGGGAAAGAGGTACAAGAGATTCAAGACGTATTATATCAGGGATTGGTAAACTTTTTCTTAAAGGGCCAGCTGATAAGTATTATAGGCTTTGCAGGCACTGTTGTTTCTAGGGGCTGATTACTCAGCTCTCTTGTCATGGAAATGCAGCCATAGACAATAATGCGGCTGTGTTCCAATAAAACATTATTTACAATAACAGGTAAGGCCTGATGGGTCATAGTTATTGACCCCTATGTTAAGTGAAAGAAGCCAAGTGATGAGCCAGGTGTATAAATTATAACAGAAGCATGAATGAAGTACTGAAAGCACTGAGAAGTGAGTTAAAGCTTTGCTTGGGATATTTAGGAAAAGAAAGACTTCACAGACAAGGTGATCATTTCAGTTAGTTTCTGTAGATGTATAGGTGCTCTAAAGATTAAGAAAGTTTTCTAGAATTGGTGAGAAGTTATCTGGCTGGTATATGGAGTTCTTTGGAGTAGGTAAAGAGGTAAGTTGGGACCATATTCTTGAAGGGGCTAGGCACTAATCCTGATTTCTAACCCACTTTCTAGTTTGAATAAAAAGTATTTCAACCTTCAGCTCTATTAAACCTTGACATTTTGCCATATTTACTTCAGATTTTTTTTTTGTACTTTTTAAAAAAAGCACAACAAATACAGTTGAAACTGCCCTGCAAACCGTACAGAACACATTCTTCTCTTTCCAGAGATAACTAATATAAATTGGTTACTCTAATCTTACCTTCCTACATTAGCTACACGTGTATATACGTGTACATAAACAATACAGTACGTTTTGCTTGTTTTAAAAGATCATATAATGATTTGTGGTGTCATTTCACAATTGTTTTTGCTCAGAATTAAGTTTTCACAATTCCTCTGTATGAACCAGCACTGTTCAATGAGAATACAATGTATGGTACCTATGTTATTTTAAATTTTCTAATAGTCACATAAAAAGTGTAAATGGAAACAGGTGAAATTAATAATTTACTTTAATAATCCAGTATGTCTAAAATGTATTAACATATAATCAGTACACAGGATTATTAATGAGATAATTTATATTCCTTTTTTATACTGTCTTTGAAATCTGGTATTTATTTTACACTTGGAACACTTCTGAGTTAGAACTAACCACATTTTAAGTGTTGAGTAGCCACAAGTGGGTAGTAGTTTTTGCCATGTTGGACAGTGAATTGCTGTGATTCAAATAGAACCCAAAGCTTTTGGTGCTTGTAAGCTGTGCAGGGTCCTGCCACCAGAGGTCAGCTGTCATTGTGGTGACACACCAAGAGAAAGTATTTTGTGTGTCTGAATTTGGTAATTGCAGCTGCTATGCAGAAATCATTCTGTGTACAATAAAGGAAATCTCTCTCAAGGTTTACAACATTTACTGCTGGTAAAATAGTTGGGGCACAAAGGTTGGTGCAGACATGATCCTCAGCCTCTTCAGACACGCTCTCTGTTCTGTCCTTACAGATGTACTCTTCATTCTTGCTTGTCTGGAAAACTTGAAGCTTTCCCCACTATTTTCAGTGGTGTTACGTTTGTAGTAAATACACTGTTTCTCTATAGTTGGGTCTTAAGAACTAGATAAACTTGTTTGCTTGCTTGCTTTTGCTAAGAATCTCAAGCAGGTAACATTTGATTACTGAGGCACATATTAATTATATGGCTATATTCCTGGTTTTCTAAGTTTAAAGCCAGCTCACTGTAAAGGTCTAAACTTAGACTTGTGTCTCTCTTTTTCTCCACAGAGTAGAAGTGCCCTAGACTTTGTAAGAATCCATAGTAGAAAATGCCTTTTGGAGTGCCTTAGTTTCTTATACATTGTAATTAGAGGGGCTTTCTGATATGCTGTTAATATCCCTTATATAAAGAGCCAATGGGGGAAAAATTCTAGCTAAGAACAAAGATTTGGGGGAAAATTCTCCCATTCATTGCTTGATTCTTGATCATTATTTTCAGTTCTAGAGTTTGTTTTAATGTGTCTCCTCTATATGCCCACTGAATTTTTTTTTCATAAAACAGATAATTGGTAGCTCTATAGTAATCTCTGCTAACTCTTAAGGTAAGGCTTGATGCATTCTGCATTCCATGGCTTCATGACAACTTAACAGCGGCTTTTTAAGGAGATTTTCTGCCGCAAGGTGGAGGTAGAGAGTTCTATAGGGCTGATTAGTATTTGTTAATAACTGTCATAAAGTTAGCTTTCTTTAAGTTAACAAAATAAATGTTACTACTGTTATTAACACAACTTTCCCTTAATGTTGGCCTGATTTCTAATTTCTGCATAGTAATCTTTTACTTGGATTTATCAGCTGTTCAGAAATTAGTAGTGATTATTTTTATAAAGATTTAAATACTCTATGAATTTACTTTCAGATCCTTTTACTTCTGTTGCATTACCTTGGTTGTTTTTTTTTTTTTTTAATTTAAGCTGAGAACAGCCACTTAGGAGAAGTGCATTTTTTTGATTGGGCCAATGGAAACTGAGAAAAGAGGTATTGTCGAGAGTAAGTGTTTTGGTGGGTCTCGTAGGGAGTAGAAGATGAGAGACAGGCCTGGGTGAGGTGCAGTAGTGCCAGGTCCTCTATACAAGGGCCAGCATAGAGTTCTACAGCAAGGAGTTTTTCAAATTCTACTGTTAAAAAATATATATATATTCATGTTAGATAACCGATATTTGTAGGCCTGAGCAAAGTGAGAGGATGTACCCATTCTCTTTATTGAAAACTAAAGTGTTTGCACACACGTAATAAAAAGTATAATCTGGAATAAAAAGGAAATATTCTATTTTATTTTAGTGAAAACTCTTATAAGGTACCTTGGCATTAGTTTGCCCATATCAAGTATTTTTTAAATTTTTTTTATTGAGTATAGTTGATGTGTAATATATAAATGACAGAAGTACAGTATAGTGAGTCACAATTTTTGAAGGTTATTTTCCATTTTTAGTGATTATAAAATATTTGCTGTATTCCTGTGATGCACAGTATGTCCTCGTAGCTTATTTTCTACATAGTACTTTGTACCTCTCAACCTCCTACCCTTACATTACCCCTCCTCCTTACCTCTGCCCACTGATAACCACTAATTTGTTCTGTATATCTATGAGTCCACTTCTTTTTTTTTAATATTCACTTGTTTGTTGTATTTTTTAGATTCCACATATAAATGATACAATATGGTATTTGTCTTTCTGTGTCTGACTTATTTCTTCTAGCATAGTGCCCTCCAAGTCCATCCATGTTGCTGCAAGTGGCAAAAGTTCATTCTTTTTTTATAGCTGAGTAGTAATTCCATTGCGTATAAGTATCACATCTTTTTTGTCCATTCATCTGTTTTTGGACACTTACATTGCTTCCAGATCTTGGCAGTTGTAAGTAATGATGCTGTGAACATTGGGGGTACACATATCTTTTCAAATTAGTATTTTTGTTTTCTTGATATATACCCAGGAGTGGAATTGCTAGATCATATCATAGTTCTAGTTTTAGTTTTTTGAGGAACTTCCATAGTGTTTTCCATGGTGGCTATACCAATTTACATTCCCACCAACAGTGTACAAAGGTTCCCTTTTCTCCATATCCTCACCAACATTTGTTATTTGGGATCTTTTTGATGACAGGCATTCTGACAGGTGTGAAGGGATATATTATTGTGGTTTTGATTTGCATTCCCTGACAATTAGCTATGTTGAGCATCTTTTCATGTGCCTGTTGTCCATCTATATGTCTTCTTTGGAAATGTCTATTTATGTCTTCTACCTATTTTTGAAATCAGGTTGTTTATTTTTTGATATTGAGTTATATAAGCTGTTTGTATATTTTGGATATTTACCCCTTATCAGCCATAACAATTGCAAATATTTTCTCTCATTCAGTAATTGTTTTTTCATTTTGTTGATGGTTTCCTTTCCTTTGCAAGAGCTTTTAAGTTTAACTAAGTTCCATTTGTTTATTTTTGCTTTTGTTTCCTTTGCCTTAGGAGACAAATCCAAAAAAAAAAATTGCTACAGTTTATGTCAAAGAGTATTATACGTATGTTTTCATCTAGGAGTGTTATAGTTTGTGGTCTTCCATTTAGGTCTTTAATTCTTTTTGAGTTTATTTTTGCATATGCTTTTAGAAAGTGTTCTAATTTCATTCTTTTACATGTTGTTGTCCAGTTTTCCCATCACCACTTATTGAAGAGACTGTCTTCTCTATCATCTATTCTTGCCTCCTTTGTCATAGAGTAATTAACCATAAGTGTGTGGGTTTATTTCTGGACTCTCTATTCTGGTCCATTGATCTGTGTCTGTTTTTGTGCCAGTACCATATTGTTTTGATTACTGTAACTTTGTAGTAGAGTCTGAAGTCAGGGAGCGTGATTCCTCCAGCTCTGTTTTTCTTTCTCAAGATTGTTTTGGCTATTTGAGGTCTTCTGTGTTTCCATACAAATTTTAAAATTACTTGTGCTAGTTCTGTGAAAAATGCCATTAGTATTTTGATTGGGATTTCATTGAATCTGTAGATTGCCTTGGGTAATTTCAACAACACTAATTTTTCTGGTGGGGGGAGGATATAGCTTAGTGGTAGAGTGTGTGCTTAAATAATAAATAAATAAATAAACCTAACCCCCTCTTCAATAATAATAATTTAAAAAAAAAAACACTAATTCTTCTAACCCAAGGACACAGTTTATCTTTCTATCTGTTTGTGTCATTTTCGGCTTCCTTCCTCAGTGTCTTATAGTTTTCCAAGTACAGGTCTTTTACCTCCTTAGGTAGGTTTATTCCTAGGTATTTTATTCTTTTCGATGCAAGCTTATATCAAGTATTAAAGAATGTCTTAGTAATCATAATAATCTTGTTTGTCAGAAATCGTTTTTAACAAATTTCAGTTTATGCTTATTGTATATGTAAAATTCAGCAGTGAAACAAACTAAATAGACTTCATTGAAGTTTTTATACAGATACATGTTCCATATATATATAGGTATTTAAGATTGAAGGACCTGGGGTTGATTTCCTTTGCTACTTTATTTGTAGACTGAATTTTCAAAAGCCTCATAGTTCTGTTTGTTTCTTTTCATTTCAAAGTGGGAAAAGCTCGAGGTTATTATATGGGCTACTGGTAAAAAGTCCTGTTGCTGTTTGGGGCACGCCAAACTTAAGGACCATGTAGTTTAAAGACTTGTCCATAGGAGTAGATTTGGAAATTGGATTTAATTCATGAGCTAAATTTCAGGAATACAGACAACAGTGAAATTCATTTTCAATTGATACGATGACACTGACTATACACATTTTCTTTGGTTTTCCATAAAAATACCATTTTAGTTTCCTTAGGAATTTATTGATTTGCTAGTAGCCCTGAGGAAGGTCCTTCCTTTGCTAATAGGACTTTCAGTGGCTTGAAAGTGGAATGGCAGATGTTTCAGCAAAGGAAATTTGTGATGGTAGGGTGATGGTAATAAGTGGAGAACAGTTGTGAACCTCTGGTTTGTTGTGATATGTCTGCCATCATATGTGCTCAGTTAGAAGGCAGTTCCCCATTTTCCCCACAAGAATATTCCAGCTCCAAATTCTTTTGCCAACTCAAATACGTAAGATTTTAGAGATAGATCTGTTATATTAAAATCTTCAGGTACTTAATTTGGTTACATAAACCATTGTATTAGATATAGAATTTAGAAATAAAGTTAATGTTTTGTTTTACTGTCTCATGATAAAATAATTTTGTTCAATCTCTTTGTATGTATTAGAATCCCTTTGAAATAATTTATCTTCCTGAGACAGGTGATAGCTGCTAGAAGTATGAGTGTCTTCATAAGTCTTGAATATGAGACTCCTTTTTCTTCTGAAAAATAATGTTTTGGGTATAAACCCCTAATGTGATAACTGAACATTTGATAATTCTTTATATCCTTAATCCGTATGGATATTTAGAAGTATTTCTCAAATTTAAGAAGTCAGTTTTGAGTGAGCTTATTCTTGTTAAAAATCTTAAGTTTTTAGTTGTTAATGTGGATTTTGTCTATTTTTTTTCTCTTTTATTTGAGGAGTCAGACATAATTGCCTTATTTCATTTCAGGGATTCTTCTAAAGTAAATATTCTGGTACCTGGTGCTGGACTAGGAAGACTGGCCTGGGAAATAGCTATGCTAGGTTATGCTTGTCAAGGAAATGAATGGAGTTTTTTTATGCTCTTTTCTTCCAACTTTGTACTCAACAGGTATTTGACTTACTTTTTGCTGGAAATAGTAATTTCTCAGAATCAGATTGACTTACCTATTTTTGAACAATTCTGAATTTGAAGATGACTACATACTGTTTAATTATGATGTATATCATAAATGTATCTTATATTAAAATTAAATTGCTTATACAGTTACTACTTTAATCAGTTGCCTAGCCAACAGAACGTTGAATAGGATGGCTAAGTGACGTTTCAGAAAATGACTGGGGTACTCTATGAAACTGAAGTGATTTCTGTGCAGAATTTAGGGCTAAGTGTTTTCTCATTGTTCCTTAAACTTCTTTACCCCTTTGTTTCTTTAGCGGAATAAGATTTTAATGTAACAGTCGTAACTTTTTTCTTAATCAGATTCTCATAAAATGGTCAATTATGCTCACAAAACTGAGTTGGAAAGACCTCTCAGAACTTTTGTGGCCTCTTCTAGAAAGTAGGGTAAATGAGTTTTTAAAGCCAGAAGAGGTGTGTTAGAGAAAAAATAAATAGCTGCCTTGTTTAAATAATAAGTTGTCTCGACAGCAGTATAAGTTAGGGGATGATGAGAAGGAAAAAAAAAAAAAAAAGGAGAGTGTTGCACAAATTAATTAAAATAGTTGGGTGGCAAACAAAACCCATACTATTTTTTTTCAAATTTTTTTAACTTGAGCTTGAATTTTGGCAATATAATTTTAAAAATTTGAATGAACATTTAAATCTCTGAATTTAATTTTGTCTTTTAATCCATGATTGGTTCTCATCTACATGTGGAGTTTCAGGTAATTGGGTGGAGTGTAGTGGTAACACTTTTAAGTATTAATTATAAGTAAATCTTCAAACAGAGTATATGTTAGTGTTTAAAGTAGATTTTCTTGGTAGACTATTTAGTTAACATTTATTTTATGCTCATATTTTGCAGATGCTCTGAAATTAATAAATATAAGCTTTATCCCTGGATCCATCAGTTTAGCAATAACCGAAGGTCAGCCGATCAGATTCGACCCATCTTTTTCCCTGATGTTGACCCCCACAGTCTTCCTCCTGGTTCTAACTTTTCTATGACAGCCGGAGATTTTCAGGAAATATATTCAGAATGCAGTAAGTCTAAAGCATTTTACAGGTCATATCCTTTATTCTAAATTTAGTGAGCCAGTTTTATAGTAAGTCAAAATGGTCATTTTTTTTGATATATATATTTTTATTGAAGTATAGTCAATTTACAATGTTGTGTCAACTTCTGGTGTACAGCACAGTGCTTCAGTCATACATGGTCATTCATTTTGACAGAATATCAGGTATCCTTCAGTGACAATTCAGAATATTTTGAAGGTTACGTATAAGGCACTGACAAGAAATATAAAGAAGTATGAGATCCCACAATTAAGAAATTTAGAATCTGTTGGGTCCATTAATATTAAAAGACATATAAACAAAGTTTAAATGAGTAATGAATGCAGTAAAAGTTGGTTAGGTTAGTGTGAGAAGCGAGCTCTTGGTGGAGAGGCTGTGGCTTGAAGGACAGGGAGGACTGGCATCTAGGCAGGCAGAGGTACAGAGCTGTGAATGGGTAAGGTAATCGGGCATGGTAGAACAGCCTGACTGGGAGGGATAGGGATATCTGAGGATTTAATGGTAGGTAATGGCTAAAGAAGCAGCTTGGTTCCAGATTGTGGAGGGCCTTATAATTAGGCTATGAAGTTTGGACTTCAACCTGGCAAAATGTTGAAGAAATTTTAGAGCTAAGCATTAGAGAAAGGGAGACGGTAATGAGGAAAGAGAAAAGAGGAATTGACCATAAAAGGAAGAAAAACAGAGGGCTGAAGGGTCAGCAAGGTCGCTCATTTAACAAGTATTTGGTGAGCACCTGCTAAGTAGCAGGTATGTTCCAGGCATTGCAAAGAGAGAAGTGAGCAGAACAGAGCCCCTGTACGCAGGGAACCCACATTCTAGTTGGGAGAGAGATGCAATAATACATTACTATTGTGAGGAAGAAAAATAAGGCAGGGGAAAGGCGATAATGGGTGTCTAGGGAGGGGCTACTGTTATATAAAGAGCTACCAGGGAAGGCCTTTCTAAAAGGGGAACGTAAAAAGAAAAAATGAGCAGAGCACCTCGAAAAAATGAAGAGGCAAACCATTCAGAATGGCAAAGAAAGGAAGGTTGGGGGTGGAAGGAGGCTGCTTCTCAAAAAGAGCAAGAGGGTCATTTTGACTACAGTGTGGTAAGCAGTGGTCGAGTGATGGGGGATCGGGTTGGAGAGGGTTTGGTGAGGCCGACTTGCAGGCTGTAGCAAAGACTGACTTGTACTCTGAGAGAAGTGGGAAGTCAGTGGAGAGACTGGAGCAGGAGAGTGATAAGAGAGTAAAGTTTTAATTTTTCCTTGATTGCTGACATTGGGAAAACCTGTTCTCTGAAGGTAGGAGGAGAGAGATGGAAAGTGTTAGGTATTAAGGATAAGTTAGGGAACAAGGTCTCAACATGGGAGTGAAATAATGGAAGACATTGCTTTGGCAAGTAAAAGTGACTTTCTTCTGGAGCAGGGTTTGAGAGAGATGGTGAAGGTAATCCATGGTTGGATCAGGTGCCTCATCACACCAGCATTTGTACAGGCACCCACCTTCAGGCCAGTCTGTCTCTGTGCCAGGCCACAGTGTTCTCTGCCCGGTCCCCCCTGCTGCTGCTGACTGCCCTGTCCCCCCTTCTGAACTGCCAGTTCTTCCAACTACTAGTGCGTGTTTACGTATTTTGATGCCACTTCTTTCTCAGTTAGCAGCAATTGATAGTTAACACTGGTTTAAATCACAACTTAAAGTTCAAATGACTATTATTTTATCTTAACTGATTTTAAATGAAGGCTGGAAGTTACATAGATTATAAACAAAAGTTATCAAAAATGATTTCCAAATTGATTACTTTATCAAATTGGTAATGAAAGCTTTTATGAATTACAAAGTATCTCGTAAATGATTATTTGGTTGCTTGGATTATAGTAGTAGTTGATTGGAAGAGTTTAGCTTCTGTCCTCTGCAGTTAGGTGAAATATAGTCTGTAAAGAACTAACTGTTATATTTATATAATTAATTAAAAGAAAGGCAAAATAATAATAACAAGTGTAGCAATTTGATTTTCCTTGAATAGATACCTGGGACTGTATTGCTACCTGTTTCTTCATAGACACAGCTCACAATGTAATTGATTATATTGACACAATATGGAAAATACTCAAGCCAGGTGGAATTTGGATAAATTTAGGTAAGTTCCTCAATATTTATTAGAATTTACATGTTAATCTAAGTATGTATAACTGTTCTACGTTTGGTAACTTCACAGTGCTAAATGTTCGCAAAAGTTACAATTGTGTCATACATGTTTTAAAACCTCCGCAGTTTCCTTTAGATTGCATCCTAGTTAGTGGTGCAGTTCCTCCAAAAGCAGCGGGACCCCCAGAAGTTGTGTATTCATACCAGGCTAGTCTCACAGCAGTCATAATTTCAAAGAGGTGCTCATTATTAATTGGATGATTATCATTCCTCATCTTTCCCACCCCCTACTCCATGGATACAGCAGTTCTGTTAAGCAGAGAGTGTTCTTTTTTTCTTTCTGTGGTGAAACTTTTGAAGGAAAGAACTTATCTCTCCCATGGAAGCCCCCCCCCCCCCCCAGTATCTATACGTACTGGGAAAAGAATAGGTATGATAACTTATGACAGCCTTGGGTTTAAGAGTAGAAATATAATTTCACTTATGCAAAAAACTTTTACTGCATCCTATTGCTAGGTGCTGGAAATCAAATGATGAGTGTGACATGGTCCTTCTCATCCAAGAGTTTAAGAGAAATTGCCAGTTTTATCTTCCTTTAAAATAAAGGGAGAATAATGATAGTATCAAGGTAAATATACTTGTCTTTTTTAGTGAGATATATAATCCATGTTAAGAAAGACTTTATATTACCTAAAAGTTGGATAAACATTGTTTGAGTCCTTAGTCTTCAGTATTGGTGTAACTTTGTTGGTGGGTTCTGTTACTTGCTCTCTTTAATGATTTAACTTTACCAGAGATTTTGCCAGTAGGAGTAAGCCTACAGCTAGTAGTAGGTCTTTCAAAACATCTCTTCAGAACTTCACAGGACAGATGAAAGCAGCTGTAAAATGTAATCATAATATGAAGTGAAGCAAATATCTCAAACCTTGGATCTTTATCAAAAGAAAAATATTTCTCTTCCCACAATATGATTGAAAGATAACATTACCTACTGGGTATTTGCTCCCTGTGGACTAAGCATTATGTTAGCCATTTAAAATACCTTGTTTAGTCTCGCAACAACCCTATATTGAAATGGCATTAATACTGTTTCATAGTTGAAGAAACTGAGTGTTGGGTTACATAACCAGCAGAAAGGTTGAGGAGTGTATGTATGGCAGAGACAGGCTTCCAGCCCAGATCCAACCCCTTGAATGCCTAAACAGCTGCCTCTGCAGGCTTATGCTGGATCAGTTTATAACTTACTCTGATTGTGTATTTATGTAATTTTTTTTTTAATTTCACTTTTTTTGCTTTTTTTGTGGGGGGGGTTTCTGGGGGTAATTAGGTATTTATTTTTATTTATTTATTTTTTAACGGAGGTACTGGGGATGGAACCTAGGACCTCGTGCATGCTAAGCGTGCACTCTACCACTGAGCTATGCCCTTCCCCGCCTTGATTAAAATTTTTGACCCCAATTACTGAGTTATGGTAGGGTTTTGTGTACTTCTAAAGTATTTGACTTAATTTTCATAGAAATAATTTTTCTTTTTGAACATTTATTTTATTGGTTTATTAATGATTTATTAAATAATGTAATAACAATTATTATAACTGGAACAAATGAAATTGGCTTTTGGTAAGTATACTATTTGATAAGAGTAGATGTGCTGGAGTATGACCTGTGATCTGTTTTTGGCATCAGAGTTAATGGAGCATATTTGTTAACAGGAGGTCAACTAGGAGAGCATCCACTCTTCTTAGCATGAAGTTTCCAAATGATTTTGAGAATTAGAATAACGAGAAACAATTCTTAAAAATAGATATTTAATAAAATCTCTTGCATGTAAAAGTTAAATTAAAAAATAGTTATTATCTCAGAGTCAATTTTCCCTTAAGTATCATGTATTCATTATTCTGTGTTACTCCTGCCCAGCCCTCTGACTTCTGCTCTTTGGGTACCCAGTCTGTATCTCTGGTCCAAATACTTCCCTACCCTGCTTATAAACCTTTTTCCTGGGGTTTGAGTTCTACCTCTCCATTTTGCACAGATGCAAGCCATGTTTCTTATCTTTAAGTGGGCATGTCAGTATAACCCCATGGTACATAATAATAATAATTTAATAATTGTATGGCATGTCTTTTTCTCTTAAGAATCCTTTCTGTATCTTTATGTTTTAGGTGTATCTCTTATATGCAGCATACAGTTAAATTTTCTTTCATTATCCAATCTAATAGTCTCTATCTCCTAACTAGAACTTTTGGAAGCTTAAGGTTATAAATGATTTAAATCAATTTATCCCAGTTTTGGTAAATGGGATCCCCTTCAAGCTGACTCCTGTGTTCTCTTTTCTCTGTCATTGTTCGAGCACCTCCTTTCTGGCATAACCAAGTGTTCCAGGCTTATCTTAACTTTCTCTGCCCATCCCTAAGTTTAGCCATTTTTTCCACAGATCCCTGGCTCCTTTTAGTGGGGAGTGGTATGTGGAAGCGAAAATCTGGATTCTACCACTGTGATGGGATTGCTTCTAGGCCTTTTTAGCAGACAGGGGTAGGGAGTATGAGTTTATGTTTATAGATCATGAGTTTATACTGATACTTTTAGTTCCAAAGCAACACCAGGTATAGAGTACAAGAGTACAAGGTTGGCAGATAGCTTTCAACGCACGGAAGATACCATTCCAGTGGCTTGTAGCTTGTATTTTTGCTGTTGAGAATTCCACTATTTTAACTGTTGCTTCTTTGAGTAATCAGTTTTGTGTTTTAAGATTTTCACTATGTAGTTTTCCACTATGTAGATTTTTATATCTATATGTGAGTTATTTTTTAAACCTGTGTACAGTATGTTGGGCTACCTGAGTCTATAAAGTTTTTTATCAGTTCTGAAAAATCTCAGTTTAAAAGGGCTCCCCACTTGCTAATATGAGACCAGTGTAGCATCAAAATAAGTAATAATGTAATCAAGTAAGGTAGAGGGTACCTGGAGAAAGAGAACCAAGCATGGCTTTCTTGACAGAAGAGAAGCTATTTTGTGATCTAAGCCTGGCCACAATGCTTGCCGTTGAACAAATCTCAGTAATTAATGATTTTAAGGGATCTTAAAGAATTCAGAATCAAGCGAGACAAGTAACAACAGCAAAGATAATACATCATTTGTCAAGACTCCCAGTTGTTTCGGTGGTAAAGAGCAGCCTGAAGTGCTCAATCACCATATAAACTGGAACCTAAGGGATGATGGTGTTGATCCATTCTGACCCTTGTGACTTCGTCATCTAAAGCTTGGACTGTGTCTGCCACCTAAGCCCGTTTATGAATTTGCACGTACCCTTAGCTCAGAATGCCCCAGTTTTGCTGTTGGGGGAGACACGGCTTTGGGGAGGTTCCCTGATGTTCTCCTTACTTGCTGCGGCCCTTCCTTCTCCTGGTCTTTGGCTTGGTTATGTCTTTTGACTTGACATCTACCAAGAGGTGAACTCGTTTTGGGGTAACAACAACAGTTACTGTTCATATACTTCTCCCTCGTTCTTTTTCTCTCTGTCTGGAAATGCAATCAAATGTATTTTAGACCTTCCCACTCTAGTTCTAGTTTTCACTTCTCTCTATTTGCCTTTTTTTTTTTTGGTCTCTGCTGCATCCTGGAGAATTTATTCTGACCTTTCTCCGCACTCACAAAAATCTCTTTAACTATGTCTAACATCTATTTTATTTCATTTTCCTTTTCTCTTTTCTTTCTTTCTTTTTTTTTTTTTTTTTTTTAGTCAGCTATGTTATTTAGGAATTTCCTATTCTTGGCATGTATTTTCAAGACAGTCTTATTTCTCTGAGAATACTAAATGTATCATGTCTGATAGTTCGAATATCTCAAGTCTTTGTAGGTCACTCTCTGCTTTCTCATGTTTCTGCTGGTTCTTGCTTATGGTTCTTTGTTTTTCTGGGCTGTTGACCTTAGCTGTTTATTGGTTGGTCATTGCCCTTGAGAAGTCACTTCTGGGGATTTCTTGAGGCCTAGGTGGAGGTGTTTTTTTCTCCAAAATAATTTGCATTTGCTTCTGCCATACAATTGTAACATTTCAGAGCAGAACAATAGAATATTAAATTCTAAATTAAAATTAAATATTAAACTAACGTCAGGGCTTAAGGTTTATTGGATCACCCATGTTACATAAAATTATTGTGAAAATCTACCCTAGGGTTAAAGCATGATTTACAATATTTCTCTGAAATGATTTTCTTTTTCTCTTTTTTTGCTTTCTTTATTAAGCACTAGGTCAGCTTTTCCTGCAGTCTCTTTGGGTTAAAGGATAGAATTAAGTTTACTCATTTCTTACTCTCACCTTAAAGGTACATAGTTATCCAGCTTTCAAAATGCTTCAAACTGTACACTTAAAAAATGGTGAATTTATCATATGTCAACTATATAAACTCACTTAAAAAGAAAAAAACACAGTAAGCATTTTTATTAAACTATTTACCAGTTTGGCAAGAGGAAAATGATAGGCCATACACAATTTCACCTGCATTTCCTTAAGGCTGAGCAGTTTTTCACATTTACTGCCTAGGTGCTCATTCTTTAAATGAAATGTTTACCAGGCACCTAGCAAATGCCTGGCACTGGATATATATAGATGAATAAAACATGGACACACTCCTTAAGGAGTCCTTTATTTTCCCAACTCTCATGTCTCTTCATACTTGTTACTAGAACTAGTAGGAGGAACAAAGAAATAATTTTTCCTTGACCATAAATAAAATACAAGCTCAATAACAGAAAGCTAAAATAACATTTGAAAAAACATAAAAATAAAATCAGACCCATGTCCAATTCTAACATTCACAGATAGCCACTTGAAAACTTTATGTATCTCCCTGCAGTCTTTCCTTAATACTATGATATAGTATCTATCTTGATACTGTGTATATAGTTTCACATCTTATACTTCGTTAGGAACATTTCCTTATTTTATTACTTCTGGACAATGGTTCTACTGTGTCAGGCATGCATATATATATATAAAACCATTAACCTCTCTCAAGATAGGGAACATTTCTATCACCTGAAAAAGGTCTCTCATGCCTCTTTGTAGACAATTCTCACCTCTTGTCGTTAATACCTGGCAGTTAATGCTCTGTTTTATGTTACTGTAGTTTTCTCTTTACAGAATACCACATAAATAAAATCATACAGTAAGTTGCTTTTTGTGTCTGGCTTCCTTCACTTAGCAGAATGCTTTTGAAATTCATCTGTTTTGTTGCATGTACCAGTGGCTTTTTTCTTTTTATCGCTGAAAAATAATTCATTGTATGGATATACCACATTCTGTTTATTCATTCAGTGATTGATGGATATTTGGGTTGTTCCCAAATTATTACAATTATAAATAAAGTTGCTGTAAACACCTGAGTCCAAATCTTTATGTGGCCACAAGTTTTCATTTATCTTGGATAAGCACCTAGTGGTGGGTCATACGTGGTGATTGTATGTATAATGTTACAAGAAACTGCCAGCCTCTTTTCTCTAGTGACTGTACCATTGCATTCCCACCACTTGCTGAGTAAGGTGTTAAAACAAGTATTTATCATTGCATTTGTGGGTGAAAACTGTTATATCTCTTTTGGAAAAGCATTTTGATAGTTTGGTAGTCAGCAAAAATGTTTATCCTCTTTGACCTGGAAATTTCACTTCAAGGAATGTCTCTGTGAGCAAGAATCTGAAATATTCATAGAAATATTTGTTGAAGTACCATTTGTAATCAGAGACTAAAAAATACAGTGCAACTGTAATGGTTGTCTTTGGGTGGTAAAATTACAGTTGCCTAATTAGTATATTCAGTGCTATGGTGTACATTGTGGTAGATTCAAAAGAAACTTAGGATATATTCCTTTATTCATGTAGCTTATAATGGAATACAACATGAGTAGAGGTAAAATACGGCCTGAGGGTGTAAGAATCACTGGAATCTGTTTATGTAGGTATAATGAAACAATATTGTTGGAGGCGCTTAATGGAGCAGGAACAGCATACACTTTAGAGCTGGAAAGACTGCTGTGAGACTCTGCATTCTTTAAAAAGAACAAAGGCTTCAAAAGCTTTCGGATGGTCTTGGGTATAGTAGGTGTTCAGTAAATCGTAGCTACTTTCATTTTTACTAGTACTAATAAAACAAACAGGAATTTAAGCTTGATAAAGTAAAGTAGTTGGTGGGGAATCATTGTTATCTTTTGAAAAGAGCACTAATAAATAAGTTAAATTTATTTTTACTTTTTAATGATTTGTATACAGTAAAAAAGAGAGAAGAGAAACTTTTTAACCCTAAATAGTATGTTCTACAGAGTGATGAGCAGTTTGGAAGCAGAAACTTTGTCCTGTTTTTACTTTTCTCTCTTGTGATTAGCACGTTGTGTGAGGAGTGGGGAGGGGGGTGAGGGAGGTGAGTTGGTCTCAGGATGTATAATTAAGCCAGTTAAAGGTAAAGAGAAGATTGTCTACATTAGTCTCTTTGTATAACTGCGGAGTGATAGCGTTGCCCAGATGAAGCTGATGGATTGGGCAAAATGTGAGATCAAAAGGTTGGAAAATCTGGCTTGAGCTAGATGATAGTTCCTTGGACATCTGGAGTGAGAGGCTAGTAAAGGAGGATGTCATTTTTAAAAGTTGTAATAGCTGTGATTTACTTAGGGCCTTTTATATGCCAGATATGTTCTCTCACATTAAAGTCATGTTACGCATGGGGCAGAGTTAGTGACTTGTTCATAGTCAACACATTTAGTTGGTGTTACAGCTGGAATATGAACTATGCACTTAAAAAGCTAGCTCTAGTATCACCTCCTTCTTCCAGGAAGCCCTGCCTATTATCTCTTCTACCCTGTGACCCCCACACTTTCTCCTACCCAGGCTACCCAACTTGAGGACCCTTCTCTGTTTTCACATGATACTCACTTTGTAGCTGCAGTTTTCCATTTAGTTACGGCATTATAATTACAGTATACTCTTGGAATCTGGGGACTTAGCAGTCTCTGATTCAGCTCCTCCTTCAGGAACTTGAGTTACAAGTAAGTGTAAGGCCCGTGATGTGGAGAATCACAGGGCGAGGCTGGAATACCAGAGGGACTCACTCCGCATGAATGTCGGCTCAGCACTCAAATGTCAATTACTGGGCCAGCGTTTCATGGGTCTGGATACATGTTCTTGGCAAATGTAAAGATTTTTTACTTCTCCTTTTATGTTTCATCCACTAGCCAACTTACTATTCAATGTGGAGTTCAGTCTAAACAGCTACTAATGCATGTTTATATATAAGTAATTCATTCACCATATCTTTAAATCATAGGTCCTCTGCTGTACCACTTTGAAAATTTGGCAAATGAACTTTCCATAGAATTGAGCTATGAGGATATAAAAAATGTTGTTCTGCAGTATGGATTCCAGGTAGAGGTAAGGATGGAATGAAGTACTGTCAAAGTTTAACTTACAGAGCACTTAAACAGGAATGGCGATATTATGACAGTTACTGGCTTTACCTCTTAACCTCTCTGTTTTCTCATCCAAAAAGTGAAAATACTACTACTTAGCTTTTCAGATTATAAGGATTTGAGATAATGTGTATATAAATGGAAAATTATGATCTCTGGTGTAATCACTTTTCAGTAAATGGTAGCTGACCATTATCATAACATTGGCCCTTGTAGACTGACTGATAGATACCAAGCAGACAGGGTGGGAGGGCAGGTGTAAGAGGGATATTATTCACCATATGTACTTTTGTACTGTTCAGTATTTCCTAATCATGTGATTATAAGGTTTCATGATGGTTTTGACTACTGTTTCTTAGTTGTATGTTTCTTTAGAGGCATTCCATTCATTTAAAAAATAAACAAGTCTGTTCTTCAAGAGAAGCAATATATTATAATAGTTGAGAGTTCAAGCTCTAGAGTTAGACTGCCTGAGTGTGAATCCCAGTTCCACAGATTATTAGTGGTGTGACCTTGAGAGACCTATTGTTCAGTGCCAATCTTAAGGGGATGCTTACATGTAATAAATTAATTAATATACAGAATATGTTTAAAATATGCCATGGTCGTCATCATCACCATTATGATTATTGTTTACCTTTCAGGTGGAGAAAGAGTCTGTCTTGTCAACATACACTGTGAATGATCTCTCCATGATGAAATACTACTATGAATGTGTCCTGTTTGTGGTCCGTAAACCACAATAACGGTCTCAAGTGATATCACCAGGAAGAAAGTTTGATAAGAGCAAATGCTGAAACAAACAACTCAGAATCAACTATCCCAATGACAGGACACAACCTCAAATCAGTGGTGCCTTCTTATTCCTAACAAAATTTAGAAATAGTGTCTATTTTCTTAATATGTCTATCTCTTTTTCAGAAATATATTATGCCATGCATATTTGTACTACACAAGTTAAAATGGAGGAAATGTCTTCAAGTATACTTTTTCCTTGGAGCCCAGAATTGTCTTTCAGTAGAAAAAACTATCTCCAGTGTATTCATGAAGCTGTCCTTAGCAAGTCTGCCATATGGATGACTAATAGCATTGAAGTCCCTAGTAATCCCCTTTGTTGTTGTTTTGTATGCATTGTACATGTTATTTTTAGAAGAGTCTAAGGATCCTCTGTCACTTTCAGCATTTGGAATTGGGACTTCTGTTTACTTTGGACCTACGCAGTCTATACATAAAATGTATGTCTATTTTATCATTCAAGGTATTTTTTTTTCCCAACTCAGCTGAACTTATAGTTAGCATCAAACGTTTCATTTCTATGAGATGCTAAATTTATAGGATCACAGGCCAGTAAAATGCATTTTAAATAGCTGAGAAATTAGTTAAGTCTGGCCACACTAAACTGAACCCTCTTTGAGAGCATAATCATCATGGATCACTCTGAAATGTGAGAGATCTCAACATTCTAAGTGAGGCACAAAAGCCTTTATTAAAGATACTGCTAGGAGACTGGGGAAGTAAGAGCAAAATCTGCCCATTTGAAATGTATGATTTTAAACTATAAACGAATACAGAGTTTGTCAGTGATATGTTTACAATAATGTCTTTTTTAACCTGGATTACAAAAGCAAGCACTTTTTTTTTCCCGTTAAAACTATTACATACTCGTAAAAACTGTCATGATGGTATTTATGTGGGGAGATTTTGATAATGAAGTTTAGGGATAAAATACTGCCCATTGTCTCTGTCTTCAATATTGTAAGCAGCAGCCATCAACATAATTTCACTTTAACACCAGTTTTGTTCCCCTGATATCTGTAGCTGAAACCGTATATGCTGCTTTGCATTTCTACCTCTAGCAGGTCTTTATTGGAGGGAGTTTTCCTTTGTATTGTTTTATGTTTATTATCCTGTTTTCCAGTAGCTTGAAAAGTGGAGATGACTAATTTAACATTTTAACCTTTTCTTGGAGAAAAGAAAGTACTATTGAATATTTTCACGGATGATTGTGATGACATTAAGTGACCTCTGTGGCAGTTTGGATTAGATAGGCTTAATTTCAATAATGTGCTATAGTATAACTGTCATGTTTTCATAGGAAATCTTACTTATGATCTTTAGACCTTTATTATCAGTCACTACACGATCTGGCATCTTACTAGTAGGACTTTTTCTGCATACACTACGGCAGCTCCTGTGGCCTTTATGTCCATGATGCAGTAAAGGATTCCATGAATTTAATTTGATTTGTCAAATTATGGACACCTGTAACCTGCTGAGTGTTTCTGAAAAACTACTTCTCTTTTTTGGGTCCCTCAGTACTTAGCAGATGTTCATTTAGTGGGAATTCACATTACCTACCACATGAATGAATTTGAAATTAATGCAAGGGTAAAAAAGACCCCAAGTTTATTTATTTTTTTTAAGGAAGAAAATCTTAAAAGGAGCATAAGTATTTAAAAAATCCATTGAAAGGAAAGGAATGCATGCTGTTTGTAATTTAGAAATGCTTTTTATTCACTAATAAGTATTCACTTTTTTACAACTTGTATCAAAACAGATAGATGATCTTGGTTTTCTCATTGAGGAAAAAACACCTTGACACCAATAGGTTGGCTTTATTACTTAAAACTTTTGCTATCAAGTTTTATTCTTTAATGCTACTTATGTTTCTAAATTATGGCTTATATTTTAGTTTTCTGAAATCATTTATTTGTTTCTAATTTCTCCCTCATATCATGAATACTGTTTTTTAAATATACTACACAAATTTGCACCACTTTTTTTCTCTTATAACTTTTGTAGTTAATATATTCTAAACTTGAAAATTGTGGTATCAATCAATAATAGAGGTGTCACTGGAGGATTTAATTTTGTATTTTTTAACGTGTAGTCCTAGCTACTAAAGTGTGCAAGCCTTAAAGTTTAATTTTTTTTTTCTTAAATAACTCTATACACAAATGTTTTCATTCATCTTCATAAAGTAGAGGGAGTTAGGTCATTGTGCTTGCTTTTTTTTTTTTTAATTTCCATAATCTGAAGCAGTGTAGGCTAGGGAATGTTTTAATCAAGTGAGTAAGATGGGATATGTAAAATATAAAGAGAAGCTGTATAAATCACAGTATAAAATTATGAAGTTTGGGAACTGTAAAATGTACTGTATTTATATGTAATTCTCATTCTAAAAGTTGCCGCAAAGGCTGAAGTGGAAGCTTCATGTCTGCATGAAATTTCCTATATTTTTAATGTGTATGATGGACTTAATTTTTCTTGAATATTAAAGTCTGCCAATTGCTATGAAACAATATTTGCTTGGTTGTTTCCATCTAAAATTAGTGATAACCATAGACATGGAAATTTTAATTAATTAAGCACGTTATAGTCTTGAACTCTTGGAGTAGCTTATTATATGCTTCTACAAAGTCAGTAATATGAGTACTTGGTCTTTGAATATGCTAGGCTTTAAACTAATCTTTTTTGAAAGTAATTAATTTATTTTTAAAATTTATTTTTATTGAAGTACAGTCAGTTACAATGTGTCAATTTCTGGTGCACAGCTCAATGTCCCAGTCATGCATATACATACATATATTCATTTTCATATTCTTTTTCATTAAAAGTTATTACAAGATATAGTTCCCTGTGCTATACAGAAGAAAGTTGTTTTTTAATCTATTTTTATATATAGTGGCTAACATTTGTAAAGCTCAAACTCCCAAATTTATCCCTTCCCACCCCCTTTCCCCAGTAACCATAAGATTGTTTACTATGTCTGAGAATCATCTGTTTCTGTTTTGTAGATGAGTTCATAGTGTCTTTTTTTTTTTTTTTTTTTTAGATTCGACATATGAGTGATATATGGTATTTTTCTTTCCCTTTCTGGCTTCACTTTAGAATGACAATCTCTAAGTCCATCTATGTTGCTGCAAATGGCATTTTTTTTCATTTTTAACAATTTATTTGAATAAAAATCAATTTAAGTTGGGCAGCATCCAATCTAGCAGATAGAAAGGGGAGCTGTACAAAACGAATGTTTTACAGGCAGAGGCGAGTGGGAACAAGGAAGTTATACTGTCCAGAAAAAGCGGGTTGGTTATTACAGTTACTTTCCTTTAGGGGATGGTAGCGGCGTCTCAGGCAGATTACTTAACTAGTGCTGATCGGGTGATTCCTGGTTGACTGACTCTCCTGTCTCTGGGAGAGTCGAAACCGTAGTCAAGTTTAGGTCTTGGTTTGGCTACGTGCTGCTTAGTATAAGCGACTCCATTTTGGGCTTGTCTTGTTTTTAACAGATTCGGTGA
Source organism: Camelus bactrianus (assembly GCF_048773025.1). Classification (NCBI taxonomy): domain Eukaryota; kingdom Metazoa; phylum Chordata; class Mammalia; order Artiodactyla; family Camelidae; genus Camelus; species Camelus bactrianus. The sequence continues at coordinate 39,150,398 of NC_133542.1, read as the reverse complement.
GCACTCCTTACAACTGTGACCATGAGGAATTAGGTTGATGAATAGAGCTGGTGTGGGTGCTTTTCCTTTGTAGCTATAGACGTGTTTTCCCAAAAGCCCGTTCCTTTTAATGGAAGAACCAACAGGGTCTTTGTTGAGAGCAGGCCTAGTTGCGGGAGGGAACTCAGAGAAAGCCAGGCTGTGGATCCCCACAACTGCCAAAATAGAGGTGCTTCTAATCTCCAGGGAGAACACTTTACTTGCATTTATTCCTGAGTCAAGCTGCTTTCTATCCTTTGTTACTGTTTTTTCCCCCAGCATCTGATATAAAGTCCAGAGTTTCCTCAAGCTTTGTTCTTTTATCTGGGTCTTGATAACTCACACTGGTTTGGTACCTAGACAAACTGCTTTCTTTTGAGAGTGGTTCCCAAGTTTTATTCAAGAAGTTAAAGCTTCTCTCTACTCTGCAGAAGCTGGGGATGGGGAGAGGCAGCATCCGCAGGGCCAGCTGTCCTGAATCAAGGTTGTTAGTAATGACCCTGGCTGGGCTCCAGAGGAATACAGAGAGGCAGCCTCTGCAGGGCCAGCTGCAACGAATAAGGGTTGTTAACCTATCCGGGGCCCTAGGTCCACACCTGCTCCTTGTATCCGTGGCTTCTCTGCTTCAGTTTGTTCCAAGCTCTCCTGGGAAGAGCCACGCTTTCCTCTGCTCTCTTGGGTCAGCGTTTCCCCTGGTTTTTATTCTTTCCATTGGTCTGTTTTTCAGTATTCTGGACTGTAGTTATTTCCATTTCATGTTTTCCAACTTTGTTATGATTTTCTGCTTCCCTTTATATTTTCTTTGTGCTCTTTCTTCGAGACCTTGAGAAATACGGAAGGTAAGCAGATATCCCTTGTCTTCTTTGGATCATAGTATTTATATGGTACCTTCTTTACGGGAAAAAAACACAACTAAAACAAGAGAAAAATCTCCTTAGTCATGCTGACACTGTTTTGTGAAGTGCTGATACCGTATTTTGGAATTTAGAGACATAAAAATGCTTAACTACTGGAACCTTGTGAAATAAGCATCATTATCTCAACTTTAGAGTTGAGGAAGCTATAACTTAAGAGTTTAGTTACTTGGCCTCAACCAGTACATGCAAGAGCTGGGAGTGGGCCCAAGTTTCAAGACTCCAAAGGCAAATATGTATAATGTAGCAAAAGCGTTACAATATATTGGATGAATTTAAAATACCTTTTTAAATGCACTAAAAATCCAAGCGGTTGTGACTAAAATATGCATTTGTTTTCCATCCAGAATTTTGTTTTTTACGTAGTTGTGTCAGAAGTTCAGAAACAGCAGACGTAAAACCACTGAATCACTGAGAGTAATTAGTAAATACTGTGCACACACAGAAAGTTGGTGAAACTGGAACACTTAAGCCAAACACCAAGTGAGCCTTAGGGATGTTAGAAAGCAGCTTATGTAGTGAGGAGGCAATGACGATGTATTCTTCACAGTGATTGGTTATATTAGTGTTTTCTTGATGGTAAAGAATTGGTTAGCTTATATCAACTTGGTGGAACAATTTAAGTTTTCCTTACGATTTTTCAGAGGTATTAACAAGAAGTGACCCAGCTCAAGTCTCGCTTTTCTTGCAAAATAGCTAAATTAAGTTCTGCTTGTGTGACTAAAGTGGTTTTGTCTGCTCTAGAAGTTTTCAGCTCTGGCCTCCGTTTGTGTTTTTTAACCATCATAATGATTATAGTGGATTCCTATTGGAAAAAAATTAGATTTATTTTCACCAAAAAAATCAATATTAAAAATATTGCTGTTACAAACATCCTCATGCATTTGCTTTCAGTATGTCCGGAGGACAAGTTCGCCAGAATGGAAATTTCAGAAATTAAAAGGTCTAAACATTCCTGTTTCCTATTACAAACTGAGAAATCAGGTTTCCAAAATTTTGTCTGAATTAGCCTCAGTCTCATAGCCAACACTGTTTCTCTGTAGCCTTGTCATTATTTTCCTTTACGAACACTTCTTAATGAGCTGATTTTTGCTATCAGTCCATCATTACCTTCCTTTACAAACATTTTTTTTTTTGAGGTATAGTCAGTTTACAGTGTTGTCTTTCTGGTGTACAGCACAATTCTTCAGTCATATATGAATATTCATTTATTCATTTTCATATTGTTTTTAACTGTTAAGCTACTACAAGATATTGAATATACTTCCCTGTGCTATACAGTATAAACTTGTTTACCTATTTTATACCAGTATCTGTAAATCTCAAACTCCAGTTTATCCCTTCCCACCTCCCTCCCCCCTGGCAACCACAAGTCTGTATTCTATGTCTGTGAGTCTGTTTCTGTTTTATATATACGTTCATTTGTCTTCTTTTTTTTTTTGATTCCACATATGAGTGGTATGATATGGTATTTTTCTGTCTCTTTCTGGCTTACTTCACTTAGAATGATATTCTCCAGGGCCATCCATGTTGTTGCAAATGGCATTATTTTGTCATTTTTATGGCTGAGTAGTATTCCTTTATATAAATGTACCACCAATTCTTAATCCAGTCATCTGTTGATGGACATTTGGATTGTTTCCATGTCTTGGCTATTGTAAATAGTCTTGCTATGAACATTGGGGTGCACGTATCTTTTTGAATTAGAGTTCCCTCCAGATATATACCCAGAAGTGGGATTGCTGGATCATATGGTAAGTCTATTTTTTCTTTTTTGAGGAATCTCCATACTGTTTTCCATAATAGCTGCACCAAACTACATTCCCACCAGCATTGTAGGGGGGTTCCCTTTTCTCCACACCCTCTCCAGCATTTATCATTCATGGACTTTTAAATAATGGCCATTCTGACTGGTGTGAGGTGATACCTTACTGTAGTTTTGATTTGTATTTCTCTGATAATTAGCAATATTGAGCATTTTTTCATGTGCCTATTGGCCATCTGTATGTCTTCATTGGAGAATTGCTTGTTTAGGTCTTCTGCCCAATTTTGGATTGGGTTGTTTGTTTTTTTCTTATTAAGTTGTATGAGCTGTTTATATATTCTGGAAATTAAGCCTTTGTCAGTCACATCACTTGCAAATATTTTCTCCCATTCCGTAGGTTGTCATTTTGTTTTGTTTATGGTTTCCTTTGCTGTGCAAAAGCATATAAGTTTAATTAGGTCCCATTTGTTAATTTTTGCTTTTATTTCTATTGCCTGGGTAGACTGTCTTAGGAGAACATTGCTAAGATTTATGTCAGAGAATGTTTTGCCTATGTTTTCTTCTAGGAGGTTTATCATGTTTTGTCTTATATTTAAGTCTTTAAGCCATTTTGAGTTTATTTTTGTGTGTGGTGTGAGGGAGTGTTCCAACATCATTGCTTTACATGCTGCTGTCCAGTTTTCCCAACACCATTTGGTGAAGAGACTATCTTTTCTCATTGTATATTCTTGCCTCCTTTGTCAAAGATTAATTGACCATAGGTGTGTGGGTTCATTTCTGGGCTCTCTATTCTGTTCCATGGGTCCATATGTCTGTTTTTATGCCAGTACTGTGCTGTTTTGATTACTGTAGCTCTGTAGTATTGTCTGAAGTCTGGGGTGGGTTATTCCTCCAGCTTTGTTCTTTTTCTTCAATATTGCTTTGGCAATACTGGGTCTTTTGTTGATTCCATATAAATTTTAGGATTGTTTGTTCTAGTTCTGTGAAAAATGTCCTGGGTAATTTGATAGGGATTGCATTAAATCTGTAGATTGCCTTGGGCAGTATGGCCATTTTAAGAATATTGATTCTTCCAATCCAATAGCATGGGATATTTTTCCATTTCATTAAGTCATCTTTAATATCTTGAATCAATGTTTTGTAGTTTTCCATGTATAAGTCTTTCACCTCCTTAATCAGATTGATTCGTAAGTATTTTATCGTTTGGATGTGATTTTAAAAGGAATTTTCTTTACTTTTCCTGCTAATTCATTGTTCGTGCAAAGAAATGCAACTGACTTTTGTATGTTCATCTTGTATCCTGCTACCTTGCTGAATTCTTGTTATCAGCTCTAGTAGTTTTTGTGTGGAGCTTTCAGGGTTTTCTATATATAGTAACATAATATCCATATATAGTGACAATTTTACCCCTTCTCTTCTGATTTGGATCCCTTTTATTTCACTTTCTTGCCTGATTGCTGTGGCTAGGACTTCCAAGACTATGTTGAATAGAACTGGTGAGAGTGGGCATCCATGTCTTGTTCCATGATTCTAGCGGGAAGGCTTTCAGCTTTTCACCATTCAGTATTATGTTGGTTGTGGGTTTGTCATAAATAGCTTTTATTATGTTGAGATATGTTCCCTCTGTTTTTATCATAAATGGGTGTTGAACATACTAACTAATCTTAATCTTTGGTTTTGTTAAATAATTAACAAAGAATTACAAAGGAACCAGTAGGATAAAGTTCCCAACCAGCCATTACTAGAACGAGCACTAGGTTGACACTTAGATAGCCTGGGTTGGTTTTCCTGAATTACTGTTTGTGATCTCAGGCAAGGTGCTCTGAGTTTGTTTCCTCATCTGTAAGAGAGGATTGATACCATCTATTTCAATGGGTTTTTACAAGGTAATGTGTGCTATGTGTGAAGTATTATACAGGCATACCTCATTTTATTGTGCTTCACAGATAATGCCCTTTTTTTTAAGAAGTTTGTGGCAACTCTGCATTGAGCAAGTCTATTGGCACCATTTTTTTCCAACAGCATTTGCTCACTTCATATCTCTGTGTCACATTTTGGTAATTCTTGGCAGTGTTTCAGATTTTTTCATTATTACTGTATTTGTTGTGGTGATCTGTGATCAGTGATCTTTGATGTTACCACTGCAAAAAGATTACGACTTGCTAAAGGTTAAAGGTGATGGTTAGCATTTTTAGCAATAAGGTATTTTTAAATTAATGTATTTTTGAAGGTATAATGCTATTACATACTTAATAGACTACAGTTTAGTGTAAATATAACTTTTATATGCACTGGGAAACCAAAAAAAAAAAAACTTTGACTCGCTTTATTGCTATAGTCACTTTATGGTGGTGGTCTGGAACTGAGCCTGCAACATCTCTGAGGTTTGCCTGTATGTGAATATGTGAAAGCACATGGTGGACAATTAAATGTGAATTCAATCTTTGTTGACTGCTGTATAATGATAGAAAAAGATGAAGGTTGGTAATAGGACATTACTTTTATAACAGGACATTATTTGAATAATGTTATGGTGACCCTTTTTTAAAAGTTTCAGTGCAATCCTGGGGATAAAGTAAAAGATGACAAGTATTAGGTATAGATTCCAAAAATTTGGTGGGAATTGTAAAGAAATATTATATATAGTAAGTAATGGGAGAAAGGAAACATGCAAAATTTAATGGAGAATTACCCTCACTTTTACAAACATGTCAGTTCATGCCTCTTATATGTGTCTGATTATTTCTCTTCAGTAGCTATTTGGAAATGGAATCATTCAGTGTGTATGTGCTCTTTCAGTCAAGTTGCCTTTCAAAAAGACCACCAACTTATACTCCATCTGCAGTGAGAATAACGTTGCCTCCATTCCTGGCCAGTACTGGATATTGCTAAGCTTTTCATATTTTGTCAGTATGATAGGAAAAAGTAGTATCTAATTTTTGTATTTTTTTTCTTTAACTCTATTAGGGAAGCTGACCAATTTGCCTAAGTTTAAGGGCCAAAGAGAAGTGTCTTTAATCTGCCAGTATATAGGCTTTCACCTGGCAGACCAGACTCAAAAGTTAGTAAAAACTTTAGTAGCAAGGTTCATCAAGAGGTGGACTGGCCAGAGTCACGAGGACTGCTTTGAGTTCTGGCCTCTGAAAGGAGTGACCATACCTGCTCTTGGTTTTACATGACTGGCAATGAGGCTAACCAGCGGCAGCAGCCAGCCCACTGGACCCCAGTAGGTTTCAGCGTAGCGCATCAGTGATCTTAGTGAATCAAGAACCGCACTGAGCCAGCAGCTTTGCTTGAGGTGGTCAAGGGGGCATAAAGCTTACTCCCAAAGGAATAGCTGCCACTTTTTCATAGCACCCAAAAGCTGCTAGGGCTGGCCATGGCCATCTAGTCTTTGAAGCTGTGGTTTCTCTTTCTCCTGCTATACTGTTTCTTTTGGACCACCCAGGAGGGGACAGTCCATGCAAGTAGTCCATGAATGTGACATTTGTGAATTTTGCCTGGTCATAGCAGATGCTCAAAATAATTATTCAAAGAGTAAATTAATGAGTGAACATAAGACTGTGAAGGGGCACAGTTATACTTTGGTTATGAGTACCTGGCTGGCTGACTGATGGCTCATAGGGAAAACCAGAGGATGGAGTAGGAGATGCTTGTGAGACATCCAGGTGAAAATGATGAAAAACCATTCATTCAACAAATCTCTACAGACCACCTAATATATGCCAGGCACTGTTCTAGGTGCTTAAGTATATCGGTGAAAAAAATAACCCTACCCTCAAGGAGCTTACTTTCTCTAGAGAGGAAGACAATAAGAATAATAAGTAAGTGAATTATAAATTGGTTGGAAGGTGTTAAGTGCTACGGGGTAACAAACAGGCAAGGGGACTCTCGAGAGACATGGGCAGTGACAGTGAGTTGTGATTTTAATTATGGTAGTCAGGGCTGTACTCACTGAAAAGCTGACAAGGGTCTGTTAACATTCAAATTAGTATGAAATTCAAAACAGTATTCAATTAATCCAAAAGAAATCAGGAAAGGAGATACAGAGCCAAAAACGAAAGGGAACAAACAGAAAATAAACAGTAAAACAGACTTAAATCTAGCTATAGCAATAGTTTATATCAAATGTTAAAGCACTAAGCATTTGAATTAAAATACAGAACTTGCCAGAATGCCAGAAAAGCAAGATCCAACTATATACGTTGTCTGCAAGAGAAACAGTACACCAGAAACTAACACAACATTGTAAATCAACTACATTACAATAATAAAGAGACATTAAATATTAAGATAAGCTAAAAGCAAACAGATGAAAACAAAGATATACTATGCAAATAGTAACCATAGAAGGGCTGGAACAACTATACTAGTTTTAAATTAAGACAACTTCAAAACAGAGTCTTACCAGAGATAAAGAGGGATATTTCATAAGGACAAAGGGTTAATACATTATATAGACTTGACAAACATAATATGTGTACCTAATAACAGATTCAGAATACGTAGAACTAAAGGGAGAAACAAAAAATCATCATCATACTTGCAGATTTTTAAACCTCTTTCTAGGCAATTAATAGAACAATTAGGCCAAAAAAAAAAAAAACAAAAAAACAACCCGGTAAAGACATATAAGATCTAAATATCACCATCAACCATCCTTACCTAAGTCATATTTACCTAACTGACAACACTGTGCCCAATACAAGCAGGGCTTTCAAGAGCCCATGATACATGCACCATGAGAATTCATATGCTGGGTCATAAAATAAATCAATAAATTTAAAAGGATTAAAATTATATAGATTATGAATTAAATGAGAATAAAGTTAAACTAGAAATCAATAAGGAAAGGACAGCTAGGAAAACCTCAGATATTTGAAAAATCAACAGATTTAAATAATCCATAGGTCCAAAAAGAAATCAGGGAAATTAGAAAGTATTTTAAACTGAAAGGTAATGAAAATACAACATATTAAAATTGTGCAATGGAGCTAAAGAAGTACTACAGGGAAATTTATAGCTTTAAATGTTTATATTAAAAAGAAGAAGGGCTAAAATCAATGACATTAAAGGTTAAATCAAAAGAACCTAGGGGAGAAGAACAAAGTAAACCCCAATTAAGTAGAAATCAATGAAACAGGAAATAGAGAAACTGAGAAAATATTAGGCCAAAAAATTTGACAGCTTGAATGAAATGGACAAATTCCTTAAAGCAATGAATCTTGTACTGTTTACCACTTGGGGTAAACTAATTTCAAGTTCTAGCCGGAGTTTTTTAAAGATAGCTCAGGAATAGTAACAATAGTTCAGAAAATGTTGGAGGAAAAAAAAAAGTGTGGGAAGGAAACTATTTACAGAAACTATAAAGTGCCTAGGAATAAACCTAAGAAAAGATATATAAATTCCTTATCTTGAGAATTATAAAACTTTTTTTGAGAGACCTTTAAAAGGACCTAAATAATTTGAGAGCTATATAATATTATTGAATAGAAAGAGGGTTCCATATTGTAAAAATGACAGTTTTCCCCAAATTGATCTATAATTTCAGTGCAATTATAATCACAGTTCCAGAAGGATACCATAGCACTATGAGATGATTCTATATGGAAGAGCAAAGGGCCATGTAGAGCCAAGACATTCCTGAAGAACAGGATGTGGGGGATTGCTCTACAGATACCAAAGACTTACTGCAAAACCAGTCATTAAGACACAGTTAAATTGGCCCAAGATAGCAAACAGACCAATCGAACTGAATAGAGAGTGCCCCTAAATTTGTATTTACAAAAACTTGACTTATGACAAAGCAGATACTGCACAACAGTGAGAAAAGGACAACTATTCAGTATACAGTGTTGAGAAAACTAGTTTCTGTATGAGGAAAGAAAATGAACTTAAGTCTTTTCACACCACAAATACACACAAATCAATTTCACATAAATGAAAGTTTTAAATGTGGAAGAAAAACATAACACTAAGAAATGTCTCAAACAGGAAAGGATTTCTTAAAGAAGATGTAGTATGTGCAAACCAGAAAAGGTTGATAAAGTTGACTATATTAAAGATATCGTTGCAAAAATAACACACAAATTGGGAGAAAATATTTATATTTACAACACCTTAAACCCACAACAAAATTCCTTTCCAGAATATAAAAGAAACTTTTACAAACCAGTTAGAAAAAAAACAACCAATGCAGTTTTTAGAAAGGGCAAAGGGCAATTCTTTCACAAAAAGCTGGAGATCTAAGTTGGGCCAAGCTGAAACTGGGATCAGGCAGGGTGGTCTTGAGGTAGAGGTGATGGTAAAAGGGCCCATGCCTCAAGACCAAAAAACAAAAAACAAAAACAAAGCATAAACTGTAAACAATTAAAGAAAAGACTGATAATTTAGAGCACATTTAAGTTTTGAATTTGTAGAGCCAGGGTTACTGCTCCCAGAATGGTCCATAAACTATACAAAAAGATGTCCAAGTTCACTGGGGAAATACAAACCAAGGCCACAGGGAGATACCATCTCACACTGTTGAGGTAAGACCATACTAAGTTTACTGGTGAGGACGTGACAAAAGGCATCTCATCCTCTACTAAAAGGATAATCTTTGGCATTAACCTAGTCTAGGTGAAGTAAAATATACTCTACAACTCAGTAATTCCATTCTATATAAATATTCTCACACATGAAATACTTATTTAGAAAGACTAAAATTAAAGTTTGACCAAACCAAGTGTTGGAGTTGCAGCTCTCATACACTGTTGGTGGGAATGTATAATGGTACAACCACTGAAAACCAGTTTGGCAGTTTGTTAAAGAGAAGTTAAATACACCTACCATGTGATCCAGCCTTTCAACTCCTAGATATTTACCCAAGCGAAAAAGAAGCCTACGTCCATACAAAGCGTTACACACAAATGTCCTCAGCAGCTTTATCTGCAATAGCCCTGAACTGGAAGCAACCTACATGTCCATCAATAGGTGAATGGATAAAAAAAAAAAACTCTGACATATCTATACAACAGAATACTACCGGGTAATAAAAAGGAATGAATATGTAATAACTTGGATGAATTTCAAAATAACTGTGTTGAGGGAAAAAAGCCAAACAAAAGAGTATATATACTATGATTCCATTTATTTAAAAAAAGAAAAAACTCTAGAAAATGCAAATAAATCTATAGTGACCGAAAGTAAAGCAGTGGTCACACTGCCGAGGGAGGAGGGAGGGATTACAAAAGGGCAAGAGAAAACTTTTGGGCGTGAAGGATATGTGCATTATCTTAATTGCAGTTACAGTTTCACAGGTGTATACATACATCAAAACTCAGCAAATTAAATACTTTAAATATATGCAGTTTATCTTATGTCAATTTGGCCTCAATAAAGCTGTCTATATACCAACAAAACTAAAAATGCTATTTAGAAATACATATACAGATGGGGAAATTACAAAGAAAAGCAGAAGCATTGTTAATTCAAAATTCAAATCAAAACAGTAATTACCCGGAGTGGAAAGGAGGGAGGCACCAGTGGGCGAGGCATGTAGGTACCTTGTCATATTCTCGTACTAGTAATACTCTATATCTGAAACTGGGTGCTTGGGTATCTCACTATCTTTCTTTTAACTACATATATGTTTTATACAACTTTTTGTACATATGGTACATTTTACAATTTAGAAAAAAAAGTATGTGGAAAGGACTGCAAGGGAATGAGCTTCTATTTGCTAAACTGTACTTTTTCATCTTAGGAAGGATACACTCAAAACCTTTAGATAAAATTAAGCTCTTTCATATCTAATCTGTGTCACTAATTTGAAAAAGGCAAACTCTTCATCTATTTGAGATAGATGGGTTATCAATTTTAAACAAGAAGGAATCAGAAAGGGAAATTAGGAAAATAATCCCATTTACAACTGCATCAAAAAGAATAAAAAGAACAAAATACCCAGGAATAAGTCTAACTAAGGAGGTAAAAGACCAGTAGGAAAACTATAAGACACTGATGAGAGAAATAATTGAAGACAACACAAACAGATGGAAAGATGTACCGTGTTCCTGGGCTGGAAGAATTAATTTAATATGACCATACTACCCAAGGTAATCTATAGATTTAATCCAATCTCTATCAAAATACAAATGGCATTTTTCACAGAACTAAAACAAATAATTCTAAAATTTATATAAAAATACAGAAGATCCCAAATAGCCAAAACAGAACTGGAAGTCTCACGTTCCCTGACTTCACGCTATTCTACAAAGCTACAGTAATCAAAACAGTTTTACAAAACAGAAACAGACTCACACACATAGAAAACAAACTTATGGTTACCAGTGGGGGAAGGGGGTGGGAAGGGATAGAGAGTTTGAGATTTGCAGATACTAACATACATACATATATATACACATATACACATACATATACACATATATATATATAAAATAACAAGTTTATACTGTATAGCACAGGGAACTATATTCAATATCTTGTAGTAACTTACAGTGAAAAAGAATATGAAAACGAATATATGTATGTTTCTATATGACCGAAGCATTGTGTGCTGTACACCAAAAACTGACACAAAACTGCAAACTGACTATACTTCAATTAAAAAAAAAAAAATTTGGCATTGGCATAAAAACAGACACATACATCAATGGAACAGAATGGAGAGTCCAGAAATGAACCCACACTTAATATAGTCAATTACTCTATGACAAAGGAAGCAAGACTACATAACAAAGAAAAAACAGCCTCTTCAATAAATGGTGCTGGGAAAACTGGGTAGCTACATGCAAAAGAATCAAACTGGACTACTTTCTTACACCATATACAAAAATAAACTCAAAACGGATTAAAGACTTAAATGTAAGACCTGAAACCATAAAACTTCTAGAAGAAAACAGAGGCAGTAAGCTCTTTGACATCAGTCTTAGTATTTTTTTTGGCTATGTCTCCTCAGGCAAGCACAACAAAAGCAAAAATAAACAAATGGGGCCTAATCAAACTTAAAAGCTTCGCACAATGAAGAAAACCATCAACAAAATGAAAAGGCAGCCTACTGAACGGGAGATGTTTGCAAACAATATATCTGGCAAGGGGTTAATATCCAAAATATACAAAGAATTCATACAATTCAGCATCAAAAAACCAACAACCCAATTAAAAAATGGGCTAAGGACCTAAATGACTCTTTCTCAAAGGAGACATACAGTTAGCAAACAAGCACATGAAAAGATGCTTAACATCACTAATCATCAGGGAAATGCAAATCAAAACCATAATGAGGTATTATCAGAAAGACAACAAATAAATAACAAGAGTTGGCAAGCACGTGGAGAAAAGGGAACCTTCATGTACTACCGGTGGGAATGTAAACTGATGCAGCCACTATGAAAAACAGTATGGATGTTCCTCAAAAAGTTAAAAATAGAACTGCCATATGATCCCTCAGTTCCACTCCTGGATATATATTCAAATAAAACAAACACTAATTTGAAAAGATATATGCATCCCTATGTTCACTGCACCATTATTTACACAGCCAAGATAGGAAGCAACCTAAGTACCCACAGATAGATAAATGGATAAAGATGTGTATATACAATGGAATATTATTCAGCCATGAAAAAGAATGGGGATTTTGCCATTTGCAGCAATACAGATAGATCTAGACGGTATTATGGTAAGTGAAACAAGTCAGAGAAAGACAAATACTGTAAGATTTCACTTATATGTTGAATCTAAAAATCAAAACAAATGAGACAACAAAAGAGAAACTGTCATAAATACAGAGAACAAGTAAGTGGTTGCCAGAAGGGAGAGGGATAGGGAGATGAAAGGAAAGACAAAACAAAAGAGGAAATGGAAAGATCAAACAAAAAAAGCTATATTTACTACCCTACTTATTACATTTCTGTACTTACTAGTAAGTAGGTGGTTGTCCTAGCTTCTCACAACAGCCTTGAGGTGTAGGGGCATGGCGTAATTAATATATAGGTAGTACCAACCAATTAGAGCACAATGATCTTCCTTGCACACTTCTCTAGATCATAGTAGCATCTCTCTTCAAAGCACTTATAATTTTTTTCCTCATCTTTTTACTTGGTTACTATCTTTATCAACTATTTAAATATAAGATATAGTAGTAAATATACGGTTCTCTCTCCTCACTCACTTTGCTTGCTAAAAGGAGTATCTTGGAATCTCACTGTTGATCATCATGCAAAGCAAGCAGGCTGAAATCTGTGCTTCCCACATAATTTGAGAACCAAATAATTTTCGTTTTCACTTAGAAAAGAGCTGTACTCCAGGCTTGGCTCTTCGATGAGCTATTTTGGATGAGCTGCACATGTCTGCAACTTTATCAATTAATTTTTAATAAAAGCTCGAGGAATGTGGTGGCTACTTCAGTTCACAGCAGCCAGTGCAAAACACGCTATTTTTTATTTATTTGTTTTTGTTTTTTGCTTTTGCTTTGTTTTTACGTGTTGCTTGTTGGCTTTAGCTACTTCACTCAGCCCTGACCCCCGCTCAGCAACTTGTCTCGAATAATCCCTTAGCAAAGAGCTACAGCCTCTTAATACTGATTTATTAAGTTTGTGTAACTTTCTGTTTTAGCCTCCTGGGGACGTCCAGGTGGCCACTGACTCGAGGAAAGGAATACTAACATACACAGTTTAAGCTCCGGCTTTGCGCACGCTTCTCTCCCCGCCCCTGAGGGAAGGTCACGCCCTCCCAGGGCAACTCGACTGGGCCTTTAATAAGCCCGCCTCGGCCTTCCCGCCTCGCGCACTTCCGGCCGCAGGGGCGCTCGGGAGCGCGCCCCGCGAGCCTCCACCAACCAGCGGCTCCGCCTGGCCGGCGCGGGTGCGCGCGCGCACATTTGTGCGCAGGTTCGAATCTCCGCCGCTTCGCGGTTGCTCCCCAACGTCCGGTCGCACCTCAGCGGCGGAGAAGCAACGCGCGCGGGCAGGGCCGGACCGGCCGCCCCGCCCTCTGCACCTTCTTGCCACCGCCTAGTCGGGACTCGGTCCTCGCCCTCCCTCGCGCGCTGCGCGCTCCTCCCTCGCCCTACGCCCCCGCAGCTATCGGCGCTCGGCCTCCGACGCTGGGCGGGCTCCGCCCGAGCCTTCGGGGCCCATGGCCAAGCGGCGTGCGGCCGAGCCGCTGACGTTCCACGTGCCTTGGAAGCGGCTCCTGCTCTGCGACTTTCCTGAGGAGCCGCCGCCGCCGCCGCTCTGGATCCCGCCGCCGGGGGCCTCGCATCCCGGGCAGCCCCTCGGCGTCCCGGAGCTGCCTCGAAAGCGTAAAATCGACGCGGGGGCTATGACTGAGCCTTCGGTCTCGCCCAACAAGCGCCGCGACGGCGGGGACACCGGCGCTCCGGGCGGCGCGGAGCGTGAGGGCCGCGGCCTAGAGACCGGCGAGCCGCCGCTGCTGCAGCCGCCCGTGAGGCCCCGCGGGCCAGGGGAGGAGCCCCGGGGTGTCCGGCCCCCGAGGGGCGGTGGCGACGACGGGGCGGGGCGCACAGAGCCCCCACGGGGAGACTGGGGGGCCGCACCGCGCCAGGTAGGGGCTGCCGGTAGGCTGGGCGCTCCGGGGACGGGGGCGGAGTGAGGGCAGAAGGGGTCACCCTTTTCTAGGCATTTTGCGCACCGGGAAGGAACCAATCGTTCCCCTCTAGACGTGTTCGTCAAGATGCCCCCAAGATGAAAAACGGGTTCCCCGCCGCGGGACTTAAACAGCGACCCTTAGGCGACACACTAAGGGCTCCACAGCCCACCCTTAGCAGCATTTTGGGAGAGTCGGACAGGCTGAGAGCTCTAAGCTAAACTAGGGGGAAACTGACCGTCGGGTGAGGTAGACGCGGCCTTGCTCCTTGAGCACCTGTGAAGTGTAAGCGGGAAGCAGGAGCGTGGGGCACGATGCTGTAGAGCTTAGAGAAGACGCTGGCCTTGAACCGCGATAAGTTCAGCCCAACAACAGAAGTCAGCGAAAGGTGTATCGTGCCTTCCTTGGTTTAACGATGATTCTTTTTCTGTAATTCGTGGTGAATTTCTTTCTAAAGAGGGTGACCAATTTGGTGGCCATCACTTGGACGTCCTTTAGGCATGGTACCACTCTTTAGCAGAGAGGAAAGGCCTTCTCGTTTTGGGAAAAGGCTTTAACTCAGTGTTGAATCTGATCCTGTGAAAAAGAGTCGTTGAAAATTAATTTGGTTCTCAGGGTAAAGCATGTATGGGTAGGCTCTTTGGAGAGTTCTCGTTCCTTGGGAAATGAGCCTGCCCCATCTCTGCGCATAAGATCTGTGCTGTTCAGTGTGGTTTGTGACACAGCTGAACACCTGAAATGTGACTGACTAGTCCCAAATTGAGATGTGCAAGTGTGAAATACACACAGATTTCGAAGATCTCAAAAATTTTTATATTGATCACACGTTGAAATAATTTGAAGATAGGATTGAATAAAATGTATTAACATTTATTTCACCTTTTACTTTTTTTAATATGACATTAGAAAATTTTAAATTACGTTTGTGAGTGGCATTATATACTTATTGGACAGCTTTGGTCTAGTCAGGAATTCTAGCTGTGTTTTGGCAGTTCTGGGTTGACTTAACAGGAGCTTTGGGGTTAGAAGAACCAAACGTAGGACTCGGAATTCACAAAATTCTCTTCAGCCACTACCTCGTAGCATCCACCCCGTATTTTTCCGTTGTCTTAAGTATCTTATGCAGAATTTATCAAGTACCTTGCCAATAAAATAATGGGAATTTTATCTTTTTAGTTGGGAAAGATCTTTTTCTGTAATTCTGAGAAATTATCCTTTAGATATAATTATTATGATGAGCATTTCTGGATGAAATTATAAATTGTAGCTATTTCCACCCCCGGTTTTCTTGGAATTTAGAAAACATGAGCCTTATTTAGACTTTTTTTTTCAGACTACTTTTAGATGTTCAAATCAGGTTACTTAAGAGTGAATGATAGCACTTGTGTTTTGAAAATAAAGTAATTAGAATTTCCAATTAAATCATGCGCCAATGTGTAAAACCTGAAAAAAAAAACCAGGATGATAGTCATCCAGACCTGTTCCATATGGAGATAAGGACTGTGTAGTTTGAAGACCTATTTTTGGTACCCCACGCATACCTAGGATTGTGTTTCCTGCCAGAATGTATTGACTGCAGTGTGCCACAAATTGTTGAGGGAAATGGAAATGATAGGTAGGCAAAGAGAATTTTTCTAGTGAACTGACACACAGATCTGCTTAGAATCTCCTAGACACACCTATATCTTACTCCACAGAGTTGATTACGTCTGTCAGTTCTCTGCTTCCTGTAGTCACTACAAGCCCACAGCAGGGAACAAGCTTGGCTGTAGGGGTTCCTTCTTCACCAGGACTAGTCCCCTGTTTTCTTTTCTTTTGGCAGAAGCCCAGGAACTGTCATGTTCCTTTCTTTTATTCTGTTCTTGAACTTCTGTGCGAACTTAAATTTTCTCCAGAGTCCCTCTTTCTTTCCTGCCACCAAAGATGCAGGGGTTTTGTTTGAAGGGTTTTACAGTCAAGAGAAGATAGGATATAGCAAAAACATGGAGAAGTTAACCTTTTTCCATTCATGGAGCAAATGTCTCCCTGGTTCCTGTTGCACTCAGAATAGAGCTTAAGTCCCTGCCCTTCCTTACCCTTGGGATCTCATTTAAGAAAAATTTCCTCAGAGATGTCTTTTCTGTATTGATGCAGTCTAGGCAGAATAGTGGTGCCTCCTTTCTGTCCTAGAACCTCAGAATATTTAATGAGTTTCAGATTTTTTTTTTTTAAACTGGAGAAGTAAAATAAAACCAGGTATTACTTCAAAAAGTATTCGTGTATTTTCTCATGTTAATGTCACTTACTCTGTCATTCATTACTCTGTCAGTGCTGACCCTTACTGTTAGATGCTTTTAATAGAAGGGAAACCAGAAATGTCTTCTTTTACTAAGAAGAAAGGGATATTGGTTCATAGGCTTCTTGGAATATAATACCTAGCTATATTGGGCAGTCATAGTGCTAAACCGTAATTTACACAAGTCTACTTTTTACTGATGAGAAAGCAGACCTAGATCAAGATCAGAGTTAGTAGGTGGTGGAGTTATCATATGAACCCAGGTCTGTCTGGTGGCAAAGTTTGTACTGTTAGCTACTAGTTACGCTGACATCATTAAGGGATCTTTTTGGGCCTGTGTTTATAAGTAAGTACTTTGAACAATAAGTTTTTTCCAAAAGGCAGAGAAATTGGTCCTTGTTCTTAACCCTATTTACTTATTAAAATGAAATTTTTCTTGACATTTCTACCCCAGTGTTAAGAAATTCTAAAGAAACTTTCAGTTCTCTAAGCCTTACTGTCTAAGGCGCTGAATGAAATTACTGAGATAAAGTCTTACAGATCTGTGCTTTCCATTAAAGTAACTAGCCACATGTGGCTATTGAGCATTGAAATGTGGCTAGTCTGAATAGTGCTGGAAGTATAAAATATCTGCCAGATTTTGAAAACTTAGTGTAATAATAAAAGGAATGTAAAAATCTCATTAATTTTTTAATATTGACTGCATGTTGAAACAGTAATAATTTGACTATATTGGGTGAAGCAAAATTTTAAGATTGATTTCACCTGTTTTTACTTTTTAGAAAATTTTAAATTACAGATGTAGCTTCCATTGTATTTCTGTTGGATAATGCTGCTATAGCAAATGTGAATGTAAAGCATGAACACAACTTAGTGAACTAAATATAGATATATAGATATCCATCTGGGAATGGTGTTAACCTTCCAAATGGTCACCCTGAAAGCCTGTATATAATTTCAGTGCCACCTCCTTTGCAAAAAGTAGTTTTGGGATGCTTTTGAAATTTTGTGCCAATTTTTAACTTTATTGGAACATCAGCTTCATCACTTCATAGTTACTTTAAACAATTTTATAGCCTTTCAGAGTAAACTGTTGAATTTTTAAGGGGCCAGCACTCACTTGGAATTATAATTTTGGTATACTGATTTAAAAGTCATGTCTTGTAAAATAATGATCAGTTTAAGATTTTCTTGCTATTTACCATGTTTTTATTCTAATGCTTTTTAGAAAGTTGTCAAAATATTTTAGCCTATGTAAAGTCAATCCCTTAAAATACCAAACCTCAGGGAAAAGAACAAAAGTAAGTTTTACAGTGTGTGTATGTATTTTTTAAATAAATTGTTTTCCTCACTGAAAGGTAAAAAAAAATTTAAGACTGTCTTCAGGCATTACTTTTTGGTTGAAAAATACAAGAAAATCCTGGGAAGAGAAGCTCTTGGAGGAGATTCTTTTAAATTTAAACTACTAACAAGAAATATTTTCACAAATTCATGAATATGAAAATTCACAGATTTGACTGTGTCCATGAAGTACTTTGATTAGGCAGAATTAAAAGTATATTTTTTACTGAAGATGCAAAGTAAAAGACTGCAAAATCTTATGTGAGTTTGCTTTTAAGACAGAAAAAAATTTGTTTTGTGGAGAAACTTAACTTTTCTAGACCATTGATGTACTTTCATCTCTCTTTTCTTTTCATCAAAGCTAAATGACGAATTTTGGCAGTATAACACCTTCCAGTACTGGAGGAATCCTTTACCACCTATTGATCTGGCAGACATTGAAGATGTAAATGAAGACAACCTGACGGAAACAACACTTCAGGGCAAGAATGAAGTGGTTGAGATTGACATGGAATCCTGATAGAAGGGGCTGAAGAAATGGGTTTTTCTGAATTTGAGGAGACATCTCTTAAGTGAATTTATGTATTCTTGAGGAAAAAAGCTATTTTCCATACTTAATGTGATACCATTCTCAAACCTGAAAAATGAGGAAAAGTTGTTTTAAAGATAAATGCCTGCAGTCACTGCTGAACCTACCAATAGGGATTTGTCAAGGATATAGTACAGTTATAGGGGAAGTATCTTACGTGTTCTTGAAGAAAAATTTATGTTTAGGTTCTGAATTTGAAGATACCAGTCTTATAAAAAGGAATTATGACAGTTTTAGAAATAGATGGGAAATATTCAGATGTTCTTGTTGCACCAAAAAGTTAATTTGTGGTACATGAAGTGAATATTGTTTTATAATAACTTATTAATAAAAGGCTTTCTAATACATTTTATTGACTCTTCATAGTTGAACAAATAGCTGACTTAAACATCTGTGCAAACTTAAAATGTGGGAGATTCTTTCTGAAACCTGGTATTGTTTTAAAAGAGCTTTCTAAATGTAGTGAGAATTTCGATTTGGGTAGCATGTTTGCATAACTTCCAATATTTAATGTTTGTTAAACTTGACTTTAGGTAATCAAAAATAAAGAACATTGAGAAATCAGTAGGTGCTTCCCTCCCCCGTTTCCCAGGATAAGAGGAAAGAAGTTATCATATATTTTTTTAAATTTTTTGGTTTTGAATTGCTTTGAGGGCATGGTTTTTATTGCTTATTACTTTAGACTTGTTCTCAGTACTGACAGCACTTCAAAAATCTTTGCCTGGGCGCCACTCTTGAGAGGTTGACAGATGTTCTGAGGTGGGCTTTGGGTATAGCTATTTTTTTAAGCACTAATCTTCCTACCATTCCTCAAGTGTGCAGACAGGTTTGAGAACCACCAGATTAATGGCAGTTTTTCCTGTTTAAAGGAGATAACTAATTTGAGCTGAAGCAATGCCTCCTTAATTAGCTTTGTTTTTATTTTGCTCTGTTGATGGCTTTGTTAGAACTAAATTATTGTGTTGTTTATTACTATTTTCATTGTTAAAGAAATAAAGTAAGCAATTTGTGTTTGAGTTATATGAGTATCAGTAATTAAGTTAATTAACTCTTGTACTGCTTCCAGAATATTGGCTTTGTAATTGACTTAACTCATCCTTGCTTGTATATATTTTGTTGTTGTTTATGACATTAGATCCAAAACTTAGGAAGGATGATAAATGCCAATGAGAGAGAAGAAAAAAACAATGTTTTGTGTGTACTGTAGGATTTAAGTATGAGTTGACATTAATAATATTCTAGAACAGAAGACAAACTGTATAGTGTTAGAGTTAAGTCTTTGGAGTCAGGCATAGTTCAAAGTCTTGTCCTGCCACTTTCTACCTATGTAACATTAAGCAAGTTCTTTTTCATTTCCAAGCCCCAGATTCCTCACTTGTAAATTGAGAAACAATAAATAGTATCTACCTCAGACTATGTTTATTGTCAAGCAGTGTACTAGGTACTTTACTTGCATCAATTTGTTTAATTCTCGTAATCTAATAGGTACAAAATTTTAATTAGAATAAATGTGCTTTCTATATAGTTGCACTTCATTCCACTTTAAATTTCTACTAGAAGTTTAAAGGTAAGAGGTGGGATTGACGAAATAGCAATCAAAGCAGGCAGGTGGGAGGAAGCAGTTAAAATACTGTGGAAAAAATAAAAGGGTAAAATTTCTTCCCCCATTCTATTTGACCTGAGAGTAGGAATGTGTCCATTTTTGTTCAGTGCTCTTCTAAGTGCCCAGAACAGTGCCTGTAACATAGTAGACAGTCAATAAATATTGCATGAACAAGTGAATGGGTGTTCTTATCTGTTAATGGGAAGGTCTTGCCAGCAATATTAGGCCATTTTTGAAAATGCATGTACAAAAGTTTCATTGTAAAGATCAAGTAGTAAAACATTGGTAATGTGCTAAATTTACTATATTGTGTAATAATATAAGGACTAAGATGTCTTCCAAATGAACAATAGAAGGTGGTTATTTGACAGATTTCATAGGACACCACATTGCAGTGTCTGAGTGAGATTCAAAGAGTAGCTTGGACAACTCTGAAGCATCTGTCAAAAAAATACTAAAACCATAGGGTAGAGATTCAGGGGAAATATTTGCTGTTACTATGTTAAAAGATTTAATATTTTTATGTAGGGGTATATATTTTAATACAAAGTAAACATACATATGTGTGAAATATGTATTAATATAGACATGCAGAATGTGTTGTGTATACGTATATAGAGAGAGATTTGAAAAAATTTTGCCTCAAAAAATTTTGTTAATTTAGTAAGGCCCAGGTAACTTGGCATTGTGGGAAATTGAGACAAATTAAAAAGTAGGTTTTTCTTTTTTTTTTTTTTTTTTTTTACGTTGTATATCCGTCACCTAGATTCCCTAATGTAATATCTTACGTTACCACAGTATGGTTATGAAAATGAGGAAATTAACATGAACATAATTCTGTTGTGCTTTCATGAGGACATGGGAAGAGTGACTTCAGACAACTCTTTTAAAGAATATGTGCTTAAAAACCTAAAAAAAGAATTGAGATTTCACTGTTGTCTCATTAACATCCTTCTGGCTCGGGATTCAATCCAGGGTCACATGTTATATATTTAGTTGTCTCTCCTTACTCCCCTTTAATCTAAACAATTCCTCAATTTCTTTGCCTTTCATGACCACAGTACTTTTTGAAGAGTACTGGTTAGTTATTTCATAGGATGGCACTCTATTTCAATTTGATACTTCCCATAATTATGCATTTTTGATAAGAACTCCATAGGTGTGATGTAACCTCAGTGCATCATATCAGGAGGCACTTGATATGAATTTGTCTTGTTATTGGTGATTGTAACTTTGATTACTTGGTTAAGGTGGTGTCTGCCAGGTGTTTCTCTTGTAAAGTTACAATTTTCTCCTTTGTAATTAATAATTATCTTCTGGAAAGTTACTGTGAAAGTATATAAATTTCTCATTCTGACCACAATCTTTAGAACCCATTCATGATTCTTGCCTGAAATACTTACTTCTCTGGTATACGTCAAAAGGTAATTTTCTATTTCCATTATCCCTTGTGTATTTGTTAATTGGAATTTACTGTAAAGGTAAGAGCTTTCCTTTCACCCTCGTTTCTGTATTCAATTATTTATTTATATCAACATAGACTAATGAGTATATATTTTGTTCTATGAGTTACAATCTGTTACTATCATTCTGTTATTATCCCAGATTTAGCCATTGGGAGTTTCTTCAAGTTGACTCTCGTGCCCTCCCCTTTTTAAATGTATTTTATTATTTATTGTATGAATAATGGTTAATATTGGCAGTATACTTTAGCATTTACAAGGTCCATGAATGGAAATCAGCTGTGGTAACACTGTGTTACTAAACAGTTTGAGCCTTGGAATCCTCAGAAAATGAGGACACTAATCACCTCAGGAGCAGAGTTGGGGTGAAATGACATGGTGGCTGTTGGGGATCTATAGTGGGCAGTAAATACATAGGTCTCTTCCTTTATAGAACTTGAAATGTATATGTTTACTATCTTTATGATAGATAGTTAGCTATTAGTGATTTTTCAAGACCTTAAGTTGATTAATGCAAACACTAGGAAGATCACTTTTAAAGAATATCTATTGAATTATCTGGAGTCCACAGACCTAAACACTAATGTTATAGCACTTTATATTTCTTGATTGCTGTATCTTGCATGCTTATGATATGACCCTGTGATAGGCAGAGATGGGCTCTGAGATTCCCAGAGCCTGTTGTAATGTCCAGTTATTTGATCAAACACTAGGTGGTATTATGAATACATTTGCAGATATAATTAAAAGTTCAAACCAGTTGACCATTAAGATGGGGAGGTTATCTAGGTTGTCATGATGTAATCACACGAGCCCTTTATATATGTGTGGAGAGGTCAGAGACAGAGGAAGTCAGATAGATGCAATAGGAAGGGATTCAATATGAGAGTAATTTTCCTTCTGGCTTTGAAGATGGAGGGAGCCATGTGACAAGAACCTGAGAGCAACTGCCAGAGGCTGAGAGTTAGTCCTGATGGCCAACCAGAAAGGAAATATGACCTCAGTCCTACAACCTCAAGGATCTAAATTCAGCCAGCAACCTGAATGAACTTGGAAGTGGATTCTTCCCCAGAGCCTTCAGAAGGAATAGCCTGGCTGGCACCTTGATTTCAGCTTGATGATACTCTCTGAACAGGGAAACTTTCATGTCAAGCTGGACTTCTAATCTACAGAATTGTGAGTTAATAACGTGACACTTTTTTTTTCCCTAGGCTGTTTAGTTTGTGATAATTTATTACGCAGCAATAGAAAAGTAGTACACATCCCATCACTTTTTAGTACTTCCTTACCTTCTCACACAAGATATCTGGCATAGACGTTTCTCTTGTAATTTCTCTACCCTAGTCCTGAAATTACTTCTCTACAAAGCTCTGTTTCCTTTATTGGGGAATAATATTTAGAAAGGAAGATCTCAATCCAAGATCTGCTCGTTGGTATTGGGTATCATTGCTTCAGGTCTCTGAGCTGACAGAAATATAAAATATATGTTTGTATATACAACTATATGTATTTCTATATCTATGTATATTGTATCTATTTCTATATACTTATTTTTGAATGGATTTTTAAATATTTTAAAATATTTTAAAACACATGAATTCATGCTGATACAGGATTCATTCTAACTTCCCTTCTTTCCTTATTTGTAACTCCTTTCTCCAGCAGTGATAAAACTAGGCTTTATATCCACAGTATACTTATTTGCTCAATCCTCAAATATATATAACATAGTTGGTAAACTGCAAATCCATACTTCTGTAAAAAGCAAGCCTGCTAATCAGATTAAATATCTGCATACACTTTTTTTTGTTTGTTTAGTCTTTGGATATTCAATTAAAATACTGTTTTCCAAAGTTACCTAGGTTAGTTCTTTTTTCCCGTTTCTCCCTTCAAAGTGGTTATTTTATTTATTTGTACTGCAGTTGGATTCATTTGTTTCATTTTTACTTCCCATCTATGTTCTTTTAATTTTATAAGTTTGCAAAACATCCACATAGTTCTACAAGTCAGAACTATACAAAAATGTACAATCAGAAAAATCATTCCCTGTAAATCTTTAACCCCACTCTCATTCCCCTGTTTTTCCTACTTTGTTCCCACTTACCCCTTAAGTAAACAATCTCAGTGGTTTCTAGCTTGTTCTGGTGTTTTTATTTTTGCACTAGTGGGCAGATGGACATGTGATTTCTTCTTTATATATCTATAGTTCATAGAAATTTATTATAGAACTATGATTCTAATAAATGGGTAATGGACATGCATTCAAATGCAAAAGATAGCTTACAAAAGAAAATATACATGAGGATAAAAAATGAACATTTCTAATCAATTGTAATCCTAAATATTAAATTAGAATATTTTCCTATATAAATTGATGAAAGTTGTAGATACTGCTTTAGTTTTAGTAATATCTTTCTTTTTGAAAAGCAGTTGGGAAATATGCTTTAAAAACCTTCTTATAATTTGAACTAGTAATTCTATATCTAAAAATTTATCCTAGACAAATCATTAGAAAACTAGATGCACATTTGTACATCACAGTGTTATTTGTAATAATAAAATATTAGAAATAAATTAAAAATAGCTTTGAAGAGAATGGATGGATAATTAAAATATGAGTAATAGAAGATAATGAAATCATAAAATGGTCTTATTAAGAGTTTTAATGGTAAAGAAAAATGCTTAAAAATAAGTGAGAAAAAAATTAGGACTTTCAAAGCTGATCAAGATAGAGTAAACTCACTACTCTCTCTCTTCCCAGCTAATTACATCTAAGAACTCTAGCTAAAATACACCTGTGATCTCTAAAAACTAAATGAAAGCATTACTGGATTGGAAATGGCAGTCAAGTTTGAATTAAGTTTTCTGGCTTTATTTCTTACTATTTCTCCCAGCTTTGAAACAAGAATGAACACCCAGCAGAACTGTAGTGGCAGCATGGGCAGCCCAAATTCTGAGAGAAGCTTCCTTCTTGGCTAGAAGACCAGGAAAGGGAGCTGCTTTGAGCAGGAGAGAAAATTATGGAGATGAGAGAGCTGGGTAAGTGATCCCGTAATTTTGTATATAAACTGGCACTAGCCTGGATTTATCTCTAAGATACACAGGCATGGTACAGATCAAAAGCTATTATAGCCAAGACTTTTAAAGCTAAACCACAATATAAACTTCTGCCCAATTTCTTCATTGATGTCTGAGCGATGCATGCCTGGGACAGGCCCAAAGCAGCATAGCCAAGGATTTGAAAACTGAACTGACCTTAGAACCATGCCCATAGAAGAAGAGACAGAATTTATGGTCTGAACCTAACTGGGTTCAGTGCCTGCTTTAAAAAAAAAAAAATCAACATCCTTTAGAGGATTTTAACAAGACCCAGATTCTCACAACATAATATTCAGGACACAATCATTATATAATGCCCTTTGTTGTCTTTGGTATAGACTTTGTTTTAAAGTTTCTTTTGTTTGATGTGAGTATTGCTACCCTACTCTCTTGTCTTTTCTCTTTGCACGAAATACCTTTTTCCATTATCTTACTTTCAGTTTGTGTGTGTTTTTAGCCCTGAAGTGAGCCTTTTGTAGGCAGCATATTGAAGAGTCTTGTTTTTTTTTTTTTTCTATCCAGTGAGCCATCCTATGTCTTTTGGTTGGAGCATTTAGTCTGTTGACATTTAGGTAATTATTGATGGGTGTGTTCTTATTGTCATTTTACTACTTGTTTTCTGGTTGTTTTTGTTGTTCTTCTCTGCTCGTGTCTTCTTTTTGTTTCCTCCCTCGTGGTTTGATAATTTTCTTCAGTGGAATGGTTGTGTTCCTTTCTTTTTAGTTTTTGTTTATCTATTGTAGGTTTTCGACTTGGTTATCATGTGTTTCATATATGTTGACTTATAATTATATCTACTTGTTTTATACTGGTAGTCATCTAAACACTTTCTAAAAGATCTACATTTTTACTGCCACCTTTTTGCACTTTTGATGTCATATTTTACATCTTCATGCTTATCCTTTGTTTATTGGAGTTATAATTGCTTTTACAATTTTTTGTCTTTTAATCTACATACTGGCTTAATTAAGTGGTTGATCCTCAGTCCTAGTATATTTGCTTTTCCTGGTGGGGTTTTCCCTTTACTATAGGTTCTTCTTTTCCACTAAGAGAAGACCCTTCAACATTTACTTTGGTGTAGGTTTAGTATTGATGAGCTCTTGTAGTTCTTGATTGTCTAGAAAGTTCTTTCTCTCTTTACATTCTTAATGATAATCACCCTAGGTAGCATAACCTAGGTTGCAGATTTTTACCTTTGAGCAATATAAATATATCATGCGATCTCTTCTGGCCTGTGAAGTTTCTGCAGAGAAATTAGCCAATAGCCTATGGGTGTACCCTTTTATATGACTCTTTGTTTTTCTCTTGCTGCCTTTAAAATTCTCTCTTTATCTTTACTTTTGCCATTTTAATTATGATATGTTTTGGTGTGGATCTGTTTGGGTTCATCTTGTTTGGGATCCTCCATGCTTCCTTGTACCTGGATATCTGTTTCCTTCTTCAGGTTTAAGAAGTTTTCACCTATAATTTCTTCAAATATATTTTTGATCATTCCTCTTCTCTTTCTGGGACCCTGACAGTGTGAATGTTGATACACTTCATGTTATCTCAACAACTTCTTAAATGGCTTCTATTTTTAAAATTTGTTTGTCTTTTTGCTGTTCTGATGGTGTGATTTCTATCACTGTATCTTCTAGATCACTTATGTATTCTTCCGTATCACTTAATCTGTTACTCATTCCTTCTAATGTATTTTTATTTCAGCTGTTTAATTATTCATTTCTGATTGGATGTTTTTATATTTTCTAGTTCTTTGTTAAAATGTTCACTGGTTCACATCAATTTTTTCCCTCTAATTCTGTTATTATTTTTATTACCAATGTTCTGAATTCTTTATCAAGTAAATTATTTATTTCTGTTTCATTTTTTTCCCCAGGGGTTTTCTCTTACTCTTTCAGTTGAAAGTGGTTCCTCTGCGTTTTCATTTTGCTTATCCTTCCCTGCCGCTATGGACTTAGGTGAGACAGTTACCTGCTGTGGTCTTGAAGGGGTGCTCTCATGTGGGAGCATCCCTATACAGACTATGTGTTTGGTGCCTTCAGTGTGGGAGCTGGGCTTGACGTGGATGCAAGTCATGTCTGTTCTTAGGGTATGCTGGCAACTATCACCTTGGTTTTGTGTGGGGCTGGAGATGGAGGGGCTAGAGCTGGCACCAGGTGTAAGGCAGGTCTTCCTCTCTGCTCAGTAGCCATCACTGCCCTGTTGGAGGCAGGGTCTGATCCCAAGTTGCTAGAGCAGAACCCCTGAGGGTTGGGCTGAAGCTGGCCCTGTTCCCTTTAAGTATGTTTTTTTCCCCTCCATGTACTGGGCCCCTGTCTAGAGGGGAGTGCAAGTGTGGCCCGTGTGCAGACATAGGGCTGATGCGCTTCTTGTTCAGGCAACCACAGCTGTGCTCAGACGCAGACTTAGGTTCAAGTTCCATTTGTCTCTCACAGCTGATCACTGCCCTCAGCATCCTATACCCCCACCCCCGAACTCCTTGTTGTGGTCCAGCTCCACGTACTCTCAGCGTGTACTGGGAGGTCAGCTGTGTTGGAGTGGCCACCATCAGGGATCTGTCTTCTGAGATGCGTCTTGAGTAAACACCAACAGCGGCTGCTCTGTGTCCCACAGTTGGGTCTTTTCCCTGGTTTTGTGAGCCCCAGATCCAGTGCTGTGCTGTGGCTAGGAGTGAGTGCTCTACTTGAGTTGGGGCACACAATGAGGTGGTCATGGAAAAACTGGCAGCCACTAGAGCAGACCGCTCTCTGCCCTGCCTCATGAATGAGCCAGTGCATGCATGCTCCTCACAAGCAGAGTCTAGGCTTCCCACAGCCGTTCTGTTTTTGTCCGAGGTCCTCGAACTGGCCAAGGGGGCTTCTCTCTTGCACATGGAACCTCAGAATTGGGGTTCCCAATCTGTGGCTCAAACCACTCATTCCTTGGGGAGGGTATCTACCCGTGTTATTTTCCTTTTCCTCTGAGTCCTCTCTCAGGGGCACAGGTCTCAACCCAATCAATTTTCTTCCCTTACTACCTGATTATATGTGTATCTTTGCTGCAGTCTTGGTTGTACAGGAGTTCTTCTGCCAGTTTCCAGTTAGTTTTCAGTCGGGATTATTCAAAGTATAGATATATATTGGATGTGTTCATGGGGGAAGGTGAGTTCCATGTCCTCTTACTGCACCATCTTGATCCCTTCCTCCAAATTTTCAATGATTTTAAAGTAGTTATTAAAACTCTGCTTCATGAATAAAATGAACTTAATGAAAATATGAAATTTCTCAAAAGAGAAATATAAACTGTAAGAAAAGAAACAAATGGAGATTTTAGAAGTGAAAAGTAAAATATCTGAAATAAAAGATTCAGTAAATGTGCTAAGTAACAGAATGGAGATGATAGCAGAATCAGTGAACTTGGATATAGATCAATAGATATTCTCCAGTCTGAAAAGCAAAGAGAAAAAAAGATGAAAAAAATAAACAGAACCTCTGCAACATGTATGTAACAAAACACATAATATATTTGTGTCATTGGAGTCCCAGATTATGAACAACTTTATTCCTGTAAGTTTTATAAGTTTGATGAAGTGGACCAATTTCTTCAAAGTCATAATCTACCATGGCTCAGTCAAGAGGAAGTAGATAACCTGAATAGTCCTATATCTATTAAAGAAATTAAACTCCTAGTTAATTCTTTAAAAGTTTAGACTTACATGGTTTCACTAGACCAGTTAAGGAAGAGATAATTTAATCTCTTTCAGAAAAATAAAAGAGGAGAGAACACTTTTCAGTTCATTTTATGAGGCCAGTATTACCCTGATATGAAATCCAGACAATTACCAAAAAAATCCACAGATCAAAAGAAATAATAATTAAAAAATTTACAGGTCAATACCCCTCATAAACCTAAACACAAAAATTCTCTAGAAAATATTCACAAATAAATCTAAGAATATATTAAAAGGATAATATACAAAGTGATAGAAATAGATGTCCCCCTCTAATTTTCTAGAAAAAGTTAAACAGATATAAATGTTGTTCTTTTGTCCTCATAATAAGCTAATTCTGTTTTTGATTTGTCTGTTTTGTTTTGGTTTTGTTTTTTAGTCCAAGGTAGAATGATGTTGTAGATATTATTACTCCTGAACATTTTATTTGAGTTTTCTAAGGCTTAATGAGTCTTTTGAACACCTGGAATTTTTAAAATAGTATTGCTCTTCATATAAATAGCCCAATATTTTTAATCAACTATTTAGAATATGTTGGCTTGACCTTTAGATGAAAAGCAGTAGTTATCAGAATTACAAAGGGCATTACTACATAATTCTGTAATGCATATTAAAATTTGAAGCTAATATTTTAATTTTTTTAATATGATAGGTTTTCTGACTTGAGCTTGTAGAACTGCAGGTGCAAAAGTGTGGGTGTGCTCAGTAATACCTAATAGAATTCCAACTCTAAGCGTTACAGGCATTATTTGATCACTGTCTTTCATTGTTAAAGAAGCAGCC
This sequence comes from Camelus bactrianus, assembly GCF_048773025.1. Classification (NCBI taxonomy): domain Eukaryota; kingdom Metazoa; phylum Chordata; class Mammalia; order Artiodactyla; family Camelidae; genus Camelus; species Camelus bactrianus. Next base: position 39,121,229 of record NC_133542.1, on the reverse strand, counting down.
ATAAAGTCTTGTAGGCAAAGCTGTTAACCCAGTTCATGACTCTCTAACTGTTCATAGCTAAATCTATCAATTAATTTTAAAAAATATTATTTTTCTGTTTATATAAGTTAAATGTGCCCATTTTGGAACTTCATGAAGATACAGAAAAAAACCAGAATGTCCATGATCACTATTTTATTTCAAAAATTTTCTGGATATTCTAGCTAATGATTAAGAAGCTAAAATAATTAGTTAAATATGGAGAAGAAAAGAGAAAATAATATCTATGTAGATTTTTAAAATATTATACCTGGAAAACTCAAATAGATGTTTTATTAGGGATTGTTCTTCAACTTTATACTTTGTTAATTAATTAATACAGTCATATGTCTCCTGCATGGTTGGGCAGCAGCCATCTTGTAACCATGAAGTTGGAAATCATATACTAAAGGTGGCAAAACAGAAAGATTGAAGGAGTATGGTTCCTCAGGATCCTTGGAAGGTTGCACCAGCCCTGGAGTCAGACTTCCCAACTTCTTATGTGCATCAAATTCCTTCCTTCCTTAGGCTGCCAATGAATTTTCCATTATTTATAGCCCAATGTAATCCCATCAGATAAGACTTTTTCTACTGTGTCTGTATTTCCAGAGCCTAGAAGAATGCTGATACATAACAGGGATTTTTAAATTCATCTTGCCTGAATTTAATTAACATTTTCAGTGTCAGACTCAAAATTTTTATCAACTCAGGGAAATTTGTATAGTTTTTAAAAAATTGTTTACTTAGTTTTTACATCTTCATTTCATCTTTTTCACTCATGGAATAACTTGTTTGCAGTAAATTCTAAAATCTGTCTTCCAAATCACTTATCTTTTCCTTCACAGTTTCCATTTCTTTTTCTCTGCATTTGAGATATTTCTTCCAGTTAATATATCTATAAATTTGATTCTCAGTAGCAACCAGACAAGTCATCTATTGAATTTGTTTTTTAAAAGTCAGCTTTGATTTTTATCAAAATATGCATGTTTTTAAACATAAAATACTTTTACAAAGTTTATACCAACACTCCCCATCAGCTGATTATTTTGTATTATAGCTCCATACTCCTAAATAACATGCTTTTATTGTTATTTCTTGGTTAGCTTTAGGTATTATGTTTTGACCCCTCACACAAAAGCTGACGATTTAACTTTTACTGCTCCCACCGTACATAAACAGACATTTCCCCATAAAGATATATTATAACCTTGGTTAATTCAGTATTCAGGACTTACAATATTATCACTATATAAATACTATTCACAGGTGAGTTATGTAGTACACTATGATTACTTTATCTTATCTGCCCAGAAAAGAGAAATACAGTATACTATGATTATTCTTTTATGGGAATT